>NC_139989.1:55785262-56147762 GCF_964263955.1 Coregonus lavaretus | reverse complement strand
TCATGTGTTCAGCTCCTGCCGTCAAAACAACATTTGTGATCAAACGAGAGGGAAGTAAGACTTGAAACGCAACAAGTGTCCCTTGTCTGTCACACGTCTGCTTTGAACATACAGTATTTAGCTATCTCCATGGGTATTGGACCACAGTAATTAGCCTGAGCCTATGAGGAAAAACAAGCTCTCAGAATTAGTAAGCGGTTGCCGTCTGCATGAATGGCAGAAAGGGAAGCGATTAATAGTGTAAAAACCCTTTCACAGTCATAAAGCATCTCATATGCTGATCTAGGATCAGGTCCCCACTGTTCATTTAATCATATTCATTATGATCTAAAAGGCAAAACGGATCCTAGAACAGCATTATTGACACTTCATGAATACGGTCTCAGGACTCCTCAATGATCAATGATCTCTTTGTAGTCAGACAGACAGCGCTCCCTCTCAAGTCTGAAAACACTACTGAGGATCCGTTCGATGCAGCTAGCTGTCTGTGACTGTAGAGTTGGTTGACACGATCAAAAATACCAAATTCCAGGAGGATTTCCATGTAAAGTGTTGTAATTATCATATCTCTGTGGAGCAGACGAGCCATCTAAACGGATTCACCTCTGTGTTTTCACATGCACATAGATTATAGGCTACGACAAGGCAGGCATTCAATGGCAATGAAGTCAATGTAAGTACACTATTAGAAAAAAGGTTTCCAAAAGGGTTCTTCAGGTAGAACCATTTTTGGTTCCGGGTAGAACTCTTTTGGATTCCATGTAGAATCCTCTGTGGAAAGGGTTCTACATGGAACTCAAAAGGGTTCTACCTGGAACCAAAAAGCGTTCTTCAAAGGGTTCTCCTATGGGGACAGCCGAAGAACCCTTTTAGGTTTTAGGTAGCACCGTTTTGTACAATGGAAATGTGCTGTAGCTGTGCTTGACTCTAGTTGACTCTCGAATCTGAACACTGCTGGTTTAAACCTTCATTCCCAAGCAGTCCCAAAGTGCTAAAAGGGATACCTTGGGAATGTGGCCCTTTATCTACATCCCCATAGCAGATACCATAGACTTCCAGTCATTGCGCTAACGCTAGTTAGCATTGGCTCGCGGAGACTATGCAGAGAAATATCACAGATAGATAGGGGAAACCTCTCGAGTCGCACAAAATGGAATATAACGTTGCTGAAAACGTTCATAATGACACAATTGCATGTGTACAACATCTAAAGACCTGCATCACTATACTGAGAGTGTTGCCGTTTCTGAAAGGACATATTTGTGTGTTTTTGGAGCTTTTGTTGATGTTTTTCTCTAAGCCCTGACACTGTAGAACGAGCATGATGAAGTAATAATAATATAATATTAAAAAAAATATATAAAAAAAAAAAAAAAAAAAAAAAAAAAAAAAGTGTAAAGTGGTTATCCCACTGGCTATAGGGTGAATGCACCAATTTGTAAGTCGCTCTGGATAAGAGCGTCTGCTAAATGACGTAAATGTGCCCTTGAGCAAGGCACTTAACCCTAATTGCTCCTGTAAGTCGCTCTGGATAAGAGCGTCTGCTGAATGACTAAAATGTAAATGTTAAATGTATAATATATGCCATTTAGCAGACGCTTTTATCCAAAGCATCTTACAGTCATGCCTGCCTACATTTTACGTGTATATCACTGGTTGGGGTAAGTTTCTCAAAAACAAGTGAAATTGCTAAAAAAAGTGTCTGCACTCTATAAAGTCAACTTCTCCTTTAAGGCAATTCCTTGTGGAGACTGATCTCTAGGGTCATTTTCAATTACTTGCTTGGAATAATCGCTGATCTAACATGACTGGGTTGGTGTAACATGCTGTTATGGAACCCCTGCTGTCAAATCAAAGTTTATTGTTCACGTACTCAGATTTGCAGATGTTATCCGAGGTGCAGTGAAATGCTTGTGTGTCTAGCTGCAACAGTGTAGTAATAATACCTAGCAATACAAAACAATACGCACACAATACAAAAAGTAAAAATAATGAATATAAGAAATATCAGAACGAGCAGTCAGTGTCCGGAATATACACTACATAATAATAATAATATGCCATTTAGCAGACGCTTTTATCCAAAGCGACTTACAGTCGTGCGTGCATACATTTTTGTGTATGGGTGGTCCCGGGGATCGAACCCACTACCTTGGCGTTACAAGCGCCGTGCTCTACCAGCTGAGCTACATGACCAAAGGTATGTGGACACCTGCTCGTCAAACATCTCATTCCAAAATCATGGGTATTAATATGAAGTTGGTCCCCCCTTTGCTGCTATAACAGCCTCCACTCTTCTGGGTAGCCTTTCCACTAGATGTTGGAACATTGCTGCGGGGACTTGCAGAGCATTAGTGAGGTCGGGCACTGATGTTGGGCGATTAGGCCTGGCTCACAGTCCCAAAGGTGTTCAATGGGGTTGAGGTCAGGGCTCTGTGCAGGCCAGTAAAGTTCTTCCACACCGATCTCGACAAACCATTTCTGTATGGAACTCGCTTTGTGCACGGGGGCATTGTCATGCTGAAACATGAAAGGGCCTTCCCCAAACTGTTGCCACAAAGTTGGAAGCACAGAATCGTCTAGAATGTCATTGTACTGTATGCTGTAGCGTTAAGATTTCCCTTCACTGGAACTAAGGGGCCTAGCCCGAACCATGAAAAACAGCCTCAGACCATTATTCCTCCTCCACCAAACTTTACAGTTGACACTATGCATTGGGGCAGGCAGCGTTCTCCTGGCATCCGCCAAAACCAGATTAATCTGTCGGACTGCCAGATGGTTAAGCATGATTCATCACTCCAGAGAACGCGTTTCCACTGCTCCAGAGTCCAATGGTGGTGAGCTTTACACCACTCCAGCCAATGCTTGGCATTGTGCATGGTAATCTTAGGCTTGTGTGCAGCTGCTCAGCCATGGAAACCCATTTCATGAAGCTCCCGACGAACAGTTATTGTGCTGATGTTGCTTCCAGAGGCAGTTTGGTACTCGGTAGTGAGTGGTGCAACAGAGGACAGATGATTTTTACACACTTCAGCACTCTGCGGTCCCATTCTGTGAACTCGTGTGGCCTTCCACTTCGCAGCTGAGCCGTTGTTGCTCCTAGACATTTCCACTACACAATAACAGCACTTACAGTTGACCGGGGCAGCTCTAGCAGGGCAGAAATGTTACGAACTGACTTGTTGGAAAGGTAGCATCCTATGACTGTGCTATGTGAAAGTCACTGAGCTCTTCAGTAAGGCCATTCTACTGCCAATGTTTGTCTGTGGAGATTGCATGGCTGTGTGCTCGATTTTCTACACCTATCAGCAACGGGTGTGGCTGAAATAGCCAAATCCACTAATTTGAAGGGGTGTCCACATACTTTTGTATATATATATATATATATATATATATATATATATATATATATATAATGAGTAGTTACTGTATATAGGATGACCCATGACTAGAATACAGTATAAACATACAGTATAAAGTGGGTAAAGCAGTATGTAAACATTGTTCAAGTGACCAGTGTTGAATGACTCTATGTCTGCTATTGGGCTGTGTTAGATCAGTGGTTACCTCAAAGAACGGAGGGATGGGAGGAAGGAAGGAAAGAAGGAGAAGGGTTGAGGCGTTCCATACCCCCAAATGAATCTAACTAAACGAGCCCTACATCTGGCTCTACCTTGTTTACTAAATGCATTTGAAAATAATATATAGCTGGGGGAGAGCCCCAGACTCATCCTCCAGAGTGGATCCCAGTGGACTTTCCATCAGCGTTAGTTCACTCATGTTATGAAATGTTCACACTGCAAGGCTCTCACTGCAATATTATCAAAGCAATCACAGAGGCTGGGGCTGTATGCCCCCACTGGCAGGTTGGCTGTCTGTGTGCATTGGTGCAAGATGTATTAGCTTCTGAATGTCAATACCAGTCATCCTAAACGTGTCATTTGTCTGTGAGAAAATATTGTTCATCGATAGGAATGAATCTCAGATTACTCAATGTGTTACAACATTTTAGCTTTGAAGTGGTCTATGCGGGAGAGGGCCAGTCTGTTTGGGTGGGCATGGAAATTATGGAATGGATGTAGCGTTGATGAATGCAGAAATAGTCTGGCATTCTGGCTAGCTTTGAAACAGTCTGGCATGGATAAATCAATGCTCAATAAATGAAATGGGGATTTGTTTGGTGCTAACTGCTCCATACACATACATTCATTTCAGATGTGATATGATACAGAACTCTTTCAATACGCTTTTATTATAGGGGGGTATTCAAGGTTACTATTTGAACAGGGCACTGCATCTAGGAAACCATAGAATGAAAACAGCCACTGCTTTATAACACAGAAAAATACAAAATAGCTTTCAGGGTTACCTTCTCCTCGAGGATATGTAAGGCACACAAGTTTGAAGGAGGCAAAGAAGTTTTTGTAAAAAAAATACATATTAAGTTTGAGACATTTTTCAACTAAAACAACAGCACCTTGAGCATCCTAGAGAGGTAAGTATACACCTTGAAACAGAGACACAAAAGGCTATTCTATATTCTATTTACTTTAATGCTGTGCCTTGAAATTCTTCTCCTCTAATTAAGTGGTGGCTGTACTTCTGTACCTTTCCATGACTGGTTGATGAACCTCAGAATCACAGCTTCTCGTGTCTAAAAGTGCACTCTAATCGAGTGGGCTATGCAATTTTGAGAAGATGGCTGCCGCACTGAGTGTTCTCAGAGCATGGATACAGTGCCTTAATGTACTCCCTTTTCAACAAAAATCTGTATTTTGCCAGTGGTCTAATAATTACTTTGTTGACAGCAGAAATAGATCCAAGCATAATGGGTTGCTGCTTGCTGCCTGTGTTCTGCTTGCAGCTCAGTTCATCTCATACTAACTAGATCTCACTGTTTTCATTGCTGGAGGTACAGCACGATGTGTCCTGATGCTTGGTGTTCCTCAGATTGGACTGGGTTGGGAACGGGTTGCAAGACTTGCATATTAGAACACTCAGTTTTGCAAATTACTCCATTTAGATCATTTTGAGACAGATTACAAATGGACCAAAAGGTTACAAAGAACATGTGAAGAACTTGGACCAAAAGGTCACGAAAAATAATCATATTGTACTACTGTACGTGTTGGACACACTGTTACACAGTCTAAGACAGAGGTCTCCATACTCAGAGGACTGCTGTGAGTGCAGGATACTGCTTCAACCCAACATAGCTGATCAAAATGATCAATTTATAATGGCCTCCATCTGGATCACCTTTAGTGGAATCAGATGTCTTAGTGCTAGGCTGGAACAAACACCTGCACACACTATAACCAACTAGGACTGGGATTGGGAGAGGTGTATGGGTAGGTGCATTGCGTAAAATACACAAGTATTTCAGGACTGGCTAATTTCGGTACTGACTGGATCCTAGTTGTCACATAAACAATACGCAAAGTTTCATCCTAGGTGTCATTTCACTCACTGCTGCTTTATCAAACATTTATGTGAAGAAAGGCAAGAAAAGCAAGTCTCAATAGGAGCTAGGCGGCCTTGCTGGATTAACAATAGTTAGGCGCTCTTTTGAAAGCTAACTGCTTTTGCACTATCAGCACCACTGTCAGTGTCTATTCACTCAGCACTGATGGAAACTCGTCCTTGAGTTAGACAGCAAGATGTAAACAATGAGAGAGGGAGAAGACAATGAGGGTATGGAGATCACCAGCCTGCTTGGACAAAACTGTGGAACAAAACAGTATTGTGGAGTTACAAATGGTTTTCACAGAAAAATATATCACTTCTGGTATGACAATAAAGTTTTTGTTAATTCATGGTGAATGCAGTGACTGGAATTGTTGTGTTGGAGTGTTAGGAAAGGACAAAATAAGCTTTTGGTTTATAGAAGTTGAAAAATTTATGCACTCACTAACTGTAAGTCGCTCTGGATAAGAGCGTCTGCTAAATGACTAAAATGTAAATGTAAGTTGTACAATGAATAATATTGACATTTTGTTCAGAGTTCACAGTCCATCATTACTTTAAGACATGAAGGTCAGTCAATATGGAACATTTCAAGAACTTTTAAAGTTTCTTCAAGTGCAGTCGCAAAAACCATCAAGCGCTATGATGAAACTGGCTCTCATGAGGACCGCCACAGTAATGGAAGATTCAGAGTTACCTCTGCTGCAGAGGATAAGTTCATTAGCGTTACCAGCCTCAGAAATTGCAGCCCAAATAAATGCTTCACAGTGTTAAAGTAACAGACACATCTCAACATCAACTGTTCAGAGGAGACTGTGTGAATCAGGCCTTAATGGCTCGAATTGCTGCAAAGAAACCACTAATAAAGGACACCAATAAGAAGAAGAGACTTGATTGTGCCAAGAAACATGAGCAATGGACATTAGACCGGTGGAAATTTGTACTTTGGTCTGGAGTCCAAATTGGAGATTTTTGGTTCCAACCGCCGTGTCTTTGTGAGACGCGGTGTGGGTGAACGGATGATCTCCGCATGTGTATTTCCCACCTTAAAACATGCAGGAAGAGGTGTTATGGTGTGTGTGTGTGTGGGGGGGGATTGCTTTGTTTTTCAACAGGACAATGACCCAACACACCTCCAGGCTGTGTAAGGGCTATTTTACCAAGAAGGAGAGTGATGGAGTGCTGCATCAGATGACCTGGCCTCCACAATCCCCAGACCTCAACCACATTGAGATAGTTTGGGATGAGTCAGACCACAGAGTGAAGGAAAAGCAGCCAACAAGTGCTCAGCATATGTGTGAACTCCTTCAAGACTGTTGGAAAAGCATTCCAGGTGAAGCTGGTTGAGAGAATACCAAGAGTGTGCAAAGCTGTCCTCAAGGTAAAGGGTGGCTATTTGAAGAATCTCAAATTTAAAATATATTTTGATTTGTTTAACACTTTTTTGGGGTTACTATATGATTCCATATGTGTTATTTCATCGTTTTGATGTCTTCACTATTATTCTACAATAAAGAAAAACCCTTGAATGTGTAGGTGTTCTAAAACTTTGGACCGGTAGTGTATATATATTATCCTATATCAGCCTAACTGTATGTGCAGTACTGCAGTATGATCAATTTGATCATAAAGCTGTTACATCTGCACTGAGGCAACCCGCTATTAATAATATCTATGCATAGGCCATTTACTTTCAAAAACATCCAAAAAATGTGAAGGTTTTCATGATGTCATGTTAACTGATTTACTCAGTCCAGAGGTGCATTCCAAACCACATTGACAAAACCTTGAGGTAATAGCGCCTCAAGGACTTTCCATTAATTACACAAAGAGAGAGACGTCTTTCCCATTCCAACAGAGTGTGTGTGAGATCCGCGAAAGGTGAATTTGTTATTGTTTTCAAACCGAGGAGAGGAGCATCCAGCGTTGTGGTAAAAAAAAATTGTAGACCTAGTACATACTCAGCTGTTCTATCGAGCGTGCAATGATGTCTGAGGGGGGAAAGAACAGTGTTCGTTGTTTGAAGTAACGTCTTTGTTGTTGTAATATCGCAAATGGACATGGCAGTTTCACCGCAACGGATTCCAACTTTAATATCGATTCAGGAAATAATAAAGCATGTCATCGTCATCTGAAAGCAAAATGGCGGTGTGGGAATACAATAGTCCAAATAGACCCAGAGGCCCTGGACTCATATCACATTCTATCCTATCTGCTCTGGGTCTCTCCCTGGGCACAAACTCCAGGCTTCGACTTCAACTGACATTTACAGGCAAAGGTTCTGTCAATTTAATTTTTAAATCTATATGCATGGTATTTCTCTTCCTCTCCTTGATTTGAGGGTAAGTGAACCAAATAGATGTGTTAGTGTTGTCAAATCACATGCCCAAAAGTGATGCAATGCATGTAATAGTCATAGCAAATCCAGCATAGGGGAAAGATAATACCTTTCTAGGCAAGCAACATCTAACAAGGGAAGGCCAGAAATGACCTTTAGATCGTTCCATGTAAAGGTTGAGTGTTCAGACTATGTTCTAAAATTAGATTACTTTGTTTTAGGCTAGATGTTCCCGCACACACTCTCCTACAATCATCAGGCACTGAGAATTGAACTGTAAAAACGTGGCAGCGACTGACATCTGGTGGATAGTGATGGAACTGTATGTTGTTGTGGTAATTTCCCAGCCAGGGACAGCAGATACCTGTTGGACAGATAGGGACAACATACACTGCTCAAAAAAATAAAGGGAACACATAAACAACACAATGTAACTCCAAGTCAATCACACTTCTGTGAAATCAAACTGTCCACTTAGGAAGCAACACTGATTGACAATTCATTTCACATGCTGTTGTGCAAATGGAATAGACAGCAGGTGGATATTATATGTAATTAGCAAGACACCCCAGACCACTTCTCAGTTCCTATGCTTCCTGGCTGATGTTTTGGTCACTTTTGAATGCTGGCGGTGTTTTCACTCTAGTGGTAGCATGAGACGGAGTCTACAACCCACACAAGTGGCTCAGGTAGTGCAGCTCATCCAGGATGGCACATCAATGCAAGCTGTGGCAACAAGGTTTGCTGTGTCTGTCAGCGTAGTGTCCAGAGCATGGAGGCGCTACCAGGAGACAGGCCAGTACATTAGGAGACGTGGAGGAGGCCGTAGGAGGGCAACAACCCAGCAACAGGACCGCTACCTCCGCCTTTGTGCAAGGAGGAGCAGGAGGAGCACTGCCAGAGCCCTGCAAAATGACCTCCAGCAGGCCACAAATGTAAATGTGTCTGCTCAAACGGTCAGAAACAGACTCCATGAGGGTGGTATGAGGGCCCGACGTCCACAGGTGGGGGTTGTGCTTACAGCCCAACACCGTGCAAGACGTTTGGCATTTGCCAGAGAACACCAAGATTGGCAAATTCGCCACTGGCGCTGTGTGCTCTTCACAGATGAAAGCAGGTTCACACTGAGCACATGTGACAGACGTGACAGAGTCTGGAGACGCCATGGAGAACGTTCTGCTGCCTGCAACATCCTCCAGCATGACCGGTTTGGCGGTGGGTCAGTCATGGTGTGGGGTGGCATTTCTTTGGGGGGCCGCACAGCCCTCCATGTGCTCGCCAGAGGTAGCCTGACTGCCATTAGGTACAGAGATGAGATCCTCAGACCCCTTGTGAGACCATATGCTGGTGCGGTTGGCCCTGGGTTCCTCCTAATGCAAGACAATGCTAGACCTCATGTGGCTGGAGTGTGTCAGCAGTTCCTGCAAGAGGAAGGCATTGATGCTATGGACCGCCCGTTCCCCAGACCTGAATCCAATTGAGCACATCTGGGACATCATGTCTCGCTCCATCCACCAACGCCACGTTGCACCACAGACTGTCCAGGAGTTGGCGGATGCTTTAGTCCAGGTCTGGGAGGAGATCCCTCAGGAGACCATCCGCCACCTCATCAGGAGCATGCCCAGGCGTTGTAGGGAGGTCATACAGGCACGTGGAGGCCACACACACTACTGAGCCTCATTTTGACTTGTTTTAAGAACATTACATCAAAGTTGGATCAGCCTGTAGTGTGGTTTTCCACTTTAATTTTGAGGGTGACTCCAAATCCAGACCTCCATGGGTTGATAAATTTGATTTCCATTGATCATTTTTGTGTGATTTTGTTGTCAGCACATTCAACTATGTAAAGAAAAAAGTATTTAATAAGATTATTTCATTCATTCAGATCTAGGATGTGTTGTTTAAGTGTTCCCTTTATTTTTTTGAGCAGTGTATAATGGATTAGATGTCCTTGGCCCTGCCCTAGTCCTCTTCTGACTTTATTCATCGAGTGATTCTCCACTGCATGTCAGACAGACCATTACTACGCTGTCGAAGGTGACTTCACTCCCGTTTTATTGCTTACCTCCCTTGTTGATTGTAGGCTAATCACGAGCATGTCCTGAATCAGCGTTCGACATAGGCACTATTATGGTGATTTATGTGGCTTGTTGTAGTTCTTAGTGATATTAATATTCTCTTCACTTGTAAATTAAATATGACCACGTCAAGGATACGCTTTTTGGAACTTTATCTAGATTTTTGGCTCCATTCAAGTAAAAGAGCCGGAACATTTGGCTCCCAAACGGCTCTTCGTTGAAAATGCTTATGAATTGACCTAAAACCATGAAAAGAAAATGCTAATCTCCAATGTACAGCCCAGAAGGTAGGCTACATTATGTCAGATCGTGAAATGCGTGTTCAAATACATTTGTACCGGGCCAAATTATTAGATGGCCTGAAAAACAAAAACAAAAAATAGTAGCAATATGCAAATCAGGGAGCCAATTGACGGTTCTTTCACCCGATGCGATTCGGCTCCCGACGTTCAGCAAAAAGATCCGTTCAAAAAGAACCGTTCGTTCGCGAACGACCCATCACTATATTATGTCAGGTTGCAGCAACAGGTTTGAGCCTGATAAAGCTTTGTTTCTCAATTTATCGAGACTGCTAGCAGGGAATTAGGCTTATGTTTATCTATGAGTGGGAAAGAAACGGAAGGTTAGCCTAAATAAATGGTGTCCAGTGTTTTTCAATTATTAATCTTTGTATTGATAAATAGGATATGGATTATAATTATTCCATAGATTATACATTTTCTGCCCACGTGGTTGGCCATTGGTCGCCTCCAGGGAGCGCCCTTCTACCTGCCAGTGTCCACTGTAGACTGTCACCTTTCATAGCGCTCTAATGAATGACGTCGAACAATAACACCATGCCCGCCTACCTTTCCTACCAACTGACTCACTGTTAATCGAAGTAGAAGTTTGACAGCTCAGCTTTTACCCAGACAGTCCTTTGAGAACGCACGGTTGCGCTTCACTTTTGTCTTCGGAAGAAATTGTCTCTCACTTTTTCATTACCGACTACTGTAGTAGGGAAAGCCAGGTAAATAGGATCTTTCTCGGCAGGCTATGCGCTGGTTATGAGGAATTCGATGAGTCGATAGTGTCACTTGTATTTATTCTGTCTGGGGAGTCTATTCGGACATTTGTATTGTTTTTAAACGGCGCCTAAAGGGATATAACCATGTCGAGGGACCCGGAAGAAGTGAACAAGCTCACCGAAAGTACATACAAGGTAAATTAACGTGTGTATTCTAACAGATGCGTCCTCGAGCTCGGCGATTCATACGAGACATTGTGTTGCTTGAATCAATATGCCATAATTAACTGTGAATTAACCTTTATGAGGTACCATAAATGGTTGGGCTTTCCCCGAGAAAACACCTCCCATATAAACACCTTCAATGTTGTTTTACTACGTAGGGTAATAACTTCCTCAGTTGTCAGAAGTTGGCTGAATTCCGAAAGTGGTGTTGATAACAGGTTGCTCACTACTTGTGTCACATCCAAATACTGTAGACCTATAGCCATAGGGACTAGAGATACACTATATACAGTACAAGTCAAAGGTTTGGACACACCTACTCATTCAAGGGTTTTTCTTTATTTTTACTATTTTCTACATTGTAGAATAATAGTGAAGACATCAAAACTATGAAATAACACATATGGAATCATGTAGTAACCAAAAAAGTGTTAAACAAATCCAAATATATTTTAAATATGAGATTCTTCGAAGTAGCCACCCCGTGCCTTGATGACAGCTTTGCACACTCTTGGTATTCTCTCAACCAGCTTCATGAGGTAGTCACTTGGAATGTATTTCAATTAACAGGTGTGCCTTGTTAAAAGTTAATTTGTGGAATTTCTTTCCTTAATGAATTGAGCCAATCAGTTGTGTTGTGACAAGGTAGGGGTGGTATACAGAATATAGCCCTATTTGGTAAAAGACCAAGTCCATATTATGGCAAGAACAGCTCAAATAAGCAAAGAGAAATGACAGTCCATCATTACTTTAAGACATAAAGGTCAGTCAATACGGAACATTTCAAGAACTTTGAACGTTTCTTCAAGTGCAGTCGCAAAAACCATCAAGCGCTATGATGAAACTGGCTCTCATGAGGACCGCCACAGGAAATGAAGACCCAGAGTTACCTCTGCTGCAGAGGAAAAGTTTATTAGAGTTAACTGCACCTCATATTGCAGCCCAAATAAATGCTTCACAGAGTTCAAGTAACAGACACATCTCAACATCAACTGTTCAGAGGAGACTGGATGAATCAAGCCTTCATGGTCGAATTGCTGCAAAGAAACCACTACTAAAGGACACCAATAAGAAGAGACTTGCTTGGGCCAAGAAACATGAGCAATGGAGATTAGACCGGTGGAAATCTGTCCTTTGGTCTGAGTCCAAATTTGAGATTTTTGGTTCCAACCACCGTGTCTTTGTGAGACGCAGAGTAGGTGAACAGATGATCTCCGCATGTGTGGTTCACACCGTGAAGCATGGAGGAGGAGGTGTGATGGTGTGGGGGTGCTTTGCTGTCAGTGATTTATTTATAATTCAAGGCACACTTAACCAGCATTGCTACCACTGCATTCTGCAGCAATATGCCATCCCATCTGGTTTGCGCTTAGTGGGACTATCATTTGTTTTTCAACAGGACAATGACCCAACACACCTCCATGCTGTATAAGGGCTATTTGACCAACAAGGAGAGTGATGGAGTGCTGCATCAGATGACCTGGCCTCCACAATCACCCAACCTCAACCCAATTGAGATGGTTTGGGATGAGTTGGACCGCAGAGTGAAGGAAAAGCAGCCAACAAGTGCTCAGCAAATGTGGGAAATCCTTCAAGACTGTTGGAAAAGGATTCCAGGTGAAGCTGGTTGAGAGAATGCCAAGATTGTGCAAAGCTGTCATCAAGGCAAAAAGTGGTTACTTTAAAGAATCTAAAATCTAAAATATATTTTGATTTGTTTGACACTTTTTTGGTTACTACATGATTCCATATGTGTTATTTCATAGTTTTGATGTCTTCACTATTATTCTACAATGTAGAAAATAGTAAAAATAAAGAAAATCCCTTGAATGAGTAGGTGTGTCCAAACTTTTGACTGGTAGTGTATGCAAAAGTATGTGGACACCCCTTCTAATTAGTGAATTCGGCTATTTCAGCCACACCCATTGCCGACAGTTGTATAAAATCGAGCACACAGCCATGTAATCTCCATAGACAAACATTGGCAGTAGAATGTCTTTACTGAAGAGCTCAGTGACTTTCAACGTGGCGCTCTCATAGGATGCCACCTTTCCAACAAGTTCGTAAAATGTTTGCCCTGCTAGAACTTCCCCAGTCAACTGTAAGTGCTGTTATTGTGAAGTGGAAACTTCTAGCTCAGCCGCGAAGTGGTAGGCCACACAAGCTCACAGAACTGGACCGCCGAGTGCTGAAGCGTCTTTCCTCGGTTGCAACATTCACTACCGAGTTCCAAACTGCCTCTGGAAGCAACATCAGCACAATAACTGTTCGTTGTGAGCTTCATGAAATGGGGTTCCATGGCCAAGCAGCCGCACAGAAGCCTAAACTCACCATACGCAATGCCAAGCGTCAGCTGGAATGGTGTAAAGTTCGCCGCCATTGGACTCTGGAGCAGTGGAAACGTGTACTCTGGAGTGATGAATCACGCTTCACCATCTGGCAGTCCGACAGATGAATCTGGGTTTGCTGGATGCCAGGAGAACGCTACCTGCCCCAATGCATAGTGTCAACTGTAAAGTTTGGTGGAGGAGGAATAATGGTCTGGAGCTGTTTTTCATGGTTTGGGCTAGGCCCCTTAGTTCCAGTAAAGGGAAATGTTAACGCTAATGCATACAATGACATTCTAGACGATTCTGTGCTTCCAACTTTGTGGCAACAGATTGGGGAAGGCCTTTTCCTGTTTCAGCATGACAATGCCCCTGTGCACAAAGCGAGGTCCATACAGAGGTAGTTTGTCGAGATTGGTGTGGAAGAACTTGACTGACCTGCACAGAGCCCTGACCTCAACCCCATTGAACACCTTTGGGATGAATTGGAACACCGACTGCGAGCCAGGCCTAATCGCCCAACATCAGTGCCCGACCTCACTAATTATCTTGTGGCTGAATGGAAGCGAGTCCCCGCATTAATGTTCCAACATTTAGGGGAAAGCCTTCCCAGAAGAGTGGAAGCTGTTATAGCAGCAAAGGGGCGGACCAACTCTAACTGCAGTTAGAGCGGCCCTAGCGAAGATACAGTTCATTTCCTGCAATTCTACACATTTTGCCATGGGGTGTAGAGAAAAATGTTTCAGTTTTAAAGCAAGTTTGCTACAATTGTACACATTTTGCCATTGGGTGGAGACAAATGTTTGCAGTTTTTAATTACAGTGCCTTCGGAAAGTATTCAGATCCCTTGAGTTTTTCCACATTTTGTTATGTTACAGCCTTATTCTAAAATTGATTAAATCGTTTTTTTTTCGTCATCAATCTACACACAATACCCCATAATGACAAAGCAAAAACAGTTTTTTTGAAATATGACATTTACATAAGTATTCAGACCCTTTACTCAGTACTTCGTTGAAGCACCTTTGGCAGTGATTACAGCCTCAAGTCTTTTGAGTATGACGCTACAAGCTTGGCACACATGTATTTGGAGAGTTTCTCACATTCTTCTCTGCAGATCCTCTCAAGCTGTCAGGTTGGATGGGGAGCGTCGCTGCACAGCTATTTTCAGGTCTCTCCAGAGATGTTTGATCAGGTTCAAGTCCGGGCTCTGGCTGGGCCACTCAAGGACATTCAGTGACCTGTCCAGAAGCCACTCCTGCGTTGTCTTGGCTGTCTGCTTAGGGTCGTTGTCCTGTTAGAGGGTGAACCTTCACCCCAGTCTGAGGACCTGAGCGCTCTGGAGCAGATTTTCATCAAGGATCTCACTGTACTTTGTGCTCTAGGTCTCTGTCAGAGTGACCATCCGGTTCTTGGTCACCTCCCTGACCAAGGCCCTTCTCCCCCGATTGCTCAGTTTGGCCGGGCGGTCAGCTCTAGGAAGAGTCTTGGTGGTTCCAAACTTCTTCCATTTTAAGAATGATGGAGGCAACTGTGTTCTTGGGGACCTTCAATGCTGCAGAAATGTTTTGGTACCCTTCCCCAGATTTTTGCTCTGACATGCACTGTGAACTGTGGGACCTTATATAGACAGGTGTGTGCCTTTCGAAATAATGTCCAATCAATTGAATTTACTACAGGTGGACTCCAATCAAGTTGTAGAAACATCTCAAGGATGATCAATGGAAACAGGATGCACCTGAGCTCAATTTCGGGTCTCATAGCAAAGGGTCTGAATACTTATGTAAATAAGTTATTTCTGTTTTTTATCTTTTATAAATGTGCAACTATTTCTAAAAACCTGTTTTCGCTTCGTCATTATGGGGTATTGTGTGTAGATTGCTGACGATTTGTATTTATTTAATCAATTTTAGAATAAGGCTGTAACGTAACAAAATGTTGAAAAAGTAAAGGGGTCTGAATACTTTCCGAAGGCACTGTATATCTGATGATCAATGGGGCCCCCGGTTGGTAATTCGACCATGC
Organism: Coregonus lavaretus; assembly: GCF_964263955.1. NCBI lineage: Eukaryota > Metazoa > Chordata > Actinopteri > Salmoniformes > Salmonidae > Coregonus > Coregonus lavaretus. Next base: position 56,132,297 of record NC_139989.1, on the reverse strand, counting down.
TTAGCTTAGATAGCTTGCCGTTAGATTAATTTACTAATCTATACATTTTTAGCGGACATGGGCTAATCGAGTGACTGTCAGTGACTGACAGAACAAGAGATCTGCTGATGCACAACCAAATTTTGAGAATTGATCCGTGGGCTGCCAGTTTCCCATCCCTGATGTAGAGGCACAAAACATAATACTTCTGTTGTGAGAGGCTTCAGTTAGCCTACAACACTCATGCCTAGCATAATTGAGCAGGCTTTCAAGTAGCCTACTGTCTACTTAAGTCTGTAACCTATACAGTTAAGTTCACTGTGACAATGAACAAGGGTTGTCCTAACTACAGTGGGGAAAAAAAGTATTTAGTCAGCCACCAATTGTGCAAGTTCTCCCACTTAAAAGATGAGAGAGGCCTGTAATTTTCATCATAGGTACACGTCAACTATGACAGACAAATTGAGAAAAAGAAATCCAGAAAATCACATTGTAGGATTTTTAATGAATTTATTTGCAAATTATGGTGGAAAATAAGTATTTGGTCACCTACAAACAAGCAAGATTTCTGGCTCTCACAGACCTGTAACTTCTTCTTTAAGAGGCTCCTCTGTCCTCCACTCGTTACCTGTATTAATGGCACCTGTTTGAACTTGTTATCAGTATAAAGGACACCTATCCACAACCTCAAACAGTCACACTCCAAACTCCACTATGGCCAAGACCAAAGAGCTGTCAAAGGACACCAGAAACAAAATTGTAGACCTGCACCAGGCTGGGAAGACTGAATCTGCAATAGGTAAGCAGCTTGGTTTGAAGAAATCAACTGTGGGAGCAATTATTAGGAAATGGAAGACATACAAGACCACTGATAATCTCCCTCGATCTGGGGCTCCACGCAAGATCTCACCCCGTGGGGTCAAAATGATCACAAGAACGGTGAGCAAAAATCCCAGAACCACACGGGGGGACCTAGTGAATGACCTGCAGAGAGCTGGGACCAAAGTAACAAAGCCTACCATCAGTAACACACTATGCCGCCAGGGACTCAAATCCTGCAGTGCCAGACGTGTCCCCCTGCTTAAGCCAGTACATGTCCAGGCCCATCTGAAGTTTGCTAGAGTGCATTTGGATGATCCAGAAGAGGATTGGGAGAATGTCATATGGTCAGATGAAACCAAAATATAACTTTTTGGTAAAAACTCAACTCGTCGAGTTTGGAGGACAAAGAATGCTGAGTTGCATCCAAAGAACACCATACCTACTGTGAAGCATTGTGGTGGAAACATCATGCTTTGGGGCTGTTTTTCTGCAAAGGGACCAGGACGACTGATCCGTGTAAAGGAAAGAATGAATGGGGCCATGTATCGTGAGATTTTGAGTGAAAAACTCCTTCCATCAGCAAGGGCATTGAAGATGAAACGTGGCTGGGTCTTTCAGCATGACAATGATCCCAAACACACCGCCCGGGCAACGAAGGAATGGCTTCGTAAGAAGCATTTCAAGGTCCTGGAGTGGCCTAGCCAGTCTCCAGATCTCAACAAAGATTTTCTATGGGGGAGGGAGTTAAAAGTCCGTGTTGCCCAGCGACAGCCCCAAAACATCACTGCTCTAGAGGAGATCTGCATGGAGGAATGGGCCAAAATACCAGCAACAGTGTGTGAAAACCTTGTGAAGACTTACAGAAAACGTTTGACCTGTGTCATTGCCAACAAAGGGTATATAACAAAGTATTGAGAAACTTTTGTTATTGACCAAATACTTATTTTCCACCATAATTTGCAAATAAATTCATTAAAAATCCTACAATGTGATTTTCTGGATTTTTTTTCCTCATTATGTCTGTCATAGTTGACGTGTACCTATGATGAAAATTACAGGCCTCTCTCATCTTTTTAAGTGGGAGAACTTGCACAATTGGTGGCTGAATAAATACTTTTTTCCCCAACTGTATACCCTTCTTCATAGTGTAGCCCAGCTTTGATGTATTGTCATGATTTCATCGGCTACACTTGCCGTCAGGCTGTGTCTTACTCTGGGTGGTTAGAGAGAATAGACAGAATAGAAAGCAGAAAAACTCCCCCTCATTGTTCACTCCACCACATTTAATCATTTTTTATCCCATCATTATTTCCCTAATGTCCATTGACCACGCACCAACTGTGTCAGTTAATGGCCTCTCATTTTGACAGATGAGTAGGTGGTATGAAATCTATTGCTGGGAAGGCTCTGTCTTTTCGGGGGGAAAAAACAGTTTCTCTCAGTCTCGTCTCGGGTTCCTTTTTCTACATTTGAATATCACAAATGCTACTTAGTGTTATATCAGATAGAACAACATACAATTACACTAAGTGTTACAGTATCCACATCAATGGATCAATTTGACACTTGTCAAAGCCTTTGGAAAAACATAATTATTTTTTTCACTCTTCAGTCATACCCATTAATTAACCCCCTATATCTGGTGGCCGAGCTACAGCGGTGTTTGTCAGACTGAGACATTCTGAAAATCTGTCTTCTCACGAAAACATCCAGTGCATTCGGAAAGTATTCAGACCTGTTTACTTTTTTCACATTTTGTTATGTTACAGCCTTATTCTAAAATTGATTAAATTGTTTTTTTCTTCCCCTCGTCAATCTACACACAATACCCCATAATGACAAAGCAACAACAGTTTTTTAGAAATGTTAGCTAATTTATTAAAAATAAAAAATTGAAATATCACATTTATATAAGTATTCAGACCCTTTGTTGAAGCACCTTTGGCAGCAATTACAGCCTTGAGTCTTCTTGGGTATGGCGCTACAATCTTGGCACACCTGTATTTGGGGAGTTTCTCCCATTCTTCTCTGCAGATCCTCTCAAGCTCTGTCAGGTTGGATGGGGAGCGTTGCTGCACAGCTATTTTCAGGTCTCTCAAGAGATGTTAGATCAGGTTCAAGTCCAGGCTCTGGCTGGGCCACTCAAGGACATTCAGAGACTTGTCCCGAAGACACTCCTGCGTTGTCTTGGCTGTGTGCTTAGGGTCATTGTCCTGTTGGAAGCTGAACATTCACCCTAGTCTGAGGTCCTGAACACTTTGGAGCAGGTTTTCATCAAGAATCTCTCTGTACTTGCTCCGTTCATCTTTGCCTCGATCCTGACTAGTCTTCCAGTCTCTACTGCTGAAAACATCCCCACAACATGATGCTGCCACCACCATGCTTCCCCGTAGGGATGGTGCCAGGTTTCCTCCAGACGTGACACTTGGCATTCAGGCCAAAGAGTTCAATCTTGGTGTCATCAGACCAGAATCTTGATTCTCATGGTCTGAGAGTCTTTAGGTGCCTTTTGGCAAACTCCAAGCGGGCTGTCATGTGCCTTTTACTGAGGAGTTGCTTCTGTCTGGCCACTCTACCATAAAGGCCTGATTGGTGGAGTGCTGCAGAGATGGTTATCCTTCTGGAAGGTTATCCCATCTCCACAGAGGAGTTCTGTCAGAGTGACCATCAGGTTCTTGGTCACCTCCCTGACCAAGGTCCTTCTCCCCCGATTGCTCAGTTTGGCCAGGCGGCGAGATCTAGGAAGAGTCTTGGTGGTTCCAAACTTCTTCCATGTAATAATGATGGAGGCCACTGTGTTCTTGGGGACCTTCAATGCTGCAGTAATGTTTTGGTACCCTTCCCCAGATTTGTGCCTCGACACAATCCTGTCTCGGAGCTCTACGGACTATGCCTTTGACCTCATTGCTTGGTTTTTGCTCTGACATGCACTGCCAACTGTGGGACCTTTATATAGACAGGTGTGTGCCTTTCCAAATCATGTCCAATCGATTGAATTTACCACAGGTGGACTCCAATTAAGTTGTAGAAACATCTCAAGGATCATCAGTGGAAACAGGATGCACCTGAGCTCAATTTTCGAGTCTCATAGCAAAGGGTCTGAATACTTATGTAAATAAGGTATTTCTGTTTTTTATTTTTAATACATTTGCAAGAATTTCTCAACCTGTTTTCACTTTGTCATTATGGGGATTTTTATTTATTTAATCCATTTTAGAATAAGTCTGTAACGTAACAAAATGTCGAAAAAGTCAAGGGGTCTGAATACTTTCCGAAGGCACTGTCTGTAGCGTCTGAACGGTTTGGCCTACAGATGAGACTCTCACGAACATGGCGGTGTTCTCCGTTTTGCTCTATCATGCTCACAAGACTCGTCTGAAGGTAGCCTGGTACCAGTAAAAAAGAAAAAAAACATTGTACCCCAAAAAAAGTTGTTAAATATGGGTCAAAATATAATACAAATTATTTCCTGATCTTTCTTATACCTCTCAGATATAGGACAGACACTTTAAAACATACTTCCTTTTGATGTATTTTTCCATGTATGAATCTGTTATTCAATGCGTTTCTATGGGCTAATAGCAGTAAGGCCAAATTCAATGTTTCATCAAATATATATACTTTTTAATGTTGATACCTAAAGGGGTCCTAATATTACATTTTACATTTTAGTCATTTAGCAGACGCTCTTATCCAGAGCGACTTACAGTTAGTGAGTGCATACATTATATCAAATCAATCTGTATTTATATAGCACATTTCAGACATGAATGCAACGCAATGCGCTTCACAGGAAAAATTGTTAAGACTCTTAAGGATTATTAGCTATTACTGTGTAACACTCACTGTGCACACACTCGACAGGTTGTTGAGTGAAAGGGTGTGTGCTCTCTCTCTCTCTCTCTCTCTGCGATATGAAAGAAAGGAGGAACAAGTGGATGCCTTGATGTGCCTCTCACTGGCATTTAACTCCACCCGAGAGAGCTAGACTTTGGTCCCCTCAGACAGTCAGAACACCTTTAGCTCCTCTCTCTCCTTGAGGTGATGATGAAACAGAGGGGAAACTGTCCACAGGTTTAATTATTTAGCTGCAGGGTTTGACTATGGTAAGATTAGACAGCCTCCCTCTCCTACTCCAACATCACCTATTAGGTCTCAATGGTAGGCAAGTCAACTGAGCTGCTCCTGACTGCTTCTCATGCTTATTAACATGGGTTTTATTCCTAATATGATGTGAGTACATGCAAAAGAGGACCCATGCGGGTTGAAATTGTCCTATTTAAAATATTACCTGGGAGCAAAGCAGCATTATGCAGTTTTTTTTTTTACCCCCTTATGAATAATAGAGACCTGCTTGAGCATAGTAATGGATGAATTATAACAGGCATATCTATTAACTGCCTATGTATTACGTATCATAACATACATATTTGCCGTGCTCTCTAAAATAAGAAGTTTACTGCCAAACCAGTTGACTCACCAGTGAATTGCATACCGTCTACTATTCATTGTGTAGTCTACTGTTTACTGTGTCACTTTGCATAGCCATAACATACTACATTGCACTGCACTGTATTCTCCTCCTGCTTTGTTCATAGACAATACTGTACGGATATGCTACTATGGTTTTAGAAATCATTTCCCGGATAACATTCTTGTGTGTAACTCACCCTTATCTTTCCAAACAGTAAAAATAGTTTGAAAGGTAAACATGATATAACAGGGCACGTCATTAATAAATAAGAAAGCTGTCATATAAGAGATAAAAGAAGAAGTATGTACAGGAAGGAAGACCCCTGAGACAATGATCATGATCCCACAGAGAATCAATTATATAGGATGATAACGGAGCTGACATTAATGGTCCTCAAGGATCCATACCAGTCAAATCCATTGTCATTGTATTGAATGGAGGCTCCTGGGAAAATAAAAATATGACAGAGACCTCTGAGAGAGACCTTGGGTTCCTGATTTATTGAAATCCATTGGAGCTGTCAATCAAAAAAGCCTCTTGACATTGGAAATTACCTCTAAACATGCATGATAACATGCGGTCAAGGAAGATATATGTAATTGATAGATCTGGCATCTCTCTCTCTCTCTCAGATTTTGTATTTCCATCTACTCCCATGTTCTGTTTCATTTCTGTCTCTGTCTCAGTCAGAGGAATGGCAGTGTTGCAATTGGAATGCAGCTGAAAGACCGAGTGTAGGTCACAGTCCTTTGTCAATCTCTGGTTACTCATTGGCTGCTTTGGTCAGAGGTTGTAGTGCTAACTGTATTAGTTTAGTTTAGAGTGTATTAGTCACATGCACAGGTTCACAGATGTAATTACAGGGTACAGGGAAATTCTTAAGCTCTGAGTTCCAACAGTGCAGGTCAACAGAAGTGAATGGGACAATAATACAAATTATAATATACACATATTTACAACTGTAAGGGAACACATACTGTAAGGGTCCCCTGACTAGCTGACTAGTGGTGGCTGTTCAGCAGCCTGATGGTCTGGGGGTAGAAGTTATTAGCCAGTCTGTCAGTTTTAGCCATGATGCTCTTATACTGCCTGCGTCTGAGTGATGGAAGCGGGGAGAACAGTCCGAGGCTTAGGTGGCTGAGGTCCCTGAGGATCTTCTTGGCCTTCCTGTGACACCTGGTGTTGTAGGTGACCTGTAGGTCAGGCATTGTGCACCCAATTGTGCGTTGGGCTGAGTACCACTCTCTGTAGCCGTATGAATGGTGTACATACTCACTGACTCCTTTTCCTCTCACTCGTTTCATCACTCACTCAATACGTCAGTCACTCTGTCACTCAGTCACATTTTTCTCACTCGTTTAGCCTAATCAATCACTCAATACATCAATACATCACTCACTCACTCACTGCCTTCGTCTCTCACTAACACACACTAAAGAGAGAAAGTGAGAAAAGCCTGAGAGGCTGAGAATATCTCATGTTGATGTGATGGTGACCCCATTTAACCCAACTACCCATCTTCTCTTCCCAGAATGTAATGGAACAGTTCAACCCTGGGCTCAGGAACCTGGTCAACCTGGGGAAGAGCTATGAGAAATCAGTGGCAGGTGAGCAGCCGTCTTATTACTGAACTGTACTGTACTGAACTGTACTACATTGTACTGTATTTTATTACCATGGCAGGTTACTTGGTTACCAGAACATGTCTCTGACCATCATTTAGCTTCAGTTATCTCATGCATTAGTCATAGATGTTGGTGGTCATCGTTTAAAGCTGTATTATATGTATTATAAACAGTAGGTCTGATTTTTAAATTCAGGGTGCTTGTGTAGTAGTAATTTTACGCTCTGCATTTCCACATTTTGTAAAGAAATACTTCTTTTTTTACAGCGATGAGCCTGGCTGGAAAGGTGTACTTTGATGCGGTCTCTAAGATCGGGGAGAATGCTGCCGTCTCTCCTGTCTCCAGGGAGTTGGGTAAGTCTTACCTCCCTGGCCATGTTACAGTCCATGTCTGAATGTCTCTGATTTAACTCAACTGAGACCCTTGGTAGACCTCTTTTGGATCTCTTATTGATCTTTGTAGATTCATCACCTATCCCCTTGTTGGTGAGGGGGATGGTGCCAATAGTCCCTCCCATCCCAATGCCTCTCTCAAACCCAGCTGTGGAGCTTTGGCTGGACTGTAGTGGATGTCCATGAGTTCTACTTCAACGTGGTCACCAGCCACACAATAGCTCCAGTAGAGCGGCACCCATACACCTTAAATATACATTGGGGTGAATTGTTAGGACATTGAGGTCCTGATAATATAAGTATAGCTCAGTCTTACAGGATTTAATCAGCAGCTTGCCCCAGAGCAGCAGGGGAGCCCAGCCACAGTACCACTCAGACACACACACACTGGGCTGAAAATAAGCCTCCAGATTCAGGGGACAGAGGTGGATCCTTGCTGTGCTAAAGTGTATTGGTGTGATCACTGGGCAGAGCAAGTCATTTCAATGTAGTTTTCCTCCATGTGATTTAATCACAGTTGGAGGTGTAGTATATTTAAAGTGTATTTTGAGTGGGATTTCTGCTGCAGCTCCTCAGCTGATTTCTGCTGCTGCTGTACTCCTGAGTGGCGCAGTGGTCTAAGGCACTGCATCGCAGTGCTAACTGTGCCACTAGAGATCCTGGTTCGAATCCAGGCTCTGTCGCAGCCGGCCGCGACCGGGAGACTCATGGGCGGCGCACAATTGGCCCAGCGTCGTCCAGGGTAGGGGAGGGAATGGCCGGCAGGGATGTAGCTCAGTTGATAGAGCATGGCGTTTGCAACGCCAGTGTTGTGGGTTCGATTCCCACGGGGGGCCAGTATAAAAAAAAATAATGTATTCACTAACTGTAAGTCGCTCTGGATAAGAGCGTCTGCTAAATGACTAAAATGTAAATGTAAATGCTGGTGTAAAACCATAGCTGTGGGATGTAGGGGTGTTGAGGGTGCTGCAGCACCCCCTGATAAATCACCATGAAAAATAAAATAAATAAGGAAGAAAATGCTTTTAGGGGTTCTGCTGTCTGGTAAAGCTATGAAGTTAGGGCTTCTGCTGTCTCTGGTAAAGCTATGATGTTAGGGCTTCTGCTGTCTCTGGTAAAGCTATGATGTTAGGGCTTCTGCTGTCTCTGGTAAAGCTATGATGTTAGGGCTTCTGCTGTCTCTGGTAAAGCTATGATGTTAGGGCTTCTGCTGTCTCTGGTAAAGCTATGATGTTAGGGCTTCTGCTGTCTGGTAAAGCTATGCTGTTAGGGCTTCTGCTGTCTCTGGTAAAGCTATGATGTTAGGGCTTCTGCTGTCTCTGGTAAAGCTATGATGTTAGGGCTTCTGCTGTCTGGTAAAGCTATGCTGTTAGGGCTTCTGCTGTCTCTGGTAAAGCTATGATGTTAGGGCTTCTGCTGTCACAGGTAAACTCCAATCAAGTTGAATAAACATCTCAAGGATGATCAATGGAAACAGGATGCACCTGAGCTCAATTTCGAGTCTCATAGCAAAGGGTCTGAATACTTATGTAAATAAAGTATTTGTTTTTTATTTTGAATACATTTGCAAAAATGTCTAAAAACCTGTTTGCTTTGTCATTGTTTTTTTTTGTGTGTGTACATTGATGAGGAACATATTTACTTTAATCCATTTTAGAATAAGGCCTTAACGTAACAAAATGTGGAAAAAGTCAAGGGGTCTGAATACTTTCCGAATGCACTGTATAGCAGACCACTCTGTTATGCATGACCAGTGACCACCACATGCAGCTGCCTTTGAGAACACTGGCTTTACTCTGGCTTTACTCTTCGCCAACTGGCTTGTCAGGACCAATGCGATCAATGCAAATAACTCTGATTTAATGTACAGTATGATCCAAAGTTGGGGCCCTCTCTATTTGAAATACAGTACATTGATTTAGGAATTGAACTGGGCATGTACTCTAACTTCAAGTGGAAATTATCTTTCACATCTTATGTTCCTGCATTGACTTGAATTGACCTGAGTGCTGTCATATTGGGAAATTATTATGCAATAGGTCTGTCTCACTGTCTCTGAGATGTAACCCAACTCTCTGTTCACTGTCTCACTGTCTCAGAGATGTAACCCAACTCTCTGTTCACTGTCTCACTGTCTCTGAGATGTAACCCAACTCTCTGTTCACTGTCTCACTGTCTCAGAGATGTAACCCAACTCTCTATTCACTGTCTCACTGTCTCACTGTCTCTGAGATGTAACCCAACTCTCTGTTCACTGTCTCACTGTCTCAGAGATGTAACCCAACTCTCTGTTCACTGTCTCACTGTCTCTGAGATGTAACCCAACTCTCTGTTCACTGTCTCACTGTCTCTGAGATGTAACCAAACTCTCTGTTCACTGTCTCAGAGATGTAACCCAACTCTCTGCTCACTGTCTCACTGTCTCTGAGCTGTAACCCAACTCTCTGTTCACTGTCTCTGAGATGTAACCCAACTCTCTGCTCACTGTCTCACTGTCTCTGAGATGTAACCCAACTCTCTGTTCACTGTCTCTGAGATGTAACCCAACTCTCTGCTCACTGTCTCACTGTCTCTGAGATGTAACCCAACTCTCTGCTCACTGTCTCACTGTCTCACTGTCTCTGAGATGTAACCCAACTCTCTGTTCACTGTCTCTGAGATGTAACCCAACTCTCTGCTCACTGTCTCACTGTCTCTGAGATGTAACCCAACTCTCTGTTCACTGTCTCACTGTCTCTGAGATGTAACCAAACTCTCTGTTCACTGTCTCACTGTCTCAGAGATGTAACCCAACTCTCTGTTCACTATCTCACTGTCTCTGAGATGTAACCCAACTCTCTGTACACTGTCTCACTGTCTCTGAGATGTAACCCAACTCTCTGTTCACTGTCTCACTGTCTCTGAGATGTAACCAAACTCTCTGTTCACTGTCTCTGAGATGTAACCCAACTCTCTGCTCACTGTCTCAGAGATGTAACCCAACTCTCTGTTCACTGTCTCTGAGATGTAACCAAACTCTCTGTTCACTGTCTCACTGTCTCAGAGATGTAACCCAACTCTCTGTTCACTATCTCACTGTCTCTGAGATGTAACCCAACTCTCTGTACACTGTCTCACTGTCTCTGAGATGTAACCCAACTCTCTGTTCACTGTCTCTGAGATGTAACCAAACTCTCTGTTCACTGTCTCTGAGATGTAACCCAACTCTCTGCTCACTGTCTCAGAGATGTAACCCAACTCTCTGTTCACTGTCTCTGAGATGTAACCCAACTCTCTGCTCACTGTCTCACTGTCTCACTGTCTGAGATGTAACCCAACTCTCTGTTCACTGTCTCTGAGATGTAACCCAACTCTCTGTTCACTGTCTCACCGTCTCTGAGATGTAACCCAACTCTCTGCTCACTGTCTCACTGTCTCTGAGATGTAACCCAACTCTCTGCTCACTGTCTCACTGTCTCAGTCTCTGAGATGTAACCCAACTCTCTGTTCACTGTCTCTGAGATGTAACCCAACTCTCTGCTCACTGTCTCTGAGATGTAACCCAACTCTCTGTTCACTGTCTCTGAGATGTAACCCAACTCTCTGCTCACTGTCTCTGAGATGTAACCCAACTCTCTGCTCACTGTCTCTGAGATGTAACCCAACTCTCTGTTCACTGTCTCACTGTCTCTGAGATGTTACCCAACTCTCTGTTCACTGTCTCACTGTCTCTGAGATGTAACCCAACTCTCTGTTCACTGTCTCTGAGATGTAACCCAACTCTCTGCTCACTGTCTCTGAGATGTAACCCAACTCTCTGCTCACTGTCTCTGAGAATTACATTTACATTTACATTTTAGTCATTTAGCAGACGCTCTTATCCAGAGCGACTTACAGTTAGTGCATACATTATTTTATCGAACCCACAACCCTGGCGTTGCAAACGCCATGCTCTACCAACTTGTAACCCAACTCTCTGCTCACTGTCTCAGAGATGTAACCCAACTCTCTGTTCACTGTTTCACTGTCTCTGAGATGTAACCCAACTGTCTGTTCACTGTCTCAGAGATGTAACCCAACTCTCTGTTCACTGTCTCTGAGATGTAACCCAACTCTCTGTACACTGTCTCACTGTCTCTGAGATGTAACCCAAAGCTCTGCTCACTGTTTCACTGTCTCTGAGATGTAACCCAACTCTCTCTTCACTGTCTCTGAGATGTAACCCAACTCTCTTCTCACTGCCTCTGAGATGTAACCCAACTCTCTGGATGGTTGGTTTGAAATCTGAGAAGTAAACAGAAGTGCAGCAGTGCACAGTGTCATCTCTCGTGTGTCTGCCAGGAAGCTCCTTCTCAACCAGTGCTGTGAGGCAAGTTTTCAGTCTCGCTGTGAAAAAGTGAGTTTTGTTGGGACAACGTTCCTATTCTGTCCTGTCACCATGGATGGACAGGTTATCTGAAGACCCATCTGGATGGTGCCTTTGTCCACCCCAGTGTTGTGAAGTAGAATGTTGTCTCGCTGGGACAATGTTGGGAGAACGTTTCCACTGTCCCGTCACACACACACTGCCCTCTGCGCCATTATTTTGAATGGCTTCCAACCCATTTTAGATAACCCATGCTTTGCAGTGTGTCAGGTGGCACCTGCTGTTGATGCTAGGTTTATTTCGCCCGCAGTCAAAAACATTGGAGGCATAGAGATGCTCTTTCCCCAAACAACTTGGAGTGAGTGCGTTTGTGGGTACACTCCAGATGTTATCATATTTAAATTATTATGATTATTTGTGTATTGTATACTGCAGATTATAAACTGGGTGGTTCGAGCCCTGAATGCTGATTGGCTGACAGCCGTGGTATATCAGACCGTATACCACGAGCATGACAAAACCATTTATTTTTACTGGTCTAATTACGTTGGTAACCAGTTTTTAATAGCAATAAGGCACCTCGGGGGTTTGTGGTATATGGCCAATATACCACGGCTAAGGTCTGTATCCAGGCACTCCGCGTTGCGTCGTGCGTAAGAATAGCCCTTAGCTGTGGTATATTGGCCATATACCACACCCCCTCGGGCCTTATTGCTTAAATATACACTGAGTGTACAAAACAGTAGGAACACCTTCCTAATATTGAGTTGCACCCCCTTTTGCCCTCAGAACAGCCTCAATTCATCGGGGCATGGACTCTACAAGGTGTCGAAAGCGTTCCACAGGAATGCTGGCCCTTGTTGACTCCAATGCTTCCCGCAGTTGTGTCAAGTTGGCTGGATGTCCTTTGGGTGGTGGACCATTCTTGATACACACGGGAAACTGTTTAGAGTGAAAAACCCAGCAGCATTGCAGTTCTTGACACAAACTGTTGCGCCTGGCACCTACTACCATACCCCGTTCAAAGGCACCATTCACCCTCTGAATGGCTCAAATACACAATCCATGTCTCAAGGCTTGAAAATCCTTCTTTAACCTGTCTCCCCCCGCTCATCTACACTGATTTGAAGTGTCTTTAACAAGTGACATCAATAAGGGATCATAGCTTTCACCTGGATTCACCTGGTCTGTCTATGTCATGGAAAGATCAGGTGTCCTTAATGTTTTGTACACTCAGTGTATATAGTTGTCTAAGTTAAGTTTTGGGACGAAGACCATAACCTCAAAAATGTAACCTATTGTTATTGGTATTCAACTTGCCTGGACAGGAGTCTGTCTCAAAGAAACGATACATTCATGTTGCTTTATTTTAGAAAGCCAGTGACTGTTTCAAGTCTCCCAATCTAAACCTGTAATGAGTATCACTGAGCACTGCAGTCATATTGCTGTACAGTCATCTGTCTAATTTGCATTTGTTGTTTCCTGCAGCCATTACTGATCCAATCTCCTTATCATGGAATAGTTTCCTTATCCTGGAATAGTCCCAGCACTGGCCTCTCTCAATACACTCTCACTGACCAACTCTCACTGACCAACTCTCACTATATTCGTTCTGTTTATGGCTGCATCTTAAATTAACCTATTTCCCATAAGGCCCTATTCCCAAGAAAGTACACTACATATGGAATAGGGGACCATTTAGAGGTTCCTTAATGTTATGAAAAATCCCTAACCGAAAAGTGATGTTTCTTTTCACTCACAAAATTAAAATCACGGTGCTGTTATCACAAAACACATTATTTTCTGTGTTATAGCCTAACTAGACGATAGGCAATAAAGGCCTCTGGAACGTTTTGTAATTTATGTACAACCAGAGAGGAAAAGGTTAACTTTAGGCTACTTTGGTGAATATGCGAGGCATTCAGATTACTAAGACATATGCGCCCCCCGGATCTTTCTGCCTGCCCCCTCCTCTCTCTCCCTAATGCTGGCTCGCCTGTGCCGTATTCATTACACTGATTCTGTTGCAAAACGTTTCTGAACGGAAGCAAATGGAACGAAACTGGGAGGGACCTACCTGAATTTGTCCAATAGAAACTCAGGACCTGGACGACTTGCCTTAATAGAAGGAACCATTAATTCTGCTCTGTATCAGAGAATTCTACAGGAGAATGTCAGACCATCCGTCTGTGAGCTGAAGCTGAAGCGCAGCTGGGTCATGCAGCAAGACAATGATCCAAAACACACAATCAAGTCTACATGAAAATTGCTAAAAAACAACAAATTGGAAGTTTTGGAATGGCCTAGTCAAAGTCCAGACCTAATCCCAATTGAGATGTTGTGGCAGGACTTGAAACGAGCAGTTCATGCTTGAAAACCCACACTTCACTGAGTTAAAGCAGTTATGCATGGAAGAGTGGGCCAAAATTCCTCCAAAGCGACGTGAGAGACTGATCAACAACTACAGGAAGCATTTGGTTGGAGTCATTGCAGCTAAAGGTGGCACAAACAGTTATTGAGTGTAAGGGGGCAATACATTTTTCACACAGGGGAATTGGGTGTTGCATAACTTTGTTTATGAAATAAATGAAATAAATATGTAATTGTTGTGTTATTTGTTCACTTATGTTCCCTTTATCTAATATTAGGTTTTGGTTGAAGATCTGATAACATTCAGTATCACAAATACGCAAAAGTAGAGAAAATTAGAAAGGGTGTACCGGAGCGCCAAGTCTAGGTCCAAAAGGCTCCTTAACAGCTTCTACCCCCAAGCCATAAGACCGTTGAACAATTAATCAAATGCAGCACTCTCTGCAGCACTCCACCAATCAGGCCTTTATGGTAGAGTGGCCAGACGGAAGCCACTCCTCAGTTAAAGGCACATGACAGCCCGCTTGGAGTTTGCCAAAAGGCACCTAAAGGACTCTCAGACCATGAGAAACAAGATTATCTGGTTTGATGAAACCAATATTGAACTCTTTGGCCTGAATGCCAACTATCACGTCTGGAGGAAACCTGGCACCATCCCTATGGTGAAGCATGGTGGCAGCATCATGCTGCGGGGATGTTTTTCAGCGGCAGGGACTGGGAGACGAGCCAGGATTGAGGGAAAGATGAACGGAGCAAAGTACAGAGAGATCTTTGATGAAAACCTGCTCCAGAGTGCTCAGGACCTCAGACTGGGGCGAAGGTTCACCTTCCAACAGGACAACGACCCTAAGCACACAGCCACGACAACGCAGGAGTGGCTTCTGGACAAGTCTCTGAATGTCCTTGAGTGGCCCAGCCAGAGCCCAGATTTGAACCTGATCGAACATCTCTGGAGAGACCTGAAAATAGCTGTGCAGCGACACTCCCCATCCAACCTGAAAGGACTTAAGAGGATCTGCAGAGAAGAATTGGCGAAACTCCCCAAATACAGGTGTGCCAAGCTTGTAGGGTCATACACAAGAAGACTTGAGGCTGTAATCGCTGCCAAAAGTGCTTCAACAAAGTACTGAGGAAAGGGTCTGAATACTTATGTAAATGTGATATTTAAGTTTTTTAAACCTGTTTTTGCTTTTTCATTATGGGATATTGTATGTAGATTGATGAGGGGAAAAAACTATTTAATCTATTTTAGAATAAGGCTGTAACATAACAATATGTGGAAAAAGTCAAGGGGTCTGAATACTTTCCGAATGCACTGTATAAATCTTGAAAACCGTAATAATGCAATTTAGAAAGTAATATTTCATGATCAACCGTGAAACGCTTTGGATAAATCTAAAAAGTTGCCAAGAGCGTAGTCATTGTTGTTAAGGGCTATAAAGATTTTATCCACAAGTTGCAAAAGAGCCATATCTGTGGAGTAGTTTTCATGAAAACCATATTGGTGCTCATATAGGATACAGTGTTGATTTAAATGTTTCAACATTCTCTTACACACCAATTTATCTAGGATTTTAGAAAAACATGGTAGTACAGATATTGGGCGATAATTTGTAATGGTATGGTTGTAGATGCCTTTTTCTTATTCAACAGTTGATTGAGGATTTTCCAAGTTTACTTTATATTATTTAAGGATTCTTGATATTTGTTAGTAAAATACAAAAATTGGGATATCCGAAGTAGGTGAGTACTTTTGTTCTTATACTTTTTGTAATTTGCAGAATTCAGGGGAGAGGTATTTGTGAGAAACTTTTTATACAACTTGTTTTTTTAACTGAGGGTTTTTTGAGACCGGTTGTAAACCAAGGTTTCCAGAACCTTTCTGCTGCTCTCTTATGTTGTTTAACTAAGGGAAAGCAGTGGTGGAATACAGAATTGAAAGATGTGAGAAAAGTCTGGTAAGCAGACTCCACATCGGCCTGATTATCAACATTTTCCCATGAAATATCATCAATCAACATATTAAAGTGCTCACAATTACTTTTGTTAAATATTCTACATTTAATGCTACTAATCATTCCTATCTGTTCATTTCCAGCTGCCAAAGAGAAGTGGAAAATTGGAAAGTGGTCAGAAATGTCAGTATAAAATATACCTGTATTAGCCACATTTATTCAAAGAAGTCGACGTGCAAGGAGTCGAGGAATCAATTATTTTGGAGTCGATTCTCCACCACTAGGTCATTGTCGTTAACAGTTGGAAAAATAGCAGAGAAAGGCAAGCAACAGCGGCGAAGTACCCTATGGCAATATTTTGAGAAGTTAAATGAGAAGGAAATGCCAACTTTGCGAGGTGGAATTGAGGTACATTAATGGTAGTACATGTGCAATGCTTAACCATCTGAAAGGGACGCACCTTGAGACCCAAACCGTTGCTGGCAGCAGCGCAGCTGCATTGTGAATTCATGTGGAAAACTGATAAACGTTAAGACATTTTTTCCATTAGTCACATCCCTAGTACCATTCATGATTTTCCTCATGGCTCATTTAATAGGGATTATTGAGCTCATAGCACCAAGCCCCACCACCACGTCTACCACCACGTCTACCACAGACAGACCATACTCATGAATCAGTCAGCGCTCAATTGACCATGCTTGTGTAAAGGACTGCTGCTTGCTTACCGAGTACCACTTCCTTCCGATTCGGCTCATACCTGGTGCGAACTCGGGACATCTGCCTTGCTAGCACACATGACCGTCCTCCCTTGAGCGTCTTAGCCTGATCGCGCCACCTCAAAAGCTAGCTAATGAGGGGACGCAAGCGGGACACTTAAGGCTGAGAAGTAAGTTTCAAACATTGTTGCTTGGCAACATTCTGTCCATAACACACTGCATATAAACAAATGATTAGTTGGATTGTTACTGTAAAATATATGCTCTCCAGTCTCCACTTAGTTTTAGGCTCAGCATTAAAACGTTTGCCTTCTTGAAACTTAGTTATACAAAAAGTCAACATGTGGTAGTCAGTAGGACATTGCGAGCTACATTTTCAAAGTATTATAGCAGCAGTTTAGCTTAGATGAAGGAGCTGTGTTGTCAATGGATACTTTGCTACTTTTTTAGCTGGTGAATTATTTTGTGGTGAGAGATAATTGGATTTTAGTGACACTAACAATGGGATAAGTTGAATGGTAGGTCAGGGGTCTGAACATGGTGCCATGCACAGGGCTTCTTTCACAGATCTTTCTCTCTCTACCTGCACAGGCCTCTCTCTCTCTCTCTCCTTCCTTTTTCTCCTAGTGCCACCCCACTTTATGTTCCCGTCCCTCCCCCCATCTACCTCTCTCCCTCCCTCTCTCTCTCCCTCCCTGTCCTGAAAAAGGGCACATTTACCAGGATGTTCTGGTGCCCTTTAGTCAGCGATGTTGTTTGAACTGTGGTGAGTATGCCAGCCACAGCCCACAGGGCAGGGTGGGGCTGGAGACTGGGAGAGGTAGAGTGGAGTGGCTTAGGACACACACACACACTGGGACAGGGAGTGGAAGTGTTTTAGGGCAGGGCAATGTTTAGGTATGGTAATCCAAGGGTTAATAACGAGTGGAGCTGGGCCTGGCTCATATGGCACAGTATTTATTTTCATGTTCCACCATATCACAGCAGCTTATGGATTCATAACATGTGAATACAACATTCATGAAATGTAAAAGTCTGTGTACTAATTGTTGGTATATTGAGACCTTTAGTCACATGTATTATCTTGGAACGTGTAATGTTGTTGAAATGAAATACATTTTACTGTTCATGTGTAGTCTTATGATTATGACTAATCCAATATAATCATTGAACAATACTAGCCTTCATTATGCAATGTTCAACAGTAAGTGAACAAAGCTTGCTTCATGTGAAACCATCCAGAAACGCCTGGGTTGCGTTTGTTTGATCAATGATCAGTCACATACTGACACAACAGCACCTTCCTCTCTGGGTATTTCTCAGAGCAGAGCCATCACTGTCTGCTGTAAACAAACACTCTTGAATAATATGGAAATATTGGATGAGTAGTGTATAGTTAATTCGTCATTCATTCAGTCCCACACTAAAGCTCTCTTCCTGTATAGTGTATCACTACTGTATTTAATGCACTGAACCACTCGACCTCTGCCCTCGCTCCTCTCCCCTGCCATTGTGTCCCAGTACGGAACATTCTGTCTATTGTATTGTATTATTAAACTAATCTCTTGTGTTGTTTGATCAGAGCTTTCTGACGCAGTCTCTCTGCTAGCTCTGTGCCACAGAGGGACAGACAGCCAATAGCCTGGGGTGACATGGAATGGTAAATCTCTGTCCAGACAGACAGTCAAAAGCTTTCATCAGGTTAACATCATATAGCCAGGCTACTGTGTAGTCTGACATACAGTGTAGGAGGTGGCCTAATCACAGGGCTGACCCGCTTAGCTCCTGCTCATTAGCAACCAAATGGAAGAAAGACTGAAACAAGGAAGGGACTATACTTGGACTTGTCCAATAAGAAATACTCATTTTAGTTCTCCATCGCGAAACATTTTAAAACTAATGAACACGACCCAGGTTTGCATCATACTGTGTAGGCCTAGTCCAGGAGGTGGTCTAGTCACAGGGCTCACCCACAGTCCTCCATGGGTTAGTAGCTACTCAGATATAGACATGATGGTTTCAGGAGATATATTATACAGGGGTGGGATTGAATAAGGAATCCCTTACTTCCTGCTGATTATATGCTTTGATTATATTCAGTTTAATATAGGTTTATCTGCGTAAGATGCTTCATTTGATTTAACGTGTTACGACAGAGGCATCAGTAAAACGACATCCTTTCATCCATTTATTAGCAACACGTATTATGATAATCAGTCAGAAGTGCCATGTGGTTGGATCCTTATTATATGAATTGAGTGTTATGATTTCCAGTTGCTTTATGGTATTATTATGTTTGAATCCATTTTTGATTGGCTGTTGAGGAACATGCAGAGAGTGATATTGTTTTTGGTTCCCTGCAGTTAGAGCTGTTTTTGATTATCTAACTGCAGGTGGTAACAACACACGGTTTCCTCAACGCTAGTGAATATTTATAGGGTTAATTTTAGTTTACAACTGAATTAAAGCCATCCTGGGTCGTATTCAGTAGGGAGAAAACATTTTGAAATCGACTGAACCGCAGGAGATACGAACTGAGCTTGTCCAATAACGACACAGATTTCCATTTTCTTTCGCAACACATTGCTTCAGTGTGCCCTACTGAACATGAACAATGTGTGTTACAGTATCTCACAAATAAATCACTGTTCTGTCAGAGTTGTCAACATTGTTTCCTTTCCTTCACCTTTTTGTCAATTCAGCACTTGAAGTCAGTGGGATGTGTACTGTATGTCTTTTCTCTTTATGAAGGAAAGTAACCATTGGAGACTGTGTGCATTTTACTGACTACCTTTTTAGGGGGTTCTGACAGATTCCCCTTCACGAAGAAGTGTACACTCCCCCACATGCATTTAAAAGCATTGGATTGATGCAAGCAAGTTTCCACCATATTCCTTCCAACAGTCCATTCCTTTGAAATCTAATAGTGCACACTTCAGGAGAAGGGTAGATAATATGTCCGCTAATGCACACTTCAGCAGAAGGGTAGAGAATCTGACCGAAGCCCTAATCTTGTTTCCCCCCCATGAGCCAAGTAGCCAATCAGTGCCTGTCTCTCTCTCTCCACAGGCGTGGTGCTGATGGAGATATCTGAGGTCCACAGGAAAGTTCACCTTGAGCTAGAGGAGAATGTGAGTACTGTGTGTGTGTGTGTGTGTGTGTGTGTGTGTGTGTGTGTGTGTGCGCTTGCTTGAGTTTGTGTGTATTTGTGATTGTGTGTGTGTGTGTGGGTTCTGCAATGTGTGTGTGTGTGTGTGTACATGAGTGTTTGCATCATCTATTGTTTAATTCGCCCAGTGTGTCCTATCTCTCTCTCTCCCTCTCTCTTTTTATTTCCCTCTCCCTCTCTTTTTCTCTCTGCTGCTTAACACAATGCACCGTTTAGTGTCTCTCTTTCTCTTTCCCCTTCTTCAACTCTCTCCATTAGTAATCACAGGATGGTGTTTCTCTCTATGTAACACCAAGGGACAGAAAAGCTAAGATAATGAGCAGTAAACAAAAACAAGCTAGAGGAAAAGTTGCACCTGTCTGGTTATTGTGTACAGCCTGTTGATAGAACGGGAGCAGGTCTGAACATGCCCTGTGAGGGGGCCTCTGGGAACTCCACTTGTTGATGACACACTTGTCAAGGCCTGTAGGTGCTCAATCCCGATCACTTCAACAGCATTATGGTTGGCATACAATAACTTATTCTACAAACTATAAACAATGTTTATCATCATAAGTATACAGGGTTAAGGAGTAACTGATTAGATGTAATCAGTTACTTGTAATCTGATTTCAGTTACATTGCCAGCAAAAATACTGTAGTCAGATAGTCTTTTGCACAACGTAGCAACGGCCACTTCCGCTCAACTTCCTACCCGATACATAGCTTCCTCTCCCGATTGCGACTTGTCAGACTGATTGTAGCCATACTAGCCTCGAAGTCGCTCGTTTTATCATTAATATATAGAGGTAATCAGTATATTAATATAATCATATTTCTATCATATTTCTATTTATTGTGTTCTGTCTTTTTTTATCTCTTAGCTAGCTAGCTATTAACGCGCTAACTAGTAAGGTGGCTAGCAATTAGCCAACGCCCCCCTCCCTTACCAACCATGGCACTGTTTTACACTGTGCTTGCAAGAGCTGCCAAAGATAACAGTGACGGATGTACGTCGTCTGGCCAAGACAAGTAGCAAATCACCGACCTCCAAGTTGGAAAAAGGATTCAAACTTTGTCTCCAGTTACCTTTTCAACTATGAAGGTAAGTATAGCCAAGTTGCCTATCAGACCAGACAAGGATGTTTACTCAAAGCTGTAATGTAGTTTATGATTTAACAGTAGCTAGCTAACATTATGATTGCTCATTATTTTTATTCAAAACAGTTTCGAACAGGGACAAAGTGACAGGAGAGGTCAGCATAAGGGCTTGCTGCTACAGGTCCATGAGGAAAAATGAGAAACCACACAGTTTGAGTGTAGGGTGAAAAGTCAGCTGTTTGTGACACACTACATGCCGGTTACACAGTCAGAGATGAAGCCTAGTCTTAGACTAAGAAGTTCCTGTCAATGGAGATCTGCATTAAGAGGCATTGCTTAGTCTAGGACTAGGCTTAACCCATTTCTATGAAACCGTTCTTAGTGTAGTAATTGTTCAGTCTTCCTTGCTGTTTCTGTAAGCTCTGTTATGTTGGACGCATTAGATTAAATTTAAACAAAGGCATAGACCCTTAATAGAAAAGTTTAAACCCGTATTGCTTTAATGAATTTAGTGGCTGTTGCATGTTGCACCAGTCACTTCTGTTTGCTGGTCGTGACACATGTTGAATGATTTTATAGTCTAATCATTTTCTTTTTATATACCCACGTAGGTTGTACTGAAGCCCTCTGTGCCAGTAACAATGGCACAACATCACTGTTCATGTGTTGCTGGCACTGCATTATGCAACCACACAGTTGCATTACTATTCCAGTCTGCACACTATTCCCAGATGGGAACACCAGTTGTCCCACCTGTGCACAGCTGCACAGAGGCCGAGCAGCAGTGGCATAAGCCAAGGACTATGGTATGTTTTAATAGCTATACCATATATCAACATCATATGGTTATAATCAGGAATGAAAACTTAAATCGTCTCATGATTGGATTTAGAATAGTGCCCTTGTACTGTCTTTTTACAGAGTCTGAAACCTGGGCCCATAGGCAAAATGACCATCACTAAGCCCACCAAAAAGAGCATGGCAGAAGGAGGGATGAGGTGAGTATTCCCTATTAGCCAGTATAGTAGGTAGTAGCTGGTCATGTCCTATTACACTTTGACTATATACAATTTCAGGTGGTTTCAAGTACATTGTTTAGATTGGCTAACCACAGCGGCCACTTTGCTTTGCAGAAGAACACTCTACAGCGCCCTTCTTGGACCGCTCCCTGACCTCTCAGTTCTCCAGATAGAAGAGGCATACAATAACTTTCACCCTCTATCCAAGCCATTGATCTGCAGCATGGGGATGTCTGCTGAAAAGCTTTTAGTCGACTCCCACTTCGGAAAGGTACAGGTGGGGAGCCTCCTGTCTTACCAGCAGGCTTCAATCACAACGTGACACATAGTTCACCATAAGGAGACACCACCATTCCCTTCACTGCCCCTGGATGGCTACAGACTGGAGAGCAACTTTCAAGGCTGCACATTTGTGCTCAGTGAAGAAGACCAGCTTCACATAGAGTCTCTTCAGGTGAGCTTCGCAACAGCCCATAAAATAGAGGAAGCTACTAGAGAACAGAGTGCTGTCTCCGACTGGCAGGTGCTCCGGAAACCAAGACTGACCTCGTCACGGTTCCGAGAGGCTTGCCATGTGAGAGGGCTGACATCTGCAGGCAATCTAGCTGAAAGGATCCTCAAAGGCACAGCACCAACAGCTGATATGAAGAGGGGACTGGAGTTAGAGATGGAAGCAGCCAGTGACTACTGCAAGATGCAGAATGTCAACTTCTCACCCTGTGGCCTCATCATACGTCCTAACATCCCTTGGCTTGCCTCTTCTCCTGATGGCCTGGTCTACGACCCTCTCTAGCATCCACCTTTTGGCCTAGTTGAGATTAAGAACCAGAACGTAAAGGGTTTTGTGGCTTGCAAGTACGTTCACATGCATAACGGTGAACCTTCCCTGAAGAGGCAGCATGCCTACTACTGGCAAGTTCAAGGTCAGTTCTACATCACTGGGTTGGAGTGGTGTGACATTGTTGTCTGTGCGCATGAGGACATTCTGTTCGAGAGAATACACAGAGACCCAGTGGTGTTCTCTCTAATTAGAGAGAAGGGTGACTGGTACTACTTATATGTGTACATGCAAAAGTTCTTAGGCAGGAAACACTAAATAACGACGGACAGGCTCCTTTATCTTTCAATTAATGAAAGAGAAACAAACCAACAAATCTATCCGTGCAATTAATTAATTAATAAACCATTTAAAAGAATTAAGTTAATTTTTTTCTGTTCTCTTGTCACTGTAAATAAAAACTCTTTACAACGTTTTGTGTTTGGAGTATAAGCAGTGGTGTTTATTATCAATAACTGGACTACAGGGTGTTAGACAATGTGGATGGTCACAGCAAAAAAAGGAAAGATGCATTGCAGTAGTAGCTCAATGCTCCTTGGCCCATGCCTTCACAAGAGGCCCACACTGGTAGTTTGTGAGAAGGCAAGCCACAGCCCAGATGCAGTTGATGCTTCCCATCAGTGACATGGGGATCTCTGATTGAAACAGCTTGTTCAGTTTAATTCTGCCAATTCATCTCTTAATGTGGACTCTAAGATGGGCAATCTGTTGCGTTTGATGGACCTGTGCTGCTGGCATTTGGCTCTGTTTAGACAGAAAGGGTGGACGGTAGACCTTGCCTGGCACACAGTCATCAATCAGGAACCCCTTGACTGCCATCACAGCCATGTCTTCAGTGAGCAAGCCAAACAGTCCTGATTGTTTGCATAGCTCTTTGTCGCTGATGGAGCCAGCATACAATTATGACACAAAAGTAACAGATATTTACAGTAGGCTATAGCTTTTAGCTAAAGTGAATAGTAACATTGGTAAGACAATACAGTTAATCAGAAACGGGAGAACTTACTGAGTAGGTACATGGAAGTGTCACCTCCTCATTCCTCAGCTTGGCTCTCCTTGCTCGTGTGACATGGACAATATTGGCAGTTGACGGTTCGATGAGAGACCATAATGCCATCAGATGGTCATATGAGGCAAATCTACATGGGAAGAAGCATTGATAGGAGTTATTTACTCACAAGTCTAACATTAAATGTAGTATCATAAATCTAAGACAGAAATGCTGGTAGCTAGGGAAAATGGTTCCAGAAAGCAAACAGTGTAAAGTTTATGATGTAACAATACTAAGCAGGGCTAGATTTACCCACCTTGTGAAGGACTGGATCTGTGCATCTGATCCCACAAATCGCTGCAGCCCGAAACGACTTCTCATAGTCAACTCCTCTACTTTGTTTCGTAGGTCCTCAATCTCTCTCTGCATCTCTTCCCTCTCAATCAAAACCTGGTCAACGGCAGCGGGCTCAGGCACTGCACAGTAGTCGTGGTCATGGTAGCTATCCATCTTTTCATCCTCTCCATCTTCAACATGGTTGTCCTCTACACATCCAGTCCTTGGTCTCTCCCTTCTTTCCCAAACACTTGCTCTTGCTTGGACATGGTAGTTATTCCACTGGAATAGCCTAGGTACTGCTCCCTTCTTCAGACGTCGAAGCCCACTAGAAGGTTCAATGAAATCATGTGGTAAAAAGTGTCTACCACACACCTTGAAGTGACTTGTGACAGTGAAGTTTTCCCTGCGAATATTGATGACCCATTTTGCTCTTAGCTCAGTATCACTGGGAAATGAGTGAAAACTCAACATGGAGTATTTCGCTGAGGAGGTACACAACGTTAGCACTAACGTTAGCTAGATACAGGTAGCTGTCGTTTGCTAGCTAAAGAGACAAAAAAAACACAGAACACAATAATTGAATTACTAACTGAATGGATAAACACAATTTTCAACAATAATTATAAAAAAAACGCTATAGAAATATGATTATATTAATATACTGAGGTAATTATAAAACGAGCGACTTCGAGGCTAGTATGGCTACAATCATGCTGACAGGACGCGATCGGGAGAGGAAGCTATGTATCGGGTAGGAAGTTGAGCGGAAGTGGGCGTTGCTACGTTGTGAAAAATTACAGATACTTTTGAAAAACTAGATGATTACTTCTTGTATTGCCTTTTAAATTCAGAAAGGATGTTTGTGAAAAAATACATTATGGCACCTTTCTGTTTTCTCAATGACATTCAGTTCAGCAGGAGCAAGTTTAAGTTTGTTTCCCCTCAGCGAGTCTGACCACAAGTCAGAGATCACTATGATGACACTCCAAATGTGTTTGATGGATCCTTTTTGTCTTCTTCCAATGCCTCTTAAGGAGAAAGTCATCCACAAGTAACTGTAATCAGATTACTGAGTTTGTGTATTTCAAAAGTTACGTTAATGGACTGGTAACTAGTAACTGTAACGGATTACATTTAAAAAGTAATCTACCTAACCCTGTACGTATACATGTTGAGGAACCTTCTCATCTGAGAAGGGAGAAGTTGGAAGCATGTTGACTTTAGTATTTGTATTTATTATGGATCCCCACTCTTCCTGGGGTCCAGCAAAATGAAGGCAGTTATACATTTAAAAAACATTACAATACATTCATAACAGATTTCACAACATATTAAGTGTGTGCCCTCAGGCCTCTACTACCACATATGTATAACACAAAATCCATGTGTACATGTGCGTATGTTATCTTGTGTTTGACTTGACTGTGCTGTCATCAGGTCATGAATATGTGCTAGACACGAGCTCCTGTTGGAGGAACAAGAACCTCTGGGGTGTGTTGACATTACTGTTGTCATGCCAACTGATATTAAACCTGCCTAACTGTGGAGGGAGCCCATGGCAGCCATGGTGAATGGTTAACCAGGGGGAGAGGCAGAACATTGTGTCACTGTTTGTATTTTTCCTGCTCTCATCAGAGATCGAGGATCAGATTCCCCAAATCTTAACCCTAACCATTAGGGGGAGGATCTAGTCTGCCCAGCCAGCACCCATGTGGTAGTGCCAGCAGCACCCCTTGGCAGTGGCACCCCTGTAATTCAAACCCTGCTCCCTTCTCTGTTACCTACACTGGCACCACAGTTCATGAGACAACAAAGCTACTTCTCCCTATAATTACATCCATAAAAATGTAATTACTAGAACGGGGCTCCCCATTCAAGTCAATGTTCCATGATGGGTCAGCGATATTGAGTGTACCCATGAGAGAGGATGCAGTCAAATTGCCATGATCTGAGGGGCTTTTCCCGTTTTTAGTTAATATATCTGCCTGGTTCTATCCCCAGAAGTCACTGTTGTTCTCTTCCCTAGCTCCCCTCTGTATCGGAGAGCAGCTCTAGTTTAGTCAAGGCCTCCGCTGACCGTATGTGTGAGTCACAATATGA
This sequence comes from Coregonus lavaretus, assembly GCF_964263955.1. Lineage (NCBI taxonomy): Eukaryota > Metazoa > Chordata > Actinopteri > Salmoniformes > Salmonidae > Coregonus > Coregonus lavaretus. The sequence continues at coordinate 56,106,080 of NC_139989.1, read as the reverse complement.
ACTCATTCCATTGAAGAGTTGGAGATTGGAGGAAACATTGTCATGCATGGTGTGTCTATGAAAGGCAGAGGAGTTCCACTAATGCAGGGATCATCAACTAGATTCAGCCACGGGCCCATTTTATTTCTAGAGCGGATGATAGGTGGGCCGGAACATAATTACAAATAATTTGTAGACTGCAAATTGACCGCAAGAAGCCCAAACAGATATAATATTTGACTAAAACATAATCATTTCAAACCTTGCTTACGTTTGTACAGTGGGGAAAAAAAGTATTTAGTCAGCCACCAATTGTGCAAGTTCTCCCACTTAAAAAGATGAGAGAGGCCTGTAATGTTCATCATAGGTACACGTCAACTATGACAGACAAAATGAGAAAAATAAATCCAGAAAATCACATTGTAGGATTTTTAATGAATTTATTTGCAAATTATGGTGGAAAATAAGTATTTGGTCAATAACAAAAGTTTTTCAATACTTTGTTATATACCCTTTGTTGGCAATGACACAGGTCAAACGTTTTCTGTAAGTCTTCACAAGGTTTTCACACACTGTTGCTGGTATTTTGGCCCATTCCTCCATGCAGATCTCCTCTAGAGCAGTGATGTTTTGGGGCTGTCGCTGGGCAACACGGACTTTCAACTCCCTCCAAATATTTTCTATGGGGTTGAGATCTGGAGACTGGCTAGGCCACTCCAGGACCTTGAAATGCTTTTTACGAAGCCACTCCTTCATTGCCCGGGCGGTGTGTTTGGGATCATTGTCATGCTGAAAGACCCAGCCACGTTTCATCTTCAATGCCCTTGCTGATGGAAGGAGGTTTTCACTCAAAATCTCACGATACATGGCCCCATTCATTCTTTCCTTTACACGGATCAGTCGTCCTGGTCCCTTTGCAGAAAAACAGCCCCAAAGCATGATGTTTCCACCCCCATGCTTCACAGTAGGTATGGTGTTCTTTGGATGCAACTCAGCATTCTTTGTCCTCCAAACACGACGAGTTGAGTTTTTACCAAAAAGTTATATTTTGGTTTCATCTGACCATATGACATTCTCCCAATCCTCTTCTGGATCATCCAAATGCACTCTAGCAAACTTCAGATGGGCCTGGACATGTACTGGCTTAAGCAGGGGGACACGTCTGGCACTGCAGGATTTGAGTCCCTGGCGGCGTAGTGTGTTACTGATGGTAGGCTTTGTTACTTTGGTCCCAGCTCTCTGCAGGTCATTCACTAGGTCCCCCGTGTGGTTCTGGGATTTTTGCTCACCGTTCTTGTGATCATTTTGACCCCACGGGGTGAGATCTTGCGTGGAGCCCCAGATCGAGGGAGATTATCAGTGGTCTTGTATGTCTACCATTTCCTAATAATTGCTCCCACAGTTGATTTCTTCAAACCAAGCTGCTTACCTATTGCAGATTCAGTCTTCCCAGCCTGGTGCAGGTCTACAATTTTGTTTCTGGTGTCCTTTGACAGCTCTTTGGTCTTGGCCATAGTGGAGTTTGGAGTGTGACTGTTTGAGGTTGTGGACAGGTGTCTTTTATACTGATAACAAGTTCAAACAGGTGCCATTAATACAGGTAACAGTGGAGGACAGAGGAGCCTCTTAAAGAAGAAGTTACAGGTCTGTGAGAGCCAGAAATCTTGCTTGTTTGTAGGTGACCAAATACTTATTTTCCACCATAATTTGCAAATAAATTCGTAAAAAATCCTACAATGTGATTTTCTGGATTTTCTTCCTAAATTTGTCTGTCATAGTTGACGTGTACCTATGATGAAAATTACAGGCCTCTCTCATCTTTTTAAGTGGGAGAACTTGCACAATTGGTGGCTGACTAAATACTTTTTTTCCCCACTGTATATGATCACGTGTCTCTCTATTATGTGAGGGAATACTTAGGAAAATATTTCCCAAATTAAAATCACTGATTGCCTGGTGTTTTTACAGTTTTTTATGTCCAACAATAAAAATGCACAAAATAAACTTGGCGAGCCAAATAAAACCACCCGCGGGTCAAATTCGGCCCACGGGCCGCCAGTTGGGAAACCCTGCACTAAAGCACCTAGAGATCTGAACCAGCAGCTAACAGGGTTGTTGTTTGGGAGGACTGAGGAAACGTGGGTTGCAGGGACAGTCTCTAATTCTTCGTGAGAGGACGTGGGGGTTTCGTTGACCGAGTGGCACCAGTGGGCGTCGGTTTGCCACCACAAGGCCACGGTGTTGTAAGAGATGCCTGCGCTCCCCCTCATACTTATTAGAGCGGGGGATAGAGGGAGGGAGGGAGAGAGGGCAGGGAGGGCATCCCCACATTACGTTTCTGCTATGACTCACTCATATAGCCTTGAATCTCCTTCTCTTTCTTGCACACAGGCACACACCCATACACACACACACACACACACACACACACACACACACACACACACACACACACACACACACACACACACACACACCTTTGCTTACACAACTCAAGGATGGCTCTCAAATCCCTCCAACATTCTTTTTACTGTTTTCCATCGACTCTCCTCCATAACAGTCCCTTCTCTAATCAGTGTGTATTTCTCCCCCCCCTTTCTCCCCTCCCCATCTCTCCCCCTCTCATCCCCCTTTCCCCTCACCTGCAGTTTAAGACGTTTCACAGGGAGATAATAGCTGAATTGGAGAGGAAGACAGACATGGATGTAAAATACATGACAGTAAGTACTGTACTGTGTGTGTGTGTGATGTGTGTGCATGCTTATGTGACTATGGAAACGGCCTTCCCTCCTGCTCAAGGGAATATCACTGAGAACTGCCCCCCATGCCTGGAACTGTAGTCCTGTCTACCTACATCACAGGGAACACAGTGAACACACTGGCTGCATCCCAAATTGCACCCTATTCCCTTTATAGTGGACTATTTTGACCAGGGCCCATAAGTAGGAAGTTCACTATAAAGGGAATAGGGTAAACATGCAACTATGTCTTATGCCGTTCAGAGCCGTGGTTGAGTGGTAACACTCACAGCATATGGCACATGTACATCTCTCCCTACCAGAGACCGGGGTTCAATCCCTGTGTCCACCCTTTCCACTAATGCCTATAATCAAACGTAGCATTTAAGGCTAATTATCAATGAAACCGAAAACGAAGCATTTAATACTTAGTGACATTATATTCAATGATATTACTGAACAGGTTTTTTCCAGAGGAAAATGCACTTTTTAAAATCAATGCTACTTGTACTGTCTAGAGATGGTTACAGGTGTTCACGGGTGTGTCCCCCCACCTCCCCTCTTCCTCCCACCCATCCAGGCCACCTTTAAGAGGTACCAGACGGAGCACAAGATGAAGCAGGACTCTCTGGAGAGGTCTCAGTCTGACTTGAAGAAACTCAGGAGGAAGAGCCAGGGCAAGAACACCAACAAGTACGAAAACAAGGAGAGTGAGGTGAGGACTGACCCACACATTTTAGTAACTTTTCAGTTACTGGCCCAATGCTCTTAACAACTAGGCTACCTGCCGCCCTTATACACACACATACCTGTACACACACACTCTCTCTCTCTCTCTCTCTCTCTCTCTCTCTCTCTCTCTCTCTCTCTCTCTCTCTCTCTCTCTCTCTCTCTCTCTCTCTCTCTTTCTCTCTCTTTCTCTCTCTCTCTCTTTCTCACACACACAGACACACACACACCTTCGACATATGAGACAGTGTCGATCATACCCAATGTAACATTATCCAGGGACAGTGTGTGAAGTCTCCAGGCAATGCCCTCATGCATGAGCACGCTGTGTGTGTTATGTGTTGTTAGGTGTTCTGGATAGTTCCATTAATCAACCTCTCTGTACTGTGCCTCCTCCCTCCCCCCACCAACACACACGCATGCTGTTATACTGGAAGATCCAGTTGGTGCCTCCTACACACACACTGTCATACACACACACACACACACACACACACACACACACACACACACACACACACGCCGCTTGAGACTGAGACAAAGAAAGAAAAACCTCTTTAGTCCAGTGGTGTGTATTCATGGATGCCAAGTTTAAAAAATGTACTAAGAAAAAAAGAAAGAAACATCAAATAATGTATATTTTCTCTCTCTGTGTTTTCATAATTTTCCTTCAATTCGGAAGAGGCTGAATGTATCTCACCGGAGAGCGAAACAGCGCCCCTCTGTCTCTGTATGTGTAGCCCATCTACCTGATGCTGTCTGGTCAAAAAGAGTATGACATTGTTGCCGCCCATAGCATTGAATGTAAGCCAGTGAGCATTTGGCCTCCCTTGATAAAAAAGTATAAAATAATAGCCAATCAGCGTTGAGCTAAACTGAGTGAGCTCAACTGTGAATGGTCCTGGCGCACCCAGAAAAAGTGTAACGGGAAGCCAGTTTGGATTTGGCTTCACTCCTATCACAGAGAAATACAGTGGGGGAAAAAAGTATTTAGTCAGCCACCAATTGTGCAAGTTCTCCCACTTAAAAAGATGAGAGAGGCCTGTAATTTTCATCATAGGTACACGTCAACTATGACAGACAAAATGAGAAAAAAAAAATCAGAAAATCACATCGTAGGATTTTTAATGAATTTATTTGCAAATTATGGTGGAAAATAAGTATTTGGTCAATAACAAAAGTTTCTCAATACTTTGTTATATACCCTTTGTTGGCAATGACACAGGTCAAACGTTTTCTGTAAGTCTTCACAAGGTTTTCACACACTGTTGCTGGTATTTTGGCCCATTCCTCCATGCAGATCTCCTCTAGAGCAGTGATGTTTTGGGGCTGTCGCTGGGCAACACGGACTTTCAACTCCCTCCAAAGATTTTCTATGGGGTAGAGATCTGGAGACTGGCTAGGCCACTCCAGGACCTTGAAATGCTTCTTACGAAGCCACTCCTTCGTTGCCCGGGCGGTGTGTTTGGGATCATTGTCATGCTGAAAGACCCAGCCACGTTTCATCTTCAATGCCCTTGCTGATGGAAGGAGGTTTTCACTCAAAATCTCACGATACATGGCCCCATTCATTCTTTCCTTTACACGGATCAGTCGTCCTGGTCCCTTTGCAGAAAAACAGCCCCAAAGCATGATGTTTCCACCCCCATGCTTCACAGTAGGTATGGTGTTCTTTGGATGCAACTCTGCATTCTTTGTCCTCCAAACACGACGAGTTGAGTTTTTACCAAAAGGTTCTATTTTGGTTTCATCTGACCATATGACATTCTCCCAATCCTCTTCTGGATCATCCAAATGCACTCTAGCAAACTTCAGACGGGCCTGGACATGTACTGGCTTAAGCAGGGGGACACGTCTGGCACTGCAGGATTTGAGTCCCTGGCGGCGTATTGAGTTACTGATGGTAGGCTTTGTTACTTTGGTCCCAGCTCTCTGCAGGTCATTCACTAGGTCCCCCCGTGTGGTTCTGGGATTTTTGCTCACCGTTCTTGTGATCATTTTGACCCCACGGGGTGAGATCTTGCGTGGAGCCCCAGATCGAGGGAGATTATCAGTGGTCTTGTATGTCTTCCATTTCCTAATAATTGCTCCCACAGTTGATTTCTTCAAACCAAGCTGCTTACCTATTGCAGATTCAGTCTTCCCAGCCTGGTGCAGGTCTACAATTTTGTTTCTGGTGTCCTTTGACAGCTCTTTGGTCTTGGCCATAGTGGAGTTTGGAGTGTGACTGTTTGAGGTTGTGGACAGGTGTCTTTTATACTGATAACAAGTTCAAACAGGTGCCATTAATACAGGTAACGAGTGGAGGACAGAGGAGCCTCTTAAAGAAGAAGTTTCAGGTCTGTGAGAGCCAGAAATCTTGCTTGTTTGTAGGTGACCAAATACTTATTTTCCACCATAATTTGCAAATAAATTCATAAAAAATCCTACAATGTGATTTTCTGGATTTTTTTCTCTCTCAATTTGTCTGTCATAGTTGACGTGTACCTATGATGAAAATTACAGGCCTCTCTCATCTTTTTAAGTGGGAGAACTTGCACAATTGGTGGCTGACTAAATACTTTTTTTCCCCACTGTACGTTATCGATAAAAACAACTTGAATTATTGCATCTTATAACGGCGATTCTGATCCAACCATAAAATACATTTTTCCCCTGGACTGAGATTATGGAAGTTCAACATGCAGCTAGCTAGATGTAGAAGGCTAATGTAAACTAGCTAACGTTGTCCATGACGTTGTCTATGCATAGTCACTTTAACTCTACCCACATGTACATATTACCTAAATTTTTTACTTATCTATTTTTTACTTAACACTTATTTTTCTTAAAACTGCATTGTTGGTTAAGGGCTTGTAAGGAAACATTTCACTGTATTGTTGGTTAAGGGCTTGTAAGTAAGCATTTCACTGTAAGGTCTACTACACCTGTTGTATTCGGCGCACGCGGCAAATAAAAGTTGATTTGATTTGATTTGAAAGGAAGTTAGGCTAGCGAACAAGCATTTTAGCCAGGTAGCCTAGGACAACAAAAAATATAAGCGTGTACTGTATGACAGAGTCATAGACCGTTTCGTCAACCTGAAAGAGTGGAAGATGGCATTGGCGTTTCTCTACAAGTAAGGTTTGTCAACATGTTTTTTCTACTTGCACGAATGCGCACGCACACACACACACAAATCAGAACCATGGACAGCCACATCATATTTAGCTTACGTTGAATGGACTAAATAGTTTTTGGTATCTTTTAGTTGTCACTGCATTAGACTAAGCAGAGGTGATTTTATGATGTTGAAGTTGAAATGGTGCTGGAATAGTGGAGGCATCTCCTGTTTTTTCGACTTGCAGTAACTCTCCATGGTTCTAAATCAATAGTTGTTTAGTAGACCGAAAATGTTGGAAACATTTACTTTCTTGACCATGCTGTAGGTCATTTAACTGTTTGTTACATGCAATATGCTTTGTGGACTTCACCGGACAGATGTTGCTCTCCGGTTTTGTGATGAAACAAAGGTGTGTTTGAATTTATTCTGCCACTGTGTCTTCTTATTGTCTTGGCCTTAGGCCTATATATCACAGTGTCAAGGCATATGAACTAACAGGTTATAGAGCAAACAACACAATTATCACAACACATACAGTGGGGCAAAAAAGTATTTAGTCAGTCACCAATTGTGCAAGTTCTCCCACTTAAAAAGATGAGAGAGGCCTGTAATTTTCATCATAGGTACACGTCAACTATGACAGACAAATTGAGAAAAATTTTTCCAGAAAATCACATTGTAGGATTTTTAATGAATTTATTTGCAAATTATGGTGGAAAATAAGTATTTGGTCACCTACAAACAAGCAAGATTTCTGGCTCTCACAGACCTGTAACTTCTTCTTTAAGAGGCTCCTCTGTCCTCCACTCGTTACCAGTATTAATGGCACCTGTTTGAACTTGTTATCAGTATAAAAGACACCTGTCCACAACCTCAAACAGTCACACTCCAAACTCCACTATGGCCAAGACCAAAGAGCTGTCAAAGGACACCAGAAACAAAATTGTAGACCTGCACCAGACTGGGAAGACTGAATCTGCAATAGGTAAGCAGCTTGGTTTGAAGAAATCAACTGTGGGAGCAATTATTAGGAAATGGAAGACATACAAGACCACTGATAATCTCCCTCGATCTGGGGCTCCACGCAAGATCTCACCCCGTGGGGTCAAAATGATCACAAGAACGGTGAGCAAAAATCCCAGAACCACACGGGGGGACCTAGTGAATAACCTGCAGAGAGCTGGGACCAAAGTAACAAAGCCTACCATCAGTATCACACTACGCCGCCAGGGACTCAAATCCTGCAGTGTGAGACGTGTCCCCCAGCTTAAGCCAGTACATGTCCAGGCCCGTCTGAAGTTTGCTAGAGTGCATTTGGATGATCCAGAAGAGGATTGGGAGAATGTAATATGGTCAGATGAAACCAAAATATAACTTTTTGGTAAAAACTCAACTCGTCGTGTTTGGAGGACAAAGAATGCTGAATTGCATCCAAAGAACACCATACCTACTGTGAAGCATGGGGTTGGAAACATCATGCTTTGGGGCTGTTTTTCTGCAAAGGGACCAGGACGACTGATCCGTGTAAAGGAAAGAATGAATGGGGCCATGTATCGTGAGATTTTGAGTGAAAACCTCCTTCCATCAGCAAGGGCATTGAAGATGAAACGTGGCTGGGTCTTTCAGCATGACAATGATCCCAAACACACCGCCCGGGCAACGAAGGAGTGGCTTCGTAAAAAGCATTTCAAGGTCCTGGAGTGGTCTAGCCAGTCTCCAGATCTTAACCCCATAGAAAATCTTTGGAGGGAGTTGAAAGTCCGTGTTGCCCAGCGACAGCCCCAAAACATCACTGCTCTAGAGGAGATCTGCATGGAGGAATGGGCCAAAATACCAGCAACAGTGTGTGAAAACCTTGTGAAGACTTACAGAAAACATTTGACCTGTGTCATTGCCAACAAAGGGTATATAACAAAGTATTGAGAAACTTTTGTTATTGACCAAATACTTTTTTTCCACCATAATTTGCAAATAAATTCATTAAAAATCCTACAATGTGATTTTCTGGATTTTTTTTTCTCATTTTGTCTGTCATAGTTGACGTGTACCTATGATGAAAATTACAGGCCTCTCTCATCTTTTTAAGTGGGAGAATTTGCACAATTGTTGGCTGACTAAATACTTTTTTTCCCCACTGTATGTTGTAATATGGCATTTTTTTTCTGGCTTGGATTCCCCAGTGATTTTACCCACCCACTGCTACTGCTTTAGTCACAACTCTGTGACTGTCTGCTGCCGATAAGGATGAGAGCCCCAAATTGAGAGGAGTTATGAACAGTCATTAGTATACATTCTGAGGTAAAGTGAAAGTACTGTGTAACCCCTAGAGTCGATTGACGCACTGGTGCTTCAATCTATGCTACATAACAAAAACATCCCCATCAAAATCCGTCATTTTAAGCTAGAGATATCTTGCATTGGATGCATCTCAATCCACCGCTTCCGCCAGTGTCGCACTACCACATCTACGATGAAAGGTGGCAGAGCTAGAGCGGTGTTTGTCAGACCATGATGACACATCCCAAAAATCGGTCTTCACACAAAAATGTCTGTAGCGTCCGAACGGTTTGACCTACAAACTATTACAACCAATCTATGGAAAGGAAACTCTCACGAACACGATGGTGTTCTCTGTTTTGCACAAGTGTCAGGAGACTCGTCTGAAGTCTGTACCGTCGATGTGCCAACTTCTGTTTCGTAGCGTCCAAACCGTTTGGGCTACTAATGGGACCCCACTGTGGAAAGGGGAGATTCTCATGAACACGATGGTGTTACAGGAATCATCTGAAGGTAACCGGTACCGGATTTTAAAAAACTAATGGAAGTATGAAGATAGTTTTGTGCCTACCCCAAAAAAGGGGTTGAATATGTGTAAAAAAAAAAAAAAAAAAAAAGTACATATTTATTTTTTACGACAGACACTTCAAAACCTTGTTTTTTATTATTATTTTTTTTTACTGTACTTTTTGCCATTTATGAATGTGTTATTCAATGCGTTTCTATGGGCTTTAGTAGTAAAGGCCAAAATGAATATTTTATAAAACTTCTTAGACTATAAATTATTAATACAAACTTAACATGAATCATATATTGTATATTACAAGACCCAACATTGAGAGAGATGACATGGCACTATACTGTAGTTCAGCAGAATCAAGGTCTGCTAGCCTGGTTCTAGTCTCTCTCACCAGACTCTGGGGCGCTCCACACGCTAGCCTGGTCCTAGTCTCTCTCACCAGACTCTGGGGCGCTCCACACGTTAGCCTGGTCCAAGTCTCTCTCACCAGACTCTGGGGCGCTCCACACGTTAGCCTGGTCCTAGTCTCTCTCACCAGACTCTGGGGCGCTCCACACGCTAGCCTGGTTCTAGTCTCTCTCACCAGACTCTGGGGCGCTCCACACGCTAGCCTGGTCCTAGTCTCTCTCACCAGACTCTGGGGCGCTCCACACGCTAGCCTGGTCCTAGTCTCTCTCACCAGACTCTGGGGCGCTCCACACGCTAGCCTGGTCCTAGTCTCTAACACCAGACTCTGGGGCGCTCCACACGCTAGCCTGGTTCTAGTCTCTCTCACCAGACTCTGGGGCGCTCCACACGTTAGCCTGGTCCTAGTCTCTCTCACCAGACTCTGGGGCGCTCCACACGCTAGCCTGGTTCTAGTCTCTCTCACCAGACTCTGGGGCGCTCCACACGCTAGCCTGGTCCTAGTCTCTCACCAGACTCTGGGGCGCTCCACACGCTAGCCTGGTTCTAGTCTCTCTCACCAGACTCTGGGGTGCTCCACACGCTAGCCTGGTCCTAGTCTCTCACCAGACTCTGGGGCGCTCCACACGCTAGCCTGGTTCTAGTCTCTCTCACCAGACTCTGGGGCGCTCCACACGCTAGCCTGGTTCTAGTCTCTCTCACCAGACTCTGGGGCGCTCCACACGCTAGCCTCGTCCTAGTCTCTCTCACCAGACTCTGGGGCGCTCCACACGCTAGCCTGGTTCTAGTCTCTCTCACCAGACTCTGGGGCGCTCCACACGCTAGCCTGGTCCTAGTCTCTCACCAGACTCTGGGGCGCTCCACACGCTAGCCTGGTTCTAGTCTCTCTCACCAGACTCTGGGGGCGCTCCACACGCTAGCCTGGTCCTAGTCTCTCACCAGACTCTGGGGCGCTCCACACGCTAGCCTGGTCCAAGTCTCTCTCACCAGACTCTGGGGCGCTCCACACGCTAGCCTGGTCCTAGTCTCTCTCACCAGACTCTGGGGCGCTCCACACGCTAGCCTGGTTCTAGTCTCTCTCACCAGACTCTGGGGCGCTCCACACGCTAGCCTGGTTCTAGTCTCTCACACCAGACTCTGGGGCGCTCCACACGCTAGCCTGGTTCTAGTATCTCTCACCAGACTCTGGGGCGCTCCACACGCTAGCCTGGTTCTAGTCTCTCTCACCATACTCTGGGGCGCTCCACACGCTAGCCTGGTCCTAGTCTCTCACCAGACTCTGGGGCGCTCCACACGTTAGCCTGGTTCTAGTCTCTCTCACCAGACTCTGGGGCGCTCCACACGCTAGCCTGGTTCTATTCTCTCTCACCAGACTCTGGGGCGCTCCACACGCTAGCCTGGTTCTAGTCTCTCTCACCAGACTCTGGGGCGCTCCACACGCTAGCCTGGTCCTAGTCTCTCTCACCAGACTCTGGGGCGCTCCACACGCTAGCCTGGTCCTAGTCTCTCACCAGACTCTGGGGCGCTCCACACATTAGCCTGGTCCTAGTCTCTCTCACCAGACTCTGGGGCGCTCCACACGCTATCTTGGTCCTAGTCTCTCTCACCAGACTCTGGGGCGCTCCACACGCTAGCCTGGTTCTAGTCTCTCTCTCACCAGACTCTGGGGCGCTCCACACGCTAGCCTGGTCCAAGTCTCTCTCACCAGACTCTGGGGCGCTCCACACGCTAGCCTGGTTCTAGTCTCTCTCACCAGACTCTGGGGCGCTCCACACGCTAGCCTGGTCCTAGTCTCTCTCACCAGACTCTGGGGCGCTCCACACACTAGCCTGGTCCAACTCTCTCACCAGACTCTGGGGCGCTCCACACGCTAGCCTGGTCCAAGTCTCTCTCACCAGACTCTGGGGCGCTCCACACGCTAGCCTGGTCCTAGTCTCTCTCACCAGACTCTGGGGCGCTCCACACGCTAGCCTGGTTCTAGTCTCTCTCACCAGACTCTGGGGCGCTCCACACGCTAGCCTGGTTCTATTCTCTCTCACCAGACTCTGGGGCGCTCCACACGCTAGCCTGGTTCTAGTCTCTCTCACCAGACTCTGGGGCGCTCCACACGCTAGCCTGGTCCTAGTCTCTCTCACCAGACTCTGGGGCGCTCCACACGCTAGCCTGGTCCTAGTCTCTCACCAGACTCTGGGGCGCTCCACACATTAGCCTGGTCCTAGTCTCTCTCACCAGACTCTGGGGCGCTCCACACGCTATCTTGGTCCTAGTCTCTCTCACCAGACTCTGGGGCGCTCCACACGCTAGCCTGGTTCTAGTCTCTCTCTCACCAGACTCTGGGGCGCTCCACACGCTAGCCTGGTCCAAGTCTCTCTCACCAGACTCTGGGGCGCTCCACACGCTAGCCTGGTTCTAGTCTCTCTCACCAGACTCTGGGGCGCTCCACACGCTAGCCTGGTCCTAGTCTCTCTCACCAGACTCTGGGGCGCTCCACACGCTAGCCTGGTCCAAGTCTCTCTCACCAGACTCTGGGGCGCTCCACACGCTAGCCTGGTCCAAGTCTCTCTCACCAGACTCTGGGGCGCTCCACACGCTAGCCTGGTCCTAGTCTCTCTCACCAGACTCTGGGGCGCTCCACACGCTAGCCTGGTTCTAGTCTCTCTCACCAGACTCTGGGGCACTCCACACGCTAGCCTGGTCCTAGTCTCTCTCACCAGACTCTGGGGCGCTCCACACGCTAGCCTGGTTCTAGTCTCTCTCACCAGACACTGGGGCGCTCCACATGTTAGCCTGGTCCTAGTCTCTCTCACCAGACTCTGGGGCGCTCCACACGCTAGCCTGGTTCTAGTCTCTCTCACCAGACTCTGGGGCGCTCCACACGCTAGCCTGGTTCTAGTCTCTCTCACCAGACTCTGGGGCGCTCCACACGCTAGCCTGGTTCTAGTCTCTCTCACCAGACTCTGGGGCGCTCTACACGCTAGCCTGGTCCTAGTCTCTCTCACCATACTCTGGGGCGCTCCACACGCTAGCCTGGTTGTAGTCTCTCTCACCAGACTCTGGGGCGCTCCACACGCTAGCCTGGTTCTAGTCTCTCTCACCAGGCGCTCCACACACTCTACCCCAGCTGGGGCACAGCAGCTGTAAGAAGAAACTAGCCTTTTCCTGTATTCACAAAGCACTCAAAGTAGGAGTGCTGATCTAGGATCAGGTCCCCCCTGTCCATATATAATCAGATTCATTGTGATTTAAAATACCAAAACTAGACCCTAGTTTCCTACTATGAGACTCCTACAATGTGAATATGGGCCCTGGTCTCAGGTATTTGCTTTAACCAACTCATCGGACAGATGGTTAAAACACATTGTCTGATGCATATGTAGTACAGATACATGAACGGCATGATAACAATATTCAGATGAGTTGTCTTAGCTAAAGTACATACTAATCTGGGACCAGGCTACAGTAGGTCTATGCAACAGTGACCATGAGAGTAGAACCACAGAATCTGGTCCTGGGCCAGCTCTAATATAACAGGACAACTGTTGACAGAGTCAGAGTCAGATCCCTGGTCGGTTCACAAGACTGTCAACAGACTGCACCCAGGCTCAGAGACCTACACGCACACACACACAACCACAACATGCAACAAACACACACGCACACAACACACACAGAGCAGAGCTGTGTTACAGTCACAGATGGAGGTAGGGTTACAGGAAGCCACAGAGAAAACAGGAGGAGAATGAGACAGAGAGGACAATGGGCTCAATCACTGTATTAAGTCAGTATTTAGGCCTATAGTTCATTTTCATATTGAATTGTTTTCTGTCGCTAGATAGAATGTACTGCAGCTTCATATTTAATAGTAATCACATCAGTGTTGATGGTTACGTCCCGAAAGGCATCCTATTCCTTATCTAGTGCACTACTTTTAACCGGAGCCCATAGACCGAGCCAATAGACCGAGCCAATAGACCGAGCCCATAGACCGAGCCAATAGACCGAGCCCATAGACAGAGCCCATAGACCGAGCCCATAGACAGAGCCCATAGACAGAGCCCATAGCCATGTCAGTCTTCTCAATAGATAGTACCGAGTGGCGCAGCGGTCTAAGGCACTGCATCTCAGTGCTTGAGGCGTCACTACAGACCCCCTGGTTCGATTCCAGGCTGTATCACAACCGGCCGTGATTGGGAGTCCCATAGGGTGGCGCACAATTGGCCCAGCGTCGTCCGGGTTTGGCCGGTGTAGGCCGTCATTGTAAATAAGAATTTGTTCTTAACTGACTTGCCTAGTTAAATAAAGGTAAAAAAAAATTTAAAAGATAGTACCGCTGTAATGACACAGCTATGCTCTTGTATCTTGAATAACAATATTAATCTCTCTCAAGGACTGAAGTCCACTTCAAGATGCCACTGAATACATGCTAAATCCCAACTAGGAGAATATGGAGAGTTCACCTAAGGATCTATTTATCAGATCAACCTCCTCCAGCATCTCTCTCTCTCTCTCTCTCTCTCTCTCTCTCTCTCTCTCTCTCTCTCTCTCTCTCTCTCTCTCTCTCTCTCTCTCTCTCTCTCTCTCTCTCTCTCTCTCTCTCTCTCTCTCTCTCTCTTTCTCTTTCTCTCTCTCTCCATGTGGCCTATCTCCCTGTTTTTCTGTCTGTTCAGGCTTCTGAGGGATCAGTGTTCTGAGTCAGACTCCCTAGTGATCTGAGAGTCGTTCTGTGTGTATGCCAGTCATTCTCTGGAGCAGACAGACAGACGGCCTGACGTCTGGGCTGAGACACAGGGGCTTAGCTATAGATGACTCACCAGTACAACTAAACACTTCCTGGGAATTGTCTCCTCATTGACCAATGATTCAAGAATTACACTGGTAATTTACCTGACCCCGCCCCACCCCCCACCCCCACCCCACCTCTCGCTCTCTCTCTCTCTTTGCTCTCTCTCTCTCTCTTGCTCTCTTTGCTCTCCCTCCCTCTCCCGCTCTCTCTCTCTCTCTTTGCTCTCTCTCTCGCTCTCTATCACTCTCTTTGCTCTCCCTCCCTCTCCCGCTCTCTCTCTCTTTGCTCTCCCTCCCTCCCCCCCCTCTCTCTCTCTCTCTCTCTCTCGCTTTACGCTCCCACCCGCTCCCGCTCTCTCTCTCTTTGCGCTCCCTCCCTCTTCCGCACTCTCCCTCCCTCTCTCTCCTTTCTTTCCTACCTATTTCCACAGAGCTAAAGATATGTGTCCATAGCAACAGGCATTATTTAGCCTTGACAGATGTATTGTCAACCAAGATGGTTGCATTTATTACATTTCACACCCGTTTTGCTTTTACACATATATATACAGTGGGGCAAAAAAGTATTTAGTCAGCCACCAATTGTGCAAGTTCTCCCACTTAAAAAGATGAGAGAGGCCTGTAATTTTCATCATAGGTACACGTCAACAATGACAGACAAATTTAGGAAAAAAATTCCAGAAAATCACATTGTAGGATTTTTAATGAATTTATTTGCAAATTATGGTGGAAAATAAGTATTTGGTCGCCTACAAACAAGCAAGATTTCTGGCTCTCACAGACCTGTAAATTCTTCTTTAAGAGGCTCCTCTGTCCTCCACTCGTTACCTGTATTAATGGCACCTGTTTGAACTTGTTATCAGTATAAAAGACACCTGTCCACAACCTCAATCAGTCGCACTCCAAACTCCACTATGGCCAAGACCAAAGAGCTGTCAAAGGACACCAGAAACAAAAGTGTAGACCTGCACCAGGCTGGGAAGACTGAATCTGCAATAGGTAAGCAGCTTGGTTTGAAGAAATCAACTGTGGGAGCAATTATTAGGAAATGGAAGACATACAAGACCACTGATAATCTCCCTCGATCTGGGGCTCCATACAAGATCTCACCCCGTGGGGTCAAAATGATCACAAGAACGGTGAGCAAAAATCCCAGAACCACACGGGGGGACCTAGTGAATGACCTGCAGAGAGCTGGGACCAAAGTAACAAAGCCTACCATCAGTAACACACTACGCCGCCAGGGACTCAAATCATGCAGTGCCAGACGTGTCCCCCTGCTTAAGCCAGTACATGTCCAGGCCCGTCTGAAGTTTGCTAGAGTGCATTTGGATGATCCAGAAGAGGATTGGGAGAATGTGATATGGTCAGATTACTTTTTGGTAAAAACTCAACTCGTCGTGTTTGGAGGACAAAGAATGCTGAGTTGCATCCAAAGAACACCATACCTACTGTGAAGCATGGGGGTGGAAACATCATGCTTTGGGGCTGTTTTTCTGCAAAGGGACCAGGACGACTGATCCGTGTAAAGGAAAGAATGAATGGGGCCATGTATCGTGAGATTTTGAGTGAAAACCTCCTTCCATCAGCAAGGGCATTGAAGATGAAACGTTGCTGGGTCTTTCAGCATGACAATGATCCCAAACACACCGCCCGGGCAACGAAGGAGTGGCTTCGTAAGAAGCATTTCAAGGTCCTGGAGTGGCCTAGCCAGTCTCCAGATCTCAACCCCATAGAAAATCTTTGGAGGGAGTTGAAAGTCTGTGTTGCCCAGCGACAGCCCCAAAACATCACTGCTCTAGAGGAGATCTGCATGGAGGAATGGGCCAAAATACCAGCAACAGTGTGTGAAAACCTTGTGAAGACTTACAGAAAACGTTTGACCTGTGTCATTGCCAACAAAGGGTATATAACAAAGTATTGAGAAACTTTTGTTATTGACCAAATACTTATTTTCCACCATAATTTGCAAATAAATTCATAAAAAATCCTACAATGTGATTTTCTGGATTTTTTTTCCTCATTTTGTCTGTCATAGTTGACGTGTACCTATGATGAAAATTACAGGCCTCTCTCATCTTTTTAAGTGGGAGAACTTGCATAATTGGTGGCTGACTAAATACTTTTTTTCCCCACTGTATATACACACACACACACACAGGAACATTTGAATTATCCAGGTCGAGTTTCAGATCCCTGGGTATGATACCTTATCAATGGCTTCATCTCAGTACATGGAGGGACAATGATTGCAGTATAGCTCCACACACACACATACACACACACACACACACACACACACACACAGATTAAACACTGCTGCAGTCAGGGATGACCTCAGTCTCACTGGCTCCCATAATAAGGAGGAGGTGATGTTATGGCTCCCATGATAAGGAGGAGGAGGTGATGTTATGGCTCCCATGATAAGGAGGAGGAGGTGACGTTATGGCTCCCGTGATAAGGAGGAGGAGGTGACGTTATGGCTCCTGTGATTAGGAGGAGGTGAAGTTATGGCTCCTGTGATAAGGAAGAGGTGCTGTTATGGCTCCCGTGATAAGGAGGAGGTGATGTTATGGCTCCCATTATAAGGCGGAGGAGGTGACGTTATGGCTTCCGTGATAAGGAGGAGGTGATGTTATTGCTCCCATGATAAGGAGGAGGAGGTGATGTTATGGCTCCCATGATAAGGGGGAGGTGATGTTATGGCTCCCATGATAAGGGGGAGGTGACGTTATGGCTCCCATGATAAGGAGGAGGAGGTGATGTTATGGCTCCCGTGATAAGGAGGAGGTGATGTTATGGCTACCATGATAAGGAGGAGGAGGTTATGTTATGGCCCCCATGATAAGGAGGAGGAGGTGATGTTATGGCTCCCATGATAAGGGGGAGGTGATGTTATTGCTCCCATGATAAGGGGGAGGTGACTTATGGCTCCCATGATAAGGGGGAGGTGATGTTATGGGAAAGGCCAGTGTTGACACAGGTGACCCAAACAATGGTGGGCCTCTTCACTTGTAGGTAGTCTAGGAGGTAGTCTAGGAGGTGGGAAATTGTGAAGCAAAATTGTCTTTTTTTGTGTGTTTGTTTTACAGAGATCCTGAATGCATGTCACTGTGTTAGTGTGCTCATGTGTGTGACTGAGTGTACTTTTATGGGCATACATTTGCCTTGTCTGATACTCCACCCATGAGGTGAATCTCATATGAAACCCTATTCCCTATACAGTGCACAAGTTTTGACCAGAATGACACCTTAGTCCCTAAATAGTGCACTACTTTAACCAAATCAAATTGTATTGGTCGCGTACACATATTGTGAAGATGTTATCGCAGGTGCAGCAACATACTTATGTTTCTAGCTCCAACAGTGCAGTAATACCTAACAATACACAACAATTAAAGACTTTAAGTCCGGGAAAACTCCAGGGTTGGATGGCATACCAATCGAGGTATACCAAACCTTTTTTGATATACTAAGAGGACCGTTATTAGCATGTTTTAACCACTCCTATGTAAATGGTAGATTATCTGACACTCAAGAAGAAGGTCTGATCTCATTATTACTGAAACAGGATACAAGTGGAAAATATAAAGATCCAGTCCATTTACAAAATTGGAGGCCCCTTACACTTCAGTGTTGTGATGCAAAAATCCTAGCAAAATGTATAGCGCATAGAATTAAAAAGGTATTGTCGGATATTATTCATTCTAATCAGACAGGTTTTTTACATGGAAGATACATTGGAGATAATATAAGGCAAGTATTGGAAACAATAGAACACTATGGAAAATATGGGAAACCAGGCCTGCTATTCATAGCAGACTTCGAAAAGGCATTTGATAAAGTTCGACTGGAATTTATATATAAATGCCTGGAGCATTTCAATTTTGGAGAATCTCTTATAAAATGGGTCAAAATCATGTATAGCAACCCTAGGTGTAAAATAGTAAATAATGGCTATTTCTCAGAAAGTTTTAAACTGTCAAGAGGAGTGAAACAAGGTTGTCCACTATCGGCATATCTATTTATTGTGGCCATCGAGATGTTAGCTATTAAAATCAGATCCAATAATAATATCAGAGGATTAGAAATACAGGGCTTAAAAACAAAGGTGTCATTGTACGCAGATGATTCATGTTTTCTTTTAGATCCACAACTAGAATCCCTCCACAGCCTCATAGAGGATCTAGATACATTTTCTAACCTCTCTGGATTAAAACCAAATTATGACAAATGTACTATATTACGTATTGGATCACTAAAAAATACAATTTTTACATTACCATGTAGTTTACCAATAAAATGGTCTGATGGTGATGTGGATATACTCGGAATACATATCCCAAAGGAAATAAATGATCTCACTTCAATAAATTTTTATAGAAAGTTAGCAAAAATAGATAAGATCTTACTACCATGGAAAGGAAAATACCTGTCAATTTGTGGAAAAATCACCCTGATTAACTCTTTAGTATTATCCCAGTTTACCTATTTGCTTATGGTCTTGCCTACGCCTAGCAAACAGTTTTTTAAATTATATGAGAAAAAAATATTCAATTTTATTTGGAACGGCAAGCCAGACAAAATTAAAAGAGCATATTTATATAATGAATATGAATTCGGAAGACAGAAATTATTAAATATTAAAGCATTAGACCTATCACTAAAATCTTCAGTCATCCAAAAGTTATACTTAAATCCGAACTGGTTCTCAAGCAAATTAGTAAGATTGTCTCACCCACTGTTCAAGAAAGGCCTTTTTCCCTTTATTCAGATTACAACCTCTCACTTTCAGTTATTTGAAAAGGAAATAATCTCCCAAATGTCACTATTTCTAAAACAAGCCATAGAAAGTTGGTTGCAATTTCAATTTAATCCTCCAGAAACGACAGAACAAATAATGCAACAAATATTGTGGTTAAATTCAAATATACTAATGGACAAAAAACCTTTATTTTTTGACAGAATGTTTAAAAAAGGTATAATCTTCGTAAATGATATCATCGGTAGGACTGGTGGAGTTATGTCGCACATGCAGCTAACAAAAACATATGGAAATGTCTGCTCTACCCAAAATTACAACCAAATAATTGCAGCCTTACCGCAAAAGTGGAAGAGGAAAGTTGAAGGGGGAGAAAGTAAGGAACTTGTCTGTCGGCCTTGCATTAAAGAACATAATTGGTTAAGGAAAACTGTGATAAATAAAAAAGTATATCAGTTTCACTTAAGGACCAAAGGATTGACAGCCGTCCCATATAGATTGCAAAATAGTTGGGAAGAGATCTTTGACGTACCGATCCCATGGCATAGTGTTTATGAACTGACACGCAAAACGACACCGGATTCAAAAATTAGAATCTTTCAATTTAAATTATTATATAAAATTCTTGCTACCAATAGAATGTTATTTATATGGGGGATACAATCTTCCCAGCTCTGCAGATTTTGCTGTGAAGAGATAGAATCATTAGATCATTTGTTTTGGTTCTGTCCATTTGTAGCTTGTTTTTGGACACAGGTCCAGGAATGGCTAAAGGATTGCAATATTTACCTGGAACTAACCTTGCAGATAGCATTACTGGGTGATCTGAAAAGTCATAGTCAATCAATCAATAATATAATAATACTTTTAGCAAAAATGTTTATTTTTAATTCACAATCTGTAGAAGCAATGAGAATAGAAAGGTTCAGAACTTTTGTAAAACATCACAGTACGGTTGAAATATATATGGCAAATAGAAATCCTATATGGATGGTGTTAAGAGATAGATGGGAGGTATTGAATAGAGTTGAAGGATGGGACTAATAACAAATAACAACAAATAATAACAAAGATAGCTAATAATGTAAGCATACTGTGTCCATAATAAGTATATGGGTTGTATGTTGGGAGCTTTTGGGAAAGAGCACAGTTAGAAAGATATGGCATTTAGAAGCAAACCGGATGGACATCATGAAAATGATCGGAGAGGTTGAGAGTAGAAGAGGTTCAGGAGCAAAAAAATAAATAAATATAAATATAAATATATATATATATATATATATATATATATATATAGAATTATTGTAAAATTAACTCTGTCCATAAGGTGTAGATAGTAAGTATAGACCGGAAGTAGAGGCCTGGGCGTTGTTGTTCACTAATTTACTCCAAGTAGGGAAAGGATGGTGGGGTTGAAAAGTAATAAAGGGGAATATATATATTTAAAAAAAACATGGGGGATTGGAAGTGATGCAGACAATTACATTGATAGAAGATACAATCTATCTGCAATATTAAGCTGATCCATCCCCCCCCCCAAAAAAAAAAAAAAAAAAAAAAAAAAACAATACACAACAATACACACAAATCCAGATTGACCCCCTATTCCAGTTATAGTAAACTACTTTTGACCTGAATGAAACCCTGAATTCATTATACAGTCCTGTACCTGGATGTAGATCACAACAAACTAGCATAGGAAGACTTTTCCCATTTCCTCTATGACTCAAGAGCTCCAATAGGGACAGGAAGCTGGTGAAAGAGTGTGTGGAGGGTAGATTACATTGAATTGTGTGTTGTCACATGGTGTTGTTGTTATGGGTAACATACTATGCTGTACGGCTGCCAAGGTGATTTTGCAGTGTTGTGATGACGAGATAGGGATCTCAAGTGCACTCGTGCAGCCCTAGTCTGTCCCTCACCTTTAACTGTGCGTGTGCTACGTAAGTAGGTAAACAGCATATTGAAACAGGTTGACTTTGCACAGGGTTGGCTCTAGGATACTCATACAGTGCATTCGGAAAGTATTCAGACCCCTTGACTTTTGCACATTTTGTTACATTACAGCCTTATTCTAAAATGGATTAAATACTTTTTCCCCTTATCAATCTACACACAATACCCCATGATGACAAAGCAAAAACAGGTTGAAACTGTCCTGGCCCGCCTCTCTTATATCTCTGGCCACCTGTGGTTTGTGCAGGTCTGTTGTTATGCCAGGTGTTTCTGGGTGAATTACTTCCCAAGACCCATACTGCACACTGGCTGCTATGTCACATGTAATCAACTGAGTCAAGCATTCACTGATGGAAATCTTCAATTAATTAATGCCATTTTTTTCAGTGTTCTCCTTACAGATTAATGTACCTAGATTGATTTGAACTGCAGGAACATTGTATGATCATGTGAAATGTAATCAAGATAAATACCAAGGTCTATAAAGAGATATGTAAGTCGCTCTGGATAAGAGCATCTGCTAAATTATGTAAATGTAAATGTGAATATGGATCAAGGACCCTATAGCATGCATATGTCTTAGTTCTATTGAACTGCACACACATAATCTCAATAATAAATCCAATTATAATCTTTCCTCTTTATCTACAACAATGTCATATGTTCCAGTGCACACACGTTACAGACAGCTATTATACTTTACTCTACAGTAGATAAACTACTTTGATCATTCAACACATAGTGGCATCCATTTTACACGTCTGTTGACAAGTCTTTGTTGTCATTGTTGTACCAAGTATTTACAGGTTAGTGCTATCCGGAATCGTTGGGACGTCCCTACACTAAACCCTAACCTTAACCTTAACCCTTACCATTTTACATTTCAACTTCAATGGGGTAGGGACGTCCCAACGATCCCGGATAGCAAGGATCAATATTTACATCACAACTGACTGTGCTGTTTGCTCATTGGTCTCCCATTTAGTTCCATTTCTATTCAAATCAATAGACCTTTATTGATTGTAAATATTGACAGTTGCCAGCCACAGAAACACAGTGAAAATGAGTAGAGGGATAAACTTAGCCATAGATGACAAAGTTAGAAGAGCCATTCACACCACCATAGATCAGAGACCCTGACCTCTGAGTGGCCCATGTCTGTGATGGAAGATAAGACACACAAAAGAAGGTTGTGTCATTGTCCACATTTTTATTCAATGTTCAGCGATACAAACTAAACGTTTCGACTGACCTTGTTCAGCTCCTGTGCCAAGTTTTTAAATGTGCTTTCAGATAATACTCCTAGGCTGCGTTTACACAGGCAGCCCAATTCTGATATTTTTTCCACTTATTTGTCTTTTGACAAATCACATCAGATCATTTCACATCAGATCTTTTTCAGAGCTGATCCGATTGGTCAAAAGACCAATTAGTGCAAAAAAGATCACAAAACAAACTCACACAAACTCAACGTTTCGACTGACCTTGTCCAGCTCCTGTGCCAAGTTTGAATGTGCTTTCAGATAAGACTCGTAGACACACAGTATATGTTGCTGCTGCTTCTCCTGCTGCTGTGACCTCCTTAACCCTCATCTATTCTTCTCTGTCAGCCATGTCTGCTACTGTGACCTCCTAAGCCCTCATCTATTATTTAATTCCCTTGTACTCTATCCCTACAATACATCTCTGTATCTCTATGTCTCTGCCTGCCACACAGAGATTAGAACATCCAGCCAGCCTATCTCTCTGTTCCTCGTCACAATGCCCTTTCACTTCCTGATACCCATGGTGCTAGGCAGCTCTGATTGGCTGAGCTGTGTCTATGTGGTGAGATAAGACTGTGTGATTGGTCAATACAGTGAGTGATTGGTGAATGACCATGTGTGATTGGTAGATGAAGTGAGGTGAGAGCATGTGATTGGTCAGTGCAGCAAGATATTTGTGTATGATTGGTCATTACAGTTGAGATAACAGCATGTCATTGGTCTGTTGTGTTGTGCAGTGCCTGGAGACGCTGAGGTCAGGGCAGATGGACATGCAGAAGTTCATCGCCGATGGCTGCAAGGAGGCTCTGCTGGAGGAGAAGAGACGATTCTGCTTCCTGGTGGACAAACACTGCACCTTCTCCTATCAGATTGCTGCCTTTCACGACAAGGTATAGGACCTATGCTACAGTACCTTATAGGCCTGGTTCAATTTCAGACCCTAGCTCCCTCCCCTGGTCCCTTACCCAGCTATGTTCTCAGTCAGTAGAACCTGAACATGTTTCCAATTCCAATCCATCAAAATCTGTGAACATCAAAGAAGATGTGGTCCTCTGTAGCTCAGCTGGTAGAGCACGGCGCTTGTAACGCCAAGGTAGTGGGTTCGATCCCCGGGACCACCCATACACAAAAAAAAATGTATGCACGCATGACTGTAAGTCGCTTTGGATAAAAGCGTCTTCTAAATGGCATATTATTATTATATTATTATGGGGGTTTTAAGGGGATATGGGCTAGAGGTTAGGGGTGGAATTGGAACCAGATCTCACAGACTATTTCCATGTACACTATATATACAAAAGTACTTGGACACCCCTTCAAGTTAGTAGATTCGGCACACCTGTTGCTGGCAGGTGTATAAAAACACACGGCAATCCAATCTCCATAGAAAACATAGGCAGTAGAATGGCCTTACTGTAAAGCTCAGTGACTTTCAAAGTGGCACCGTCATAGGATGCCACCTTTCCAATAAGTCAGTTCATCATATTTCTGCCCTGCTGGAGCTGCCCCGATCAACTGTAAGTGCTGTTATTGTGAAGTGGAAACGTCTAGAAGCAACAACGGCTCAGCCGCGAAGTGTTAGGCCACACAAGCTCACAGAACGGGACTGCCGAGTGCTGAAGCGCGTAGAAAT
The DNA here is from genome assembly GCF_964263955.1 of Coregonus lavaretus. NCBI lineage: Eukaryota > Metazoa > Chordata > Actinopteri > Salmoniformes > Salmonidae > Coregonus > Coregonus lavaretus. The sequence continues at coordinate 56,081,931 of NC_139989.1, read as the reverse complement.
TGTCTGTCCTCGGTTGCAACACTCTCTCCTGAGTTCCAAACTGCCTCTGGAAGCAACGTCAGCACAATAACTGTTCGTTGGGAGCTTCATGAAATGGGTTTCCATGGCCGAGCAGCCACACACAAGCCTAAGATCACCATGCACAATGCGAAGTGTCACTGGAGTGTTGTAAAGCTCGCCGTCATTGGACTCTGGAGCAGTGGAAACGCGTTCTCTGGAGTGATGAATCATGCTTCAACATCTGGCAGTCCGACAGACGAATCTGGGTTTGGCGAATGCCAGGAGAACACTACCTGCCCGAATGCATAGTGCCAACTGTAATGTTTGGTGGAGGAGGGCTGTTTTTCATGGTTCGGGCTAGGCCCCTTAGTTCCAGTGAAGGGAAATCTAAACGCTACAGCATACAGTGACATTCTACATGATTCTGTGCTTCCAACTTTGTGGCAACAGTTTGGGGAAGGCCTTTTCCTGTTTCAGCATGACAATGCCCCCGTGCACAAAGCGAGGTCCATACATAAATGGTTTGTCGAGATCGGTGTGGAAGAACTTGACTGGCCTGCACAGAACCCTGACCTCAACCCCATCGAACACCTTTGGGATGAATTGGAACGCCGACTGCAAGCCACGACTAATCGCCATACATTAGTGCCCGACCTCACCAATGCTCTTGTGGCTGAATGGAAGCAAGTCCCCACAGCAATGTTCCAACATCTAGTGGAAAGCCTTCCCAGAAGAGTGGAGGCTGTTATAGCACCAAAGGGGGGACCAACTCTATATTAATGCCCATGATTTTGGAATGAGATGTTCGACAAGCAGGTGTCCACATACTTTTGGTCATGTAGTGTATGTACCATAACCACCATCTGTGTACCACTTTTATTATACAAACATCTAGCATGTACCAAATCACAAACCCAAGGCTCCCATTCAGAGCATCTACAGTAACTACTATGACTTCTGCTGTTCCTTCTCTGACCCCAGGCCAGAGACATGCTGTACGGGAAGCTGCCCACCTGGCAGGACAAGTGTAGCGATGCCACCAACGTGCCCGAGAGCGTGATGTCTATGATCGAGGGTCTCCGCAGCACAGTGTCCATCACCCCCCAGGCCTCCCCCATCTCCCAGAGACACAGTAGGGTGAGACGGCACAATCACTCATTCATAAACCATTAGAAAACCATTATCAATTACAATATCTAATTTTGATTCAATGTAAGAGAGCGAGAGAATACAGCACAGATACCTTGTGATGACACTATGGCGTCACTGATTTCATCATAATAATGAAATGGTAAAAACCTGTAATACCTCTACTACTAATGTACCACTACCAATGGCAGGTTAATTACTAATGTACCACTACCAATGGCAGGTTAATTACTAATGTACCACTACCAATGGCAGGTTAACTACTAATGTACCATTACCAATGGCAGGTTAACTACTAATGTACCATTACCAATGGCAGGTTAACTACTAACTACTGTACATTCTAACACTCATACTATCCCCTTCCTGTGTTCCACTTTCTATGGTCAGAGCAACTCCATATTCCGGGACACAGTTCCACCCCCTGCCCCGGTGCTGAAGGCTCAGACCAGCCCATTGGCCAGTATGTTCACGCAGGACACACCCACAACAAACTCAGTCACCAGAGAGACTGAGAGAGTCACAGGTAGTGTGTGTGTGTGTGTGTGTGTGTGCGTGCATGTGCATTTTTGTGTGTCATACACAAAAAAAATGTATGCACGCATGACTGTAAGTCGCTTTGGATAAAAGCGTCTGCTAAATGGCATATTATATTATTATTATTATTATTATGTGTGTTTGTATGCGTGTGTGTGTTCGCATGTCCTCCCTGCTGGTCGCAGTTGTGTGTATTTGTATGTGCGTGCATGCATGGACCTGTGTCTGTATATTAACCCTTCTCTCTCTCTCTCTCTCCAGACTACAGGGACAATGGAGGGGAGGAGAGTGGCGGTCTAGGTCCCAGGTCAGTGTCTGTGGCCACAGGACTCAACAACATTGTGAAGAGACCCAGGGTCCGCACCATCTTCCCCCACACCTCTGGGACCAACGCTACGCTGCTCAGTTTTGACGAGGGAGACATCATCACCCTGCTCATACCTGATGAGAGGGATGGATGGCTCTACGGAGAACTGGAGAAGACCAGGCAGTAAGTTAGAGAGAGAGACACACTTACATACAGTGACACACACACACACACACACACACACCGCCAGCTGCTGTGTACATGTGGTAGTTCCTGTCCTACAGTAACCTGCTGGTTGATTAGATGTTGATTTTGATTGAGCTCTCCTTAACTGGACCACCCCAGATGGGGCTGGCTGGGCGCCGTGCTCTGGGATCGCTAAGTACTGCCTGGGAGCCAGCACTCACTGGGGAATACAATCAGCGCACTGCTGGAGGCAGAGAAACACAGACAGAGACAGAAGGAGAGGAGGAGAGAGGGGAAGGAGTGGGGGGAGAGGAAGAGAAAGGAGAGAGAGAGAGATTCACAGCCAAATTAACCTCTTTGATGTTTTCGCTGAATCAAGTCGTAGTGAAGTTGCTCAATATGAACTTTAAAAAGGTGTTGTATTCCTGACATGATCCTGTACATGTTCTATACAGATAATATAGGTCAAAAGCAGTGCACTAAATAGGGTGGCTTTTGGGAATAGGGTGGCTTTTGGGATGTTGCCTAGATATGTGCCAATGATACAGTGTAGTATTCTTGTGGAGGTAGGTCCCTGCAGTGTGATGTCATTGAGTTGATGAAACACCTATCTGTCACACCTCAGCCAGAGTGATGAATCTAGGTCAGTCACCTAGCAACACACACTGATACCATCCATATGTATCCCTCCACCACCACCATAGTGTGATGAAGAGTGTCATGGACAGGAATTAAATACATTTAATTAATATCCTGTGAAAACGTGCATAATTAATTATATATTCATTGTGTTCACAAGGCTATTTGACAAAAGTCTGTCATCTCTGATTATTTGATACCCTTTGAGTCAGCAGACTGAGAGAATGAGAGAAATGTGAAATGTTAGCCTGGTTCCAGATCTGTTTGTGCTTTCTTGGCAATTTCTACGGTCATCAATGACCACATGAGCTGGCAAGATCCCACAAAAATATCTGGGATCAGGCTAGTGAAACGTGATCACTACCTAAACCCTACAGCAGGATTCACTGCGGTGCTTTTAAAAGGGTTTAAATGGAAGCTGGAAGTTGATACAGTATGTCAGCCTTTATGTATTCTAGTTAAACACTGGCCGCACCCAGCCGCCCATTCTCAAGCCCAATGAACAAATGGACAAATATTAACATTTCTCACAGGGATTTGTATGGAGTCAATGATTTGTCCAAACGACTCAAATTCGCTCCACTGAAGTGGTGATAGTGAGAGGAATTTCTTGAACACATATTGTTACCATATTTCTAATATGTTTGCTTTGGGTGAAAACAGAGTAAATTGCTTGTGTTAGACCCATGTTTTTGAGTTACTTTATCTGGAACATCATACTGTTGAAGTATTAGTCATGGTAGCACCCTCTCAACTGTCACCGTATTGCACCAGTTTACACTACATCAATGAACTTACACTGAAATGACTTGTAGAGTACCATTTTGTTAAGTCTCTCATCAACTGTGATGACCCTGTTTTGTTCTCTGAATGTCTCTGTTAGATTGTAGAGTCAGAGTTGAGCCATTAATGTTACATAGAGTTAGTGGCTATCCAGTCATGTTTAAAACTTAACTTGAGTTTTCCCCCCCCCCCTGGAAAAGTCTCTCCTATGAGCTATGACACCTACAATGATTCAGCGAACCTTTGTGAGAACGCTACAGCTCAATAAATACATTTCACACAATGCCACAACATGATAACTCAATTCATTAATTCATTAATTGAATAATTTTCAAAAATATTATGATATATCATGTGATTCATATGAGCCACACTGCAAAGGAAGAAAATCAATATTCAACAGGGGAGAAATGTGTTATTAAAGGTAAAACCATATTTCCCTCAAGAACATGTTCCATTCAAAATGGTCAAATGAAACCAGATGCACTGAAATATGATAATGGTGCCCGGTGGAGAGAGCAACAGGAAATTGGCAGTTTTGTATTCCATGCATCGGTGCATTGATTGCTTAAATTTCCCACAGAGAGGTGCAGAAACGCTGTAATTAAGAGGCCTATAATGCTGATTATCCACTTTATTCTACCATAATGGCCTCACGTCTATCTCACCACCTGTTAGACAGCTATAGAGAGGTTGAAGATACAGAATCCTGAGAAACAGGATTCTATTCAGCTACTGCATGATGGAGTGTTGTGTAGAGAAGCAGGTTCCAGAGGATTGTGGGGGATTGTGTACTTAGGGTTATTCAGGGAACTGTAGAAAAAAGCGGGGGAGATGGGAGTAGTATGCAAGTGTAATCACCTGCATCTCTCTCCATCTCTCTGTCTCTCTGTCTGTGTTCTCTGTCTTTCTCTCTCTCTGTCTCTCTCTCTCTCTGTCTGTGTTCCAGGAGGGGATGGTTTCCATCATCCTATTGCCGGGCATATTCAGAGCCAATAGTGAATAACAACAGGTAAGGGGACCACTCAGGCACAAACACACACATACACACACACACACACACAGGTTTGATCCATACTTGTTGTCCCATAGTGTGTTCTCTACTCTCCTAGTCTGATGACCTTTGCTGATCAGAACTCCCTTCCTCCCTCTTCCTTCCTTCTCCCTCCCTCCTCTCCTTCCTTCTCTCTTTCCTTCCCTCTCTCTATCCCCCCTCCTGCCTTCCCCTATCCCCCTCTCTCCCTTTCTCCCCCCTCTCCCCCTCTCTCCCTTTCTCCCCTCTCTCCACAGTGTGGGGGCTCCTCCCATGCGCAGTAAGAGCGTGGTGAACCTGCTGCACCAGGACACAGAGACAGACGATTCCTCCATGGTCCTCCCCCCTCCTGACTACAGCGACTTCCCCAAGAGGAGTGTCCTCCCGGGCAGCAAGCAGCACTCACCCTCCCTCTCCGCCTCCTCCGGCTCTTCTGTACACACGGTCAGTCAGAGCCTGTCAGAGCTGATACTTAGTACTGTACAGTCACTAGCTAACCTGACCAGAGCTGATACTTAGTACTGTACAGTCACTAGCTACCTGACCAGAGCTGATACTTAGTACTGTACAGTCACTAGCTACCTGACCAGAGCTGATACTTAGTACTGTACAGTCACTAGCTAACCTGACCAGAGCTGATACTTAGTACTGTACAGTCACTAGCTACCTGACCAGAGCTGATACTTAGTACTGTACAGTCACTAGCTACCTGACCAGAGCGGATACTTAGTACTGTACAGTCACTAGCTACCTGACCAGAGCTGATACTTAGTACTGTACAGTCACTAGCTACCTGACCAGAGCTGATACTTAGTACTGTACAGTCACTAGCTACCTGACCAGAGCTGATACTTAGTACTGTACAGTCACTAGCTAACCTGACCAGAGCTGATACTTAGTACTGTACAGTCACTAGCTACCTGACCAGAGCTGATACTTAGTACTGTACAGTCACTAGCTACCTGACCAGAGCTGATACTTAGTACTGTACAGTCACTAACTACCTGACCAGAGCTGATACTTAGTACTGTACAGTCACTAGCTACCTGACCAGAGCTGATACTTAGTACTGTACAGTCACTAGCTACCTGACCAGAGCTGATACTTAGTACTGTACAGTCACTAGCTACCTGACCAGAGCTGATACTTAGGACTGTACAGTCACTAGCTACCTGACCAGAGCTGATACTTAGTACTGTACAGTCACTAGCTACCTGACCAGAGCTGATACTTAGTACTGTACAGTAAATAGCTACCTGACCAGAGCTGATACTTAGTACTGTACAGTAAATAGCTACCTGACCAGAGCTGATACTTAGTACTGTACAGTAAATAGCTACCTGACCAGAGCTGATACTTAGTACTAGACAGTCACTAGCTACCTGACCTTATCTGAGGTTTCGGATAGTTTTAGTCCTTCTCCATTGTCAGTTGTGTAAACAAGAGATGCTTGTTTATATATGCCCGGCAAAAAAAAAAAAGAGAGTTGGCTGATGTTTACATGTGCTGCCTGTCAGCGCATAAGAATATGTAGTTTATTTTAATAACACCTATATAACATCTTAACAATACTTAATAATAACATTTCTTACTGATTACAAGCCACATTAAACCATTAGCACATCCCAATTCCCTAAAGGTTGTCTATACAGTATTTGATGCCTCCTCGTATCTTTGAAAACTGCATTGGATAGGATAAGATAGGATAAGATGTTACTGTATGGTACAGTATAGCAGATCATAGCATTGTATAAGACCATAGATATCAACTATATTACATCACTGGATTGTGGATAAGACACACCTGTAAATAGGATTTCCCCTGGAGCCAGTATAGTATAGTAATACAGTATAGTATAGTAATACAGTATAGTATAGTATAGTAATACAGTATAGTAATACAGTATAGTAATATAGTATAGTATAGTAATACAGTATAGTAATACAGTATAGTAATACAGTATAGTATAGGAATACAGTATAGTAATATAGTATAGTAATACAGTATAGTATAGTAATACAGTATAGTATAGTAATACAGTATAGTAATACAGTATAGTAATATAGTATAGTATATTAATACAGTATAGTATAGTAATACAGTATAGTAATACAGTATAGTATAGGAATACAGTATAGTAATACAGTATAGTAATATAGTATAGTATAGTAATACAGTATAGTAATATAGTATAGTAATACAGTATAGTATAGTAATATAGTATAGTAATACAGTATAGTAATACAGTATAGTATAGTAATACAGTATAGTAATACAGTATATTATAGTAATATAGTATAGTATAGTAATACAGTATAGTATAGTAATACAGTATAGTATAGTAATACAGTATAGTAATACAGTATAGTATAGGAATACAGTATAGTAATATAGTATAGTAATACAGTATAGTATAGTAATATAGTATAGTAATACAGTATAGTAATACCGTATAGTAGTATAGTAATACAGTATAGGATAGTAATACAGTATAGTAATACAGTATAGTAATACAGTATAGTATAGTATAGTAATACAGTATAGTAATACAGTATTTCCCAGCTGTCAGACACCCTAGCGTCTGGAAGCCTCTGCCCCACTAAGGGGCTGCTGAACTGCGGTGGAGTAGGGACAGGGCTGAGCCTGGAGGTTTTCAAAGCCGAAATACAGTAGTTTTGAATGACAGAGAAGTGTTGGTGATACCTGCATGTGTAAAGTAGTTACAATGCATTGTAAGACTCATCATGAGCCTAGCTATCTTAAGATGAATGCACTAACTGTAAGTCGCTCTGGATAAGAGCGTCTGCTAAATGACTAAAATGTAAATGAGCCTGACAAGTATTATCCCTTTATAATGGCCTATTATCATCTGTAATGATGTGGAGTAAATACCTGCCATGGTGGCAGAAGGATGTCTTCCTACCTGGCCCTCTCCTCATGTCTGACTCCTTGTGTGGGTCACGCCATGCGTGTCTAACGCTCAACCTACACTCTAGCAATGCTCTCAATCAACTCTTGCTTTTGCATGTATGCAAAGCCTTCAGTCAAAGTTGTGGGTTTTCAAAGTGCAAAGGCCAATCCGAGGTTGTTTGTGCTTTCCGATCCTGGCTGTATGGAAATTAATGGTAAGTAGCCAGGCCCCTAAACACCTGCTGGCGTTGGTTTGGGTGAAGGCATACAAACAGAGAGACTCCGTCTCCTGCTCCTCACAGCTACAGAGAACCAAGCAAGCAGTGAAAGTAGTCTAAAGTCACAGTTACTGTAAAGCTATGCAGGATCCCTCCAGCCCATTTCACTAAAGCAGAAACCGCTATTGAAGCCAGACTCCTTAAACCCCCTAAAAGACATAGAGAAGCCCTGCATTGTGTTCAGTTGGTCCTGGGGCCGTCAGTTCCTCTTTAATGTGACGTGATCTAACCCTCGCTACCCTGGCTCTCCTTTTAGTGTAATGTCAGCACCCAGAATCACATCTCCCACTACTCAATGACGTCTGTCACAAGAGACTACTTTTAGTGTAATTAGCTGTAGCTACAGTACAGGCTGGACATCCCGTTCATCACATACACACTACAAATAGCAACAGGAGGAAACATAAGCTGCTAATGCCCTCGTCGCTGGACAGGTCACTGGTGACCCAGAGAGGGCAGGTTGTGGTTGTGATTTGTGACGTTTGGCCCTCCTGTGTGAGAGGTTGAATGGAGAAGCCTGGGAAAGACAATACACTTCTCAACTTCTCTTTTCTTTCTCTACGGTGAAATATTCATTAGGCTACACTCTGCTGTGTCCCGACTCCGGCCGTGTGTGTGTGTGTGCACGTGCGCTGTGTGTGTGTGTGTGTGGCCACTATCACGCCTGGCTGTCAGTGTACACGGAGTGTACAAAACATTAGGAACAGCTTCAATTCGTCGGGGCATGGACTCTACAAGGTGTCAAAAGTGTTCTACAGGGATGCTGGCCCATGTTGACTCCAATGCTTCCCACAGTTGTGTCAAGTTGGCTGGGTGTCCATTGGGTGGTGGACCATTCTTGACACAAACCGGTGCATCTGGCACCTACTACCATACCCCGTTCAAAGGCACTTAAATATTTTGTCTTGCCCAGTCACCCTCTGAATGGCACACATACACAATCCATGTCTCAATTGTCTCAAGACTTAAAAATCATTATTTAACCTGTCTCCTCCCCTTCATCTACACTGATTTGAAGTGGATTTAACATGTGACATCAATAACAGATCATATCTTTCACCTGGTCAGTCTATGTCATGGAAGGTGGTGTTCATAATGTTTTGTACACTCAGTGTACATACAGCGGGTGGCACGGCTCAGGCATAGCCTTCCGATGGAATTCCACTCGGGGTGAACCTGACACTTGGAACCTGACACCCCTCCTTCTCTTTCTCTTTCTGTCTCTCTCTGCCTCTCCCCTCTCTCTTTCCCTGTCTGACTTCCCTCGCTCTTTCAATCTCGCTCCCTCTTCTTTTCTCAACTTTCTCTCTGTCTCTTTCTGTCTATATCTTTCATTGTTTCTCTCTCCCCCACTCCATGCCCTACCTCTCCCTCTTTCTCTCTGCCCCGGCCCCCCATCTCTCTCCCAGTGCGTGATTCTGATTCTAGTAGGAACTTATCCTCCATTCATGCTGTATGAGTCAGTCAGTCAGACAGACAGTCAATGAGTTCCGGAACATCAATATTAGCATGTTTTACCAACAAAACACATTGCATTTAACAGTGCTGGGCTACACCAATCTGCTCTGTTCCTATTCATCAAACAACACACAGAGATAGAGCGGGGGTTGAGGTGGTGGACACTGCTCTGGGATGCTCCCAAACGGCACCCTATTCCCTATATAGTAAACTACATTTGACCAGGGCTCGGGTAGGTAAACACAGGGTGGGGTGTGGGTAGGTGAACACAGGGTGGGGTGTGGGTAGGTGAACACAGGGTGGGGTGTGGGTAGGTGAACACAGGGGGTGGGGTGTGGGTAGGTGAACACAGGGGGTGGGGTGTGTGTAGGTAAACACAGGGTGTGTGTGTGTGTGTGTGTAAGTGAATAGCATGCTGTGAATGTTTTTCCGTACAATGAAAATAATAACTAGCTGTGTAGGTGAGTTTGAACAACACTTCCCGATTCTCTGTGTGTAGGTGAGTTTGAACAACACTTCCCGTTTCTCTGTGTGTAGGTGAGAGCACGACAAGTGGAGTTCCTCTGTGTATGTAGGTGTGTGTGTGTCGTGACTGGACTGTGTGTAGGTGTGAGTCATTCATTCTAGACTACCAGCCATGTATAGCTCTGTCCCTGTGAATGGGATTATAGTTACTTCATTACTGGGATTACTCACTCACTTCTCTTCATCCCCTTTGGGACACTACTAGGTCTGTTCATCATGTTTAATACTGATAATGTGGTCATTTAACAGACGCTTAACACATATTCACTATATGTGGCTCATGCAGGAATCAAACCCACAACTCTGCTGTTACAAACTCCAGGACCCAGGTCTTTATTGTGTTAGTATGACCAGTGCCGTAAGGATAGAGATAAGTATTTTCCCCATTCAGCAGATTTGGCTGGAGAAAGGGAATGAGTGGAGGGAATTTGAAGAAGGGGAGGGCGGGAAAGAGGGAGGGAGGGAGGGGGGTTACATAGGAATGCTCTGTCACCATGAGAAAAATGCTGGTTCTGCCCTTTGTGTAGGAAGTGAGGCAGATGAATACAGAGAAACCGATGGACACAGAAAGAGAAACGAGATTGACATAGCGAGAGCAGAGGTACTAGAGGAATGTGTAAGAAAGTGTCAAGAGAGAAATGACCTGTGTGTGTGTGTGTGTGTGCGTGTGTGCGTGTGTGTGTGTGTGTCTCTGTGTGTGTGTGTGTGTGTGTGTGTGTGCGTGCACTGACACCCTGCACTCAGTCTGATTAGGTCTAGGATTAAAACTACACATCTGTCCAGGATGTCAAGAGGGTGTTATGACATCAGTCACTGTGGTCAATGTCTGTCTGCCTGTCTGTCATTATGTCTGTCTGGCTGCGTCTGTCAGTCTGTCTGCTTGCCTGTCCTACCCCTCTCTAGGGCCAATGCTGTCCTCTAGTGGTGGCATCCCAACACTACAGCTGTGAGAGACAGTACTACATTTACATTTTACATTTAGGTCATTTAGCAACTTACAGTTAGTGAATGCATACATGTTATTATTATTTTAAAAAATCATACTGGCCCCCCGTGGGAAACCCACATCCCTGCCGGCCAAACCCTCCCCTACCTTGGACGACGCTGGACCAATTGTGCGCCGCCCATGGGTCTGTGACGCATGGGTCAGCAGTTTGTTCACCAGCACCCACCCGCAATTGCTAGTAACCCATCCACAACCGCCCGAATATATGTGATAAAGTTCAAATCTGAGGCCCACACCCCACCCTAACCCGCAAATATAGAAAATGCGTGGAACCATTTTTTGACGGGCCTTTTTAAATAGGCCTATGTTTCTGCTTATAATTTCCGACATTTTGGTATGCTATTTGTTAGTCAACTTGTCTATAATTAAATACATGCAGCTTCTCTTCTGTCATTATATGTTGCCCTAGAAGTCTAAATAAACCCTTGCTCACCAGAATGATGTCATAAATCGATAGAATGAATGTTTACTCTTTCCTCTTTCATCTCTGCTTCTCTCGCAAAGCAAAGACATTTAGGGACTGGGGAGAAAATGCAATAGCTACAGTTTTAAGGAAATTAAAAGATGTTAAAAATATTAATTTATTCAACCCGCCCGCCATTCATCCACAGTATTTAATCGCGGATATAACCACGGGGACTGCAGGTTATGAGTCAACCCACGCATCACGACACAGTACAATAGGACAGTGTTTCCCCATCCTGGTCCTGTGGACCCAAAGGGATGGACATTTTCGTTTTTGCCCCAGCACTAACACACCTGATTCTAATCAAAGGTGTGATGATGAGTTGATTAGTTGCATCAAGGGTTTTAGTGCTAGGGCAAAAACAAAAATGTGCACCCCTTTGGGTCCCCAGGACCAGAATTGGGAAACTGCATATAGGGTCAAATCATAATTTCACCAGTTTCACTATTGATTCTAGTTTGTTTGTTTATTTTATTGAGACAGTAAGGTTACATCTAAATGTAACAAGTTCAGGAAGATTACTTAATCTCAACATAGCTGCTTTTGACTTTCACTCTGCTCTGGCTTTTCACTGGCATAATGAGTGAGAGGTTTATATGGGTTTTTCATTCTGGAATGCACCGTCCCTTCCAGAAGACCCATAATCCAGTGTCAGTGTTCTGAGGTGATGAAGCATTCTCCTCTCACCAGACCTGGGTTCAAATAATATCTATTGAGAGTACCTGTTGCAATGTATCCAACAGAAAAGTCTCAAAAGTCTAGTTGCAAAATACGTCCATTTGTCACTCCAGGCAGACTCAAGCAATCACTCAAAGTATTTGAAAGATTTTAAATAGCATTTGAACCCAGGTCATCTCTGTCACAGTCACAACACTCACCAGTCAACCCTACCAAACCTGTCTGATGAGGGGCAGTCTGTGGTGTGGTCTCCACGGGCAACAGATGCAAACATACACCTCCCAGAAATGTTGTACATTTGGTATGGAAATTATATTTTTGCATGTACAGTTCCATGATGGAATCCAACCCAACCATTGTTGGGTTGGATTCCATCATGGAGAGTGAATAGGTCTTGTGATTTACAGTACATCTGGTCTGATGATGTCTCTTGGGTTTGTTTACAGGGAACCCAACTGAATGGGTTTGGAAAGATGCCTCATTTTCTCGGGTAAGTCATGCATCACCTCATATGGATTATGAAGATAATATTAACACATCTATCTTAAATTCACAATAACATGTGTGGACACACGATCTTTCTTTCTTTCATATACTCAAAATCATATACTCTACCCACAGTGTAGTCCACATACAGAGCGCAAGGGTTCTATTTTGGGCTGGCGCTAAGGAGGCGCAAGTGTCAAATGCACGTTAGTTTGCAATTTCGTCATGTAAAATCCGGGCATTTTCCAGCCCTAACGCCAAGTTCGGCAATTTACCTGTCTAACATAAGCTTTCTTGCACTGAAGTGGGAGGGGTGACAATTTTTGAGGTGTGTCCTTAAAAACATGCGCAAACGTGACCATTTCTTGCAGGCTAATGGAAAGTTTTAAGACTCACAAAAAGCAGGTCTTAACAGTAACGCAGATGATAATGCCATGAATTTTGAGAGTGGAAGCGCAGCCTATCCAGCCATGACACACAATGCCCTTGGAAGGAGAGATGTGCCTTTTGTGCCGGTGAATTTCGTATTTAGAAGCGTAAAAAAAACGATTGTTTTCCCCCAATTTCTTTAATTTGATTACAAACCAAGCATAGCCTACTCTCCCCTTAATCAAGGCTAGTATACCTGCATCACATAGGTGCGTATTTTTATCCTGGCCATTAGCCAAAAGTAGCCTATGAATAACCAGGTTTTAAATGGCCTACTGAGAGTGCTTTGACATTTTTGCCCTCGTGCTTTTTCATTATTCACAATTCACATACCTGCATTTCGCTTGTTCAGAAGGCTTTTCCATCCCCAGTTTCAAAGAGCGCCCCTCGTCCGATTACCAAAGACACACTAAACTATTTAGTCGTCCTATAATTCCATATCAACGGCGGATACATTTTTTTATCTGCCTCGCACATAGGCAACGATACAAATGACAGGAGCCTAGTATTTTGTATAGACGTGCGAATGTTATGCGTGAATATATTTAGGCCTACGTGTGCACACAGTGCCATGGAACGAGAGAAGCGAATTATGATATGTTTCTGACCCGATCCTATTTAGAAATATTGTTGTTGGTTTAAAAAACAGATTGATCGTTTTTCATTTAATTGATTCAAAACCAGATGTATTAAAAATATTCACCGTCCATTGGTTTATGGTGATAACGTGCATGGCTCGAATGCAATGCAATTTCGTCTGCAATTTCTGGAGAAATGCAAATATGATCTGTAAGATGGTTCCATTATGTTTATAAAACATTACATTAGGAGCAGTATAACGGTGAGTGGACGATCCCCCATTCTCTTTATATTAGATCTTTATCCAGCTCCTGTGAAAAGTTTGGATGAGTGTAAAACCCTCCATAGTCTAAATTGCCTTGTCTGTATTATAAGGCCAAAGGGAGCAATTATGGTGCCTGTAACTGTATTTAGACATAGCCTATTTTAACCTCTTAAATGTAATCTACGTAATCCCCAAAAGTGATTATTTATCATGAGAGGGCCATTAACAATAACTAGTAATGCTGCATACTCCAAGAAAGGTTCAAATCTCACCTTTCTGGTAAATATAGTTATACATTGCTGAGCTGTAGCCACTTCTGATAATATGAAATATTTTATATGATGTATTTCCTATTCAACAAAACTATATGAATAAGGCTTGAAATGACTCATATGTTTTCTAAATATAGTATCATCAATTTATAAAATGACTAACTTTAAGATTTCCTTAACTGTAAAATACATATTTCTATATTTAGTGTTAGATCAAATTTGCATATTTTCGAAAGGTCTCTCTTGATCAAAACGTCTGCCCCCACTGATGTGAATGTCTCACAGAGCTCTAACTTGGCTACTTGTTAGGAACTCGCCTTTCATCTCATATTAATCTTGTCCATCTATTACAAACAGAAAGTGTGTTTTGTTTAAAATCGATTAATTATTTTAGATTACTGGCTATAAATCGATTTCTGAATGTGCTACAGCGATGAAACCACTTCTCCTGCTGCCTTACAATGTAAGGATTCCAGGCATATGCCTTGTTAGTGGCTGTGATGTAGGGTTCAGCCAGGAGTTGATGGGCTGTCGGAAGAACGAATGAAACGGTAGGAGGGACATCCGAGCTTCAAGTGGTGTCACACATCCTGCTTCACACAGGCAGATGAGAATCAGGGCTACTACTCAATGCAAGCCATTTCGATCTATGGTGTCCACATATCGATTTATAAGCGAAGATGTCAGTTGGAACCGGTACCAGAACCACTCAGGTCCCCAAAACAGGGGACTTTACATCTATTATAACAAGTTGTTTAATTTTTATTCGAATTTGATTAAAACGATACACTGTCTTTTTAGGCCTTATCAATAGCCTAGTGAATTTAATCTTGCTTATTGTCTACGTTTGGTATGTCCATGTCCAGACTGCAATCTACAGTAGGCCTAGCCCCTATATCAGTGTGAATGCTATAGCCTATGTTTAACAATGTTTTTCCATATTGAAGCACTGCAACTACAACAATGTGGACTGCAAAACATGTTCAACATATTTAGCAAATATGGGGCAGGCTATTTAATGAACTAGGCTATAACAGACTAACATTCCAATTGGAGTTGATGACAATGCAATACATAAAATACCATAAATACACAACTTGAAGCAACACATATTTAGCCATGGAGCACGTTCTGATTTACCCAGCTACTGCGCCCATAATTCCGGTTGTGAAAATAGCAAAAATATTTTTGACACACCCCAAAGCTATAATGCTACTGCCTGCCAGTGCTAAGATTTACCATTGTGTTAGGTTTGTTCAAATAGGGCCCAAGTGTCATAAAATCAAGTAATCACACCAGTATTAACCAGTCTCTGTCTCCCTAGGGGAGGGAACCCGTTCACCGCAGTCAAGCTGCGTCCCACAGTCACCAACGACCGCTCAGGCCCAGTCATCTAAACCTCCAGACCCACCCTCCTGTCCACCTCTACCCTGGAGCGGCACCTCCAGCTGGGCATCACCCCACGCTGTCCCCCCCTCCTCCAGGCGGATGGACCCAGGGCCGGACACCAGTGGACAGGACAACTTGACACTGTGGGCTGCTGTGCAGAAGATCCAGTAATTTACAGATGCCATTTGAAATGACGTTGTCTTAAACACAGTTGCCCTACTGCTGCAAACGCTCTCCCTGAGAAGGTGGGGGGATTTATTTATGTAAACAGATGCACATATATAGATTTTCTAGACCTATTTTTGTCGGCGATGATGAATGCGACATACTACATGCGTTCTCGCTGGGCGTGTGAGAAAAGGAGTCGAGGAAAGCCTGAGATTGGGCCGTTGAAATATCAGAATGTATTTTTTTATTTTTGCTTCTTCAATCACTCGTCAATTATCTTTTGTTGCCATAGGGCAGTAGATGAATGAATGTATGCTGTACGGGACCTATGCATCACAATTCAGAGGTCCTTATGGTAGTGTTGCTCTTGTTATTGTGTTGATGTATCTCGAATATGACATGTACAATTGCATTGTTGCTATCATTACTAAAGACCAACAGCTGGCGACTGTCGAATATAACTATACTCATTCAAGGGAAGCGCACACATAGTTTTTTCCCCTCAACTCCTTCCAAGAAGTGTAACACGAATTTGATTGGTTGAGTGTGTCATTGTCATCTTGCTGATCGGTTTTACAGTTAAGTGTTCATACAGTGCTGCTGTTAATAGTGGAATATGTGAGACCTGTTTACCTTAACTCTGTATACCAACAGTAATCATTCTGTGAAACATCTCTCACCTGTCTCTGTTATTCAGGTAGCCCGGGTCGTGTTCATTAGGCACCAAACGGAAGAAAGCAGACTAAAACCTTTGAGGGAATGTTTGTTATTGTTTGATAAGAAACTTTCAATTGTTTTAAAACGTTTTCCATTATGTGCCCTCATAACTTCCCAAAGACAGTGCAGCCATTTTGCTTTTAATCTTCATGCTTCATGGAAGGCATTTTCAACCTAGTGGCTAATTGTATTATTTTTCTTTGGTCTGCCCTGCCTACTCCTTATAGTCCTATACCAGTACAGTGACGATACATTTCCCAACGCAACGAGTCTATTAAAAAAAAATACATAATTAATCCTAAAATGTGACTACATGAAACAAAAGTCGCTTCAGGAGTGGCAGAACTGAACAATACCCAGTTGTGGCGCAATTGGAATGTAACATTGAGCACAAAATCTACTTGTGCCTCTGTTCAATTGAACATGACAAAACAAAGGAATTCTATCAAGTAAATGATTCGTTATTGATCCACGTCTTGAGCCACAAAATGATCACAATCCCATTCTGGGCCTGTATTCCCTGAGTTTGGGAACGTTGCTGTATGAAAAAAAAAAATATATATATATATATACACTAAATAAAAATGTAAAAACAGCATGTAAAATGTTGGTCCCATGTTTCATGAGCTGAAATAAAAGATCCCAGAAATTTCCCATAAACATAAAAAGCTTATTTCTCTCAAATGTTGTGCACAAATTTATTTACATCCCTGTTAGTAGGCATTTCTCTTTTACCAAAATAATCCATCCCCCTGACAGGTGTGGCATATCAAGAAGTTGATTTAACAGCATGATCATTACACAAGTGCATCTTGTGCTGGGGACAATAAAAGGCCACTCTAAAATGTCACACAACACAATTGTCACACAACACAATGCCACAGATGTCTCAAGTTTTGAGGGAGCGTGCAATTGGCATGCTGACTGCAGGAATGTCCACCAGAGCTGTTGCCAGATAAATTAATGTTCATTTCTTAGAGAATTTGGTAGTACGTCCAACCGGCCTCACAACCGCAGACCACGTGTATGGCATCATGTAGGCGAGTGGTTTGTTGATGTCAAAGTTGTGAACAGAGTGCCCCATGGTGGCGGTGGGGTTATGGTATGGGCAGGCATAAGCTACGGACAATGAACACAATTACATTTTATCAATGGCAATTTTAATGCACAGAGATACTGTGATGAGATCCTGAAGCCCATTGTTGTGCCATTCATCTGCCGCCATCACCTCATGTTTGAGCCTGATAATGCACAGCCCCATGTCGCAAGGTTCTGTACACAATTCCTAGAAGCTGAAAATGTCCCAGTTCTTCAATGGCCTGCATACTCACCAGATATGTCACAAATTAAGCATGTTTGGGATGCTCTGGATCGTCGTGTACTACAGCGTGTTCCAGTTTCCGCCAATATTCAGCAACTTCGTACAGCCATTGAAGAGGAGTGGGACAACATTCCACAGGCCACAATCAACAGCCTGATCAACTCTATGCGAAGGACATGTCGTGCTGCATGAGGCAAATGCTGGTCACACCAGATACTGACTGGTTTTCTGATCCACGCCCCTACTTTTTATCAAAGGTATCTTTGACCAACAGATGCATATCTGTATTCCCAGTCATGTGAAATCCATAGATTAGGACTTAATTAACTAATTTCAGTTGACTGATTTCCTTATATGAACTGTAACTCAGTAAAATCTTTTAAATTGTTGCATGTTGCGTTTTATATTTTTGTTCAGTATATTTTATTGTATATATATATTACTATATTATATTTCACTGCTTGTCTTCTCGTTACTTCTTTGTCATGATACATTGTTATTGGTGAATTATATATGATTGGTCATAACATTTATAACATTGTTACTTCATGACTATAAAGGCTGGGTTTCAATCCAAGGCACACTGTTGACAAAACACCTTTTAAAGGCAATTTCCCTGAAGTTCGCAGAGATCACATTCATGGTCAACTCTGTGGATGTCGGTTCTGATTCTAATAATTAACTGGTTGATAAGCTGAACCAGGTTAGTTACAACTGGGGTCGAATTGAAAACCTACAGGAGGGTAGCTCTCCAGGAACAGGGTTGGAGAGCCCTGTCCTAGACTATCTTATACAAAGTGATTGGACGCTGATCTAGAATCCGTTTAGCTTTTTAGACCATAATTAATACGATTAAATGGAAAGAGGGACCTGATCCTAGATCAGCACTCCTACTTTGAGACGCTTTATGAATATTGGCCAGGAATAAAGAGTTAAAATATATCAGTCAAGACATGTACTGCACTCATGTTTCTTTATTTACAATAACTCTCTTTTATAAAAAAATAAGGACCTCCATCATGACAGTGTGCGTAGTGTTTCAAAGCAAATCAATTTAAAATACACGCCCCCCCATATATAATACAATTTTATTACATGACATGGACCAATTGGACATAGACAGTAACAATACCCTACGGATGGGAAAGAGACATTTGGGTAGATAGACATTCTTGGTTGATTGTCCATTGCAGGGAGGATCGCAGGGGGCTGAGTTGTCACTGAGAAGAATACTAAGATAGCTACACATTATCCAGAGATTACACGCCAACCTGCTCGTATTATGCAAAAACTCGCTGCATGCTTTGCTTTCCCTACCTCCCTCGGCTGAGTCTGCTTGGTTGTAGGTCAAAGGTCAAAGACGTGGTGCCTGACTTGACCTGGGTGAACTCCTGCAGCCTGTGTAGGGCGCTTCAACCTGTTAAGCTATGTCCGAATAGCCATGCTACTTAGAATTCATGCCCAATAAAAATGTATGTTCTAAGTGGTGTGGTATGCTATAGTGTGACATTAAAGGATATTGGAACAGAGATCCCTGTTCATTAGGCAGCAAATGGTAGAAAATGGACTGAAACAGGGAGGGACTACCTGGTCTTGTCCAATAAGAAACTCTGAGGTCTGCAGACCTATATAAAAGCAATCTATCAGAATCATACCCGTTATTGATCCACGTCTTGAGCCACATAATGATCACAATCCCATTCTGGGCCTGTATTCACAAAGATCCTCAGTGTAGGAATGCCAATCTAGGATCAGTTTGGCTTTTAAATCATAATGCACAAGGTTTATGTCGACAGGGAGGATGTGATCCTAGATCAGCACTCCTACCCTGGGGCGTATCCACAAAGCATCTCAGAGTAAAACATTTGGTGGTAAGTGCTGAGAATAGAGACATTTTACTCCTACTCTTATGGGTCAACATAAAAGCTATGCATGAAGCCTCTAGTCATAATAGTCCCCCACCTAGTCAACAGATATTTAGGAGACCTCATGAGCTGTCCTAACCAGTTAAGAGTTACCAACAGGTGTCTTGGTAATAGAAAAAGGCAGTGGCCATTGACAGGCAATTGCTTTGGAGTTTGATATTTCTATATGATCGATCCATAAATAATCTAGACCTTGTATCTTGCGCTTTTGACAATGATTTCACAAGGCTTAATTCACATGATAGCCTATGCCTAAATACTTATAACCACTAGGCTAATAAACAATCACACATTTTTCTTTCAATTATTTCATTAACCTACATCATGTCATTTGAAGTTAGCGCTTTAAACAAGATGCCTAAATTGGGCATGCCTATGGGTTGGGCAATTGAAAGCATCTACAGCCTGTTAACTTTGATTCTGTTTGGTAAAAATTATAGACCTTTTTGAAACGCTTTATGCAAAATTGTCGGCAAGTGACTTGATGCCTAGTGTGCCAAAGCTATTTTGAGTTTTTGAACAGGAGTGTGCTGAAATAACGTTAATATTTATCAACATTCAGCTTTTAACAGCTGTGAAACACTGATTCAATATGCCTATCACATTATTCAAAATATCAGAAATGGTCCCAAAAATATTACGCAAACCAACATATTAGGAAACATTTAAAGTGATCGTGTCAGGCAAATTATATCAAACGTTTTACCATTGCAACATCTGATGTACAGTCACATTCACCGTAGTTATCTGAAGCGTGCTATACAGCTGTCAGTGCCTCATCGTGATTGCTTATTCTTCATCATTTGCAAAAATGTCAACGAGCGTCATCACTATCCTTCTTTTGCGGTACCTCAAACTGTCGTGATTACCAACTGAGAAACTTTTATGAGTTGATTTTACTCCTGGCTCAGAGTTTGTCTGAGCAGTGTCTTATCATCCTAAAATCTACTCTGAGCTGGGAGTTGTTTTTGGCTTAGACAGGATCCTAGGACCTTTTCTGATACGCTTTGTGGAATATGGCCCCTGGTGTGTTTTCTGCTCTATAGAGTAATAAAGGCACCAGCAGTAGATAGACAAAGATCAGGCTTCTTCACTAGATAATACTCCTAAATCATCTATCCTAGCATGTACACATATTATCATAATTAATGGCTGGCTATAAGTTCATTGTGGCGACTACTTAATCCTTAAACGTTGTAAGAAAATACATGGCATCATCAGTGTGTAATAATTATAAACAACAAAGTTAAAAGATCCAGCTTGGCTGTGAGAGGATGAGCTAGCTACAGTTTGGTCCTTCTACCCGAAGGTGGCGCCACAGTTGGGACATCTCCTCTGGCGCAGCGCCAGGCAGAAGAGGATCCCCAGGGGGAAGAAGAAGATGGCACACATGATGCCCAGACAGGTGAAGTCATCCTCCAGCACGCCCACTCTGAAAAAAGATAAAAGGTACACATTAAAGAGGCTAGATGGAATTTTTGCCTCTGGTGATGCTCTCGAGCAAAAAGGGGCCACCTGAGCAAAAACATATGTTTGCCTATAAGTAAGGATGTGTGGTTTTGTGAGATAACAAGTTATTTAAATTATCATATTACATACGTAACACATTCAAGCAAA
Organism: Coregonus lavaretus; assembly: GCF_964263955.1. NCBI lineage: Eukaryota > Metazoa > Chordata > Actinopteri > Salmoniformes > Salmonidae > Coregonus > Coregonus lavaretus. The sequence goes on along the minus strand of NC_139989.1, from coordinate 56,060,807 downwards.
AACATTTAAACTCATCAATTAGCAACTCAATTCCCATACACTCCTGAAACCATTTTTAAGACTGAGAGAGGACTTGTCAATGTACCCACCTCCCAAAACCCAAGAGCAGGAAAGCGAACACCTATTGGTGTAGAGATTGAACCATTGTGTTGTGTGTCAAGTTGCCACGGGGCAATATAACTAATAAAGAGAGAGAGAGAACTAATGGGAAAACAGTAACAAGTAGCCTACACTTTCTTGCAGTCATTGTGACTCTGGGCTTTCTAGGTTTCCGTGGTAATGCAGGGAGCAGAGAGTAACACAGACAGACAGTCCAGTGTTGGAGATGCAGTGCTATTAGATGTATGAGCCGTGAACATAATCATGACACTGGTATGTAGCCTAAAGGCACATTGTGGTCTCACAGTGTGACCTGGGGAATCACATGGAGAGAGAGTTAACTCTGGGTTCCCCTGACTCCAGAGTGGCTGCTAGTAGGAACAGAGCTGCAGGGGTTAACAGCAATCAGGAACTGCTGCCTGGTATTATGACTCCACATGTTGGCTGACTAGCATCATGTCCAATGCATCTGTCAACTCCCCTTAGAGGAAATCTACATTGTATAGAACCAAACATGCTAGATGTTGAACTGTAGTGATTACACAATACACATACTAGCCCATCACAATCACATTATGGTGTGCTAAAATCAGAAGTGCTTTTTGTGACAGATATTTAAATACAGTGTTTATAAGCGTTGTGACTAGAGGGAGTACAGCTGTGACCGGAGGTTACTTTTCGTAGCAGATTAGGAGAGCATGTTAGCTAGCCCTAACCCTTTTCCTAACCTTAACCTAAGTCTCCTAACCTGCCACGTTAATGATCCTAACCTGCTGAGTAAATTCACCTAACCTGCTACGAAAAAAAAGTAACTTCCGGTCGTAGCTGTACTTCCTCTAGTCAGAATAATTTCTAAGGGTAATAATGGTGGACAGCAAAAATATGTGAGCAACAACAGGTGGAGCGCAAATGTAATGTGGACTTTAACGTTTTGCCTGCTGTGTGTGTGTGTTTGTCTGTGTGTGTGTGTTTCCAACCTGCCCCTGCCCTGCTGTGTGTGTGTGTGTGTGTGTTGCCAACCTGCCCCTGCCCTGCTGTGTGTGTTGCCAACCTGCCCCTGCCCTGCTGTGTGTGTGTTGCCAACCTGCCCCTGCCTTGCTGTGTGTGTGTTGCCAAGCTGCCCCTGCCCTGCTGTGTGTGTGTGTTGCCAAGCTGCCCCTGCCCTGCTGTGTGTGTGTGTTGCCAAGCTGCCCCTGCCCTGCTGTGTGTGTGTGTGTTGCCAACCTGCCCCTGCCCTGCTGTGTGTGTGTGTTGCCAAGCTGCCCCTGCCTTGCTGTGTGTGTGTGTGTGTTGCCAACCTGCCCCTGCCCTGCTGTGTGTGTGTTGCCAACCTGCCCCTGCCCTGCTGTGTGTGTGTGTGTTGCCAACCTGCCCCTGCCTTGCTGTGTGTGTGTTGCCAACCTGCCCCTGCCCTGCTGTGTGTGTGTGTTGCCAAGCTGCCCCTGCCCTGCTGTGTGTGTGTGTTGCCAACCTGCCCCTGCCCTGCTGTGTGTGTGTGTGTTGCCAAGCTGCCCCTGCCTTGCTGTGTGTGTGTGTGTGTTGCCAACCTGCCCCTGCCCTGCTGTGTGTGTGTGTGTGTGTGTTGCCAACCTGCCCCTGCCCTGCTGTGTGCCATTTACATGTCATGGGTGTGCTTATCAGCGGAGTATCAGAGCGTACCAAGGCCACAAACTGGACTGGAACCCTTTATTGAACCTGGCAATGCAAACAATGGTGACTGAAACTAAAACAAGCCGTCTCTCTCTACTCTCAATCTAACGCTCCTAGAAATCAGGCTCTATTATTTAGCTTTCATTTGGACCAGGCCTCAGAAGTGGAAACAAAAGTCTGTATTTACACCAAACACTGGGGTAAATTCTCATATTGGAAACATGCCATTAGTGTATTCTATCAACAATTAGACTTTTATTATGTTCATTTTGAAAATACAAATTTGACAAAAAAAAAAATATTTTTACAAAATCAACACAAGACAGACACTACAGCTGCTGGGTCATGTTCATTAAGCACCAAACTGAAGAAAACAGACAAATAGGAAGGGACTACCTAGACTTGTCCAATAAGAAACACTCCTTTTCTGTTGCAAAACATTTTAAAGTTTATTAGGGCAAACGACCCTGAACATTTTTCATATAAAGAGCACGTTGACTCTTCAAGAGCATCAGACATAGTGTACAGTCAATCAACTTCCTCTCTCCTGTCACGTGTCTGTGTTCTTAGCAGCTGACACAAAGGATGTTGAGTCAAACAAATTGAAACCACTGCGGTAACTCTCCAAATGAAGCTCTACCCTACATCAGCAGCTTTAGCGTGTACTAGGCCTGCCTGCCTGGCCACAGTGCAGTGTGTGTAATACTGTTGTTGTGACGCTCACATGTAGCTATGCTGTGGAACACGCTTTAGACACAGATAGAGCAGAAGACAACCGTCATTTGACACATGGAAACCATGTGTCAACCACAGGAACACCGCTGATTGACACTGAAAAGGCTTTCCTTGATGGCAGATTAGCCTACTGACTTGTCTTGGTTTGGCAGACCCCTACACCTTCTCCCAAATCTGGTTCCCCCTCCAACTGTGGTTCATCTCAAGGTTTCAAACACGGCTCTTCTTTCTTTCGTTTGTTCTTTCTAAATCACCTTAGTTACACCCTTGTTATATCATTACTCTGCCTGTGACACCCTGTGACTTTCAGAGAGTTCAGCTCTGTGCTAACAGCAGCTTAATGGAACATTTCACCACTTTCCAACCTCATTCGTCATCTCCTGCATCACCCCAACGCCAACATATGTGAAAACGGCCTGGTGACAACATATTGTGTGCATCATGTGATGTTAACCAACTGAGCAGTCCAAGGTTACTTTACTAAAATATAACAAAACAATAAAACAACCAGACTGAATTGAATGCTGCCAGAAATCCAGACAGTCCCCCCTCCATAGAGATACAATACTGTTGTTCTGTTGAATTCTGTGCCCCCTTCCAACGTACAGTATGCCTCCCCACTATGTGTGTGTTGTTTGGGGCTGGTGTCTCACCTGCAGGCCGGGCAGCCCCCCACCACCACCACGGAGGGCTGGATGATGGTGTATGTGCCTGGGTAGGGCTGCTGGGCTATGGCTGGGCCCATCTGAGCACTGGGGCCTTCTTGGAACCCTGTGGTAGGACAAGGGGAGGGGAGAGGAGAGGAGTTTGAGGTTGAATTAGGCTAGGTCTGAACTACAAGGGGCAGTCATGAGTGTCAGTTTCCGTTTCAGTCAAGTTTCAGTCAGTCAAGAGAGGTACAGTATTTGTCACTAGTAAAATAACAAAACAACGAACCCAGTACCCTATAGAGCACAGACTACTCTAACACACACTTGTACATGTGTGAAATAGGACAAATATAAGCATCCACCCAAATTATTATTATTACAGTCTACAGTGTGTAGGCTACTCTATAAATGTCAGCAAGTTCATACAACCTAAAATAAAAGTTACGTTACTGCGGTTCCAGCATTTGCACATCGGCGCGTAACGACGTCATACTTCAGGAGCTAGCTTTGGACGTTAGGTAACAACCCTACAATGTGATCTACTTGCCTGGGCCAGTGGGGTACTGATACGGCGGCGGCTGTTGAAAGCCCGGGGGTGCAGGGGTTGGGGCGGGGATAGCTCCATAATTGTGCTGCTGGCCATATTCATACGCCCCCGGGACGACGTTAGCATAAGCGGGAGGACGGTCTTGGAGAAGAGGTTTGCTGTCCATATCTGTTGCGTACTCAAGTTATCTTCCTCTTTCTTTGACTTGGCTGGCCCTCTTCTTTCCACACAAATTGGATTTACTTAGACGGTGTTGCCTCGAGTCATACGACTTTCGCAGGCACGGATGGGTACAAAAAAACAAAGAAAACACGACGCGCAAAAATTAAAGTTATCGCCTCTCTCCATGTGCCAACTTTGTCCCCGACTGCACCACCCGAAACAATCGCGGACTGTTCAGTCGAAAGGGAGGATGCTTATAAAAATCAGGGAAATGTCTAAAATATCGCCATCTTATCACCTCATTATGTGCTTTCTTGTCAAAAGAACCTCTCCAATCACTAGTGCTCAAGAAACAATTGTAAACTCAGAATTCGTTGCCCCTTTCTGTCTGGATTGTCACAAGACTCAAATCATGTGACGCGCTATGGAACGCCTATGTGCGGTGAAAGCGGTCGCGTTCGAGAGGATCACATTTGTCAAGTCGGTGACCAAAGTCTGTTGCATTCTCGGGATACAAATTGTCTGACTTGTGCCTATGAAGTTTTGAATGCAAGTTTCTGCAGTTGTTCTTCACCAACTCTATCCTGCAGCCATTGCCTGCATTGTGGGAGGCTCTATTGTCAACCAATCATTTGGGTATTTTTCTTTTTGACCCATGCAAACGTGACCAACGACATGACTGAAACAGGAACCAATATAACAGTGTGGGTACAGTAGATATACCATAAAACTTCAATTAATTACCCGGGTATGTATTTGCTTAAATTAGTGAACACAACAGAAGCTTATTTGAGCCAGGCACACTGCTTTTGCTCATATGCATAGTTATTTTTTTAATTCCAGCGTTCACTCCCAGCATTTTAATCAATCTTAATATCCTGCAGTAATGTGTTATAATTTACACAGTGTCACGTTTCTTTTGTCTTAGAATGCCTCTTTAAAACATAATCATTATTATCCTCTTTGACTGTGCATTTTCGGCAGTTCTTACTTTCTCCACTAGGAAGAACTGCCGAAATCGGGCGATCGGCCGATTTCTGGGGGTCTGTATTTCCGAAGTTGTTGACTGTTTTTGTGCTTGTCAGTTAGCTAGCAATTGTCAGCTGTTAGCAGCTAATGGCTAACAGTTTCTTACTGGTGATAAAAACAGATGATTGCCATAATTTTTTTGAGTCATTACTGATTTATTTAATGTAACAAATTAAACATTAAAACTCAAACAATTCATGGTAAACTAGTAAACAATTCATTTAGACCTGGCGTTTATTTGTTCTAATGTGTGTAGTTGCCCTGCTGGCTATTAAAAGGGACAGGTGGCTATTTGAGGATGTGTTTAATTGAAGTTTCACAGTATACAAATAAATGTGATATTTGAGTCTCTCTCTCACTACACAAATAATATATTTTATTATGATTTCAGTGTGTGATATGGGGGTTAGATACATGTTTATTTCAACATGATAAAGAAAACATTTTTTTAAACAATGGCAACACTTCCATGTTGATCTGAGCCTTGCTGTTGGAAAACTACATTAGTGTCCGGCTTTCGCAGATGCACCTCCCCCGACTTCACTCCTCGACTTTCGTCTACAGTCGGTTGCTTTAGCCTTACCACTTAAACGCGCCCAGCGCTTCTTAAAGTGGCAGTCCATCAATTAAAAAACGTCCAGTGCTGTGCTGCAGCAAGAACCTCTCTCTAATTGTATTTGAAAATGCATGCATACTAGGCTATCATTCAAACGTTGTATTAAACTAGACCGACACAACAGTCTTGGTTTATCTCACCTAAACCTACTTCTGCACAACAATTATGACATGCTGTATACCAAATGTAACGCTAGTCATACATAATGGTTATGATATTTATAAATAATAGGCATGCCCTATTGAATTAATTGCGTGCAGAATGACAACACTAGGCCTATATCAAGCAGGTAGCTTAGTGGTTAAGAGCGTTGTGCCAGTAACCGAAAGGTCGCTGATTCTAATCCCCGAGCCGACTAGGTGAAAAATCTGTCGATGTGCCCTTGAGCATGGCACTTAACCTTAATTGCTAATGTAAGTCGCTCTGGATAAGAGCATCTGCTAAATGACTAAAATGTTAAATGTAAAAAATGCTATACAGCCTTCAAACTTAAGTCTGGACCTCGACGCCAGTTCCACTGCCCTTTTCTTGTGTTGTCACATTTCCTATTAAGATATTGATATAGCCTCCCAATTTGATAAAGAGTGTAGCCTAAAACAAAATAACTATCATGTCACTGTAGTAGCTCACTGACAATAACAAATATTGGCCCATGTTCTATTCGAAGGCATGCAAATGTCGTGATTATGATAGATAATTATTGAGTCAACTAAAACCTACCTACTGTTTAATTATTTAGACCTAACTGGCGCGGAATTAATAATTAAGATACCGGTAGTAGGCTATATGTGAGTCTCTCCACTTCTCCGTCAAACAGCTGCAGCCGTCGGAAAAATATACGAGCCCACGCAGTTTGTCCAATCAGAGGACGAGATTCGGGACACCTGCAAAATGTCAGCCAATCCGAGTAACAGTTCCTCCATTTCCTGTTGTGTATTTGGAATGAGACGTTATACCTTCAGAATGGGAATAAAAAGCGGACATAATAGAATAATCGGATGGATGATTTGCCCAACTAAATGCTCCTAAACCTACAATAAGGGGGATAGAGAGTAAGTAAGGCATTTGAACCTCTCTATGTCGCTGTTATAACGGAATATTGGATGATCTATTCGGGGACAGAACGCAAGTGGAGTCTATCAAGTCAGTGACACTTTGCAGGACAGGACAGAGATACATTGAAGTTTGGTCATGTTTTGCTGTTTGTCATCACCTCAAACCACAGTCAGTTGCCCTAAATGTTCCTATTTCAATTTTCCTATTGATATTGAATTTCTTTCCATGCTGGGGCGCATCAACATGCATGGCAGGTGTCCGGTTTTAACGCACCTGGGTGTCTGATATCATGACGCGTCTTATCAGTGTCCCTTGACAACCGTTGATCGGTTTTCGTTATTCAGGTGCAAGCCGGTCCTTACCCCGTTATTCCTCGGTGCCTAGGCTATATCAATTAGATAAATGTCCTGAAACCCACATAGCCAGGCTACTCTAAAATAGGGACCAAAAATGTTTAAGCAGCCTGCGGACACCGTTGGCAGGGATATCATTGGGACGGATGGCACATCCAATTTCCCCATTCCAATATTTATAGGGTTAGGGTTAGTGTTCCCACACGGCCATATCTCCACGTTACAGCGCGGAGACCACCTGTGTTAATTAGCTATCTAGCGTGCTCCAAACACCTGTGTGTAGGCCTAACGGAAGAAGGCCTCGAGAAACGTGTTATAACAGAACAATACTGTAGGCTGCAACTGTGATAAAGCCGGTTAAAACAGTGTACAGTAAGTGTATATTTTGCATTAGTCAAGAAGAGTATCACAATTGAGAATCGATTCACATTTGGCTGTTTTGGCTGCCAGAGTCAGTCTAACGTTACCTCTGAAAATAACAAAGTCCTTGGACCTTAAGGAGTAACGGTAGGCTCGCCTACACTCCTTAAGAGTACATTCTTGGGCTAGTAGGTAGGCTACAGGAAAGAAAACAAAACTGACAGTGTGTAGAAAACAAATCTACTGGCAGCTAAGCCAAAGATTTGTATAACTAACCCAAGTTAGATGACACACTGTCATTTCCAAAAAGCAAATTAATCATAGTGGGCAGAACAAGCAAGGAGGTGAGCGGAGCCAAGCATGAGCTAGCGAGATCCTATTGGCGTGTTCTAGCATGTATTTGCATCTTTCCGTTAGGGAACGCCTATTCTGTGAAGTGTAGGTGTGCAATAACTCTACAAAACTTAGTCCACTCTGTTCTTAACAGATTCTAGTTTTGGGAACAGAAAACTGTATTGAAATCAAATGTTTAATCAATGAGAAAATTAGCAGAATGTTGGGCAAAATGCATCTCGCTCCATGTTCTCCCACAGCCGGCCACCTGGCTTCCTCTCATCACCACATTTGGTGGTGAGTGGAAACGCCAACCTGATGCTTCAGGCTCATTGTTGTATCTGTGGCTAAGCTTTTACTAAAACAGTCAGCTAGAGAATAGACAACGCTCAGCACAGAGCAATGTTGTGTTGCGGTAATGGCTGGGTCAGTGTGGTGAGTGGATTATAAACTGCCTGTGTTTTAACATCAGGCCCAATCATGTCCAGCTCGCTCCTATGGGCAGTGGACGTGTACGGGAAGGTGTACAGCCTATCCACCACCAGAGGGCGCTGGGAGCGTGACGAGGACACCCTCCTGGAGCTAAAGTGCATTACCGCTGGACAGAGGTGCAGCTGGGGAATTGGCTGCGACCACCATGTTTACCTCAATATCGACCCTGGGGAGGTGCCCATTCGCTATCGGGAGGAAACCTATGAGAACCAGGTATTGTGATCATGCCATCTCACCTCTGCCAACATTTACTTATTTCAAAATGTCTGTGTTCGTGCGTGCCTGCATATGCACATGCATGCTTAGTGTCCGTGTGTTCAATTGTACCTTACAACACTGTGTGGTTTCAGAGGTGGAACCCAGTGGATGGCTTCACTGACGTGCTGCTGCCCACCGACCGCTGGGCCTGGAGTGACCTCACAGGGGTGACCGCCCAGCCACTGCACAGCTTCCAGTTGCCCTCAGACAGCTGGGAGTGGGAGGGGGACTGGTACGTGGACCAGGTCTGCGCTGGAGGAGACCCTACTGAGACCGGGGTGAGAGATTGGAAGGTTTTGAGGCGCTCAATAAATCTATAGCGTGCATCTCAAATGGTACCCTATTCCCTAGTGCACTACTTTTGACCAGAGCCCTATAGGTCCTGCTCAAAAGTAGTGCACTATAAAGCCTTGGAGACATTAAACAAACTGCTGTTGATCAAGATGAGCCAACTGCTGACCTCTAAACTCTTTCACTTGTCAGCTTAATTGTGTGCGTTTGTATGTGTGTGCGTGCATCTGTGTATTTAGGGCTGGGAGTATGCAGTGGACTTTCCTGCTAACTTCTCCAGAGAGAAGAAGTGGAACTCGTGTGTTTGTCGTAGGCGATGGATTAGAGACAGGAGATACAAAGCCAGAGGCTCTTGGACCAAGGTACAGTACGTAGGCCCACACATGACTTGATTTGGTCCTCTTGACGTAATTGTGAGCATATGTCGTCTACCATGACTCCCCACCTCATTCATTTCTGTGTGAGATCTTTTTCCGAGCCTGGTCTATTTATCTTGCCAACTCACGTGTGACAATGAGTAAAATTTGGCAAGACAACACAAACAGATCTAGGACCAGGCTAGGAGATCCCCTCTGAAGGCTACATGCACCCCTGTAGGTATTACAATACCTACAGTGAATATATCCTCGTATTAACAGTCCCTCTATCCTCAGATCCCCTTGGAACATCCCAATCGGCTCCCTCTCCCCCTCAGTGACATCAGCTGTGGAGGCTGGGAGATGAGCGACCAACCTGGGCAATATCACTTCCTGTGGGGTGTGTCCCAACAAGGACAGGTCAGTGTGGTGGATCCACCACAGGTTCTTCTGCTATGATGTTTCCTGTGTCTTAATTCACCTGTATACAAACAGATTCTTCACACACAATTACAAAATACCTTTCAAATGTAATATTGTTCACCTTCATGTTTTGTACAAACTCGCACACTCCAGGCCTGCATATCTTAATGATGACAATGACAACCTAAAACCATAACATAGAGCCTCAAAGTGTTGGCAACTTGCTGCGGTGTCAAATACAGCACACTAGAGGCCTCCCGAGTGGCGCAGCAGTCTAAGGCTCTGCATCACAGTGCTTGAGGCGTCAATACAGACCCAGGTTCGATCCCAGGCCGCGACCAGGAGACCCATGAGGCGGCGCACAATTGGCTCAGCGTCATCCGGGTTAGGGGAGGATTTGGCCGGCCGGGATGTCCTTGTCCCATCGCGCTCTAGCTACTTGTGGTGGGCCGGGTGCATGCAAGCTGACTTGTACGGTGTTTCCTCCGACACATTGGTGCGGCTGGCTTCCGGGTTAAGCGAGCAGTGTGTCAAGAAGCTGTGCGGCTTGGTAGGGTCTTGTTTAGGGGGACGCATGGCACTCGACCTTCGCCTCTCCCGAGTCTGTACGGGAGTTGCAGCGACAAGACAGTAACTACCAATTGGATATCACAAAATTGGGGAGAAAAAGGGGTAATAAAAAACAAGAATATTAATACAGCACAGTAGATCATTGTGCAGTTCAAACATTTGGCCACTAGAGAGCAGCATTACTCCATCATTGCGTAGGGGTCTTAGACTGTTCTTCCTCTTTACATCCAGTCTTGATCTGCTATTCCAGGAATCACTCAGCATATCGTCCTCTATAGGGATAATATGTGAATATATCTTCCATTTACACCACTATAAATATAATGGACTGAGGTCAACCTCACTTACTTCAGTGAATGTGAGACTCTCAAGGCAGCGGTTTTCTAAGTTTGTCATGTGAGGTGCCTATATGTGAATGCTTTGCATTCCTACCTTCACTAAATGTTATGTTTCAGTCATCTTTTTAATTGACTGATGTGAAGATCACATCAAATTATAATGAAAGTCTGCACACACATTAACTGAACTTAATTTGCATTTCAACCAGAATGTTTTCTAACTCTTGCAACCCTTAAGAGTTGTGAGTTAACGCAAGTCTTGAGTGGTGATGTGGACACACACACACACAATAGTGTGATAATCAAGAACAGTTGAGAGACGGACCATGGTGGTGTTGCCTCCTCTCTCTCCTCAGGTGTGGTTCAGGAGTGGCATCCTGCCGCGGGTCCCAGAGGGCCAGTGCTGGGAGGAGGTGGAGGCCCCCAGGGAGGTGGCCCAGATCTCTGCCGGACCAGGGGACTTGCTCTGGGCTGTACTCTGGGACGGACAGCTACTGGTCCGCACAGGCATCTGCCTGGACAGTCCTACAGGTATGGGGTGATATTTGGTCCACACAACCATCTCATAGTATACTGATGATATATTTGGTAATGTGTAAGGGATCATGTAGACAACGACGTGGTGCCAGAGTTAGATGTGAAGCTAGGTTAATTATTTTGTCCTATATGGCAGGTTTACTCTGAAAACATTGGTAGTACTACAGAGATTGGCAAACTTTGCTTCACAAGCTTTTGACTTAGTTACAGAGGACCTTGTTAGGCCAACTTTCTTTTTGTTTAGTCTTTGTATTGATTTTACACAAACAATTACCGTACAAATAGTTTCTCTACTACCCTATCAGGTTCTTCCTGGGTGGTGGTGGATTCTCCCCCAGTAAAGGAGGGCGGAGCCATCCATGTTGGTGTGGGGGTCAGCGTGGTGTGGGCTGTCACTAAGGACTACAAAGTGAGACTACATCCACCCCTTCCTGAACTTGTCTCCTGACCAGGAAGGACTCTGGAACCTAGTTGTAGTCTGTAGAGCAGTACAGTAGCCTACCCTACAGAGCAGATCTATAGTGAGTGTGTGTGTGTGTGTGTGTGTGTGTGTGTGTGTGTGTGTCCAGGTGTGGTTTCGGCGGGGGGTGAACTCCCATAACCCCTGTGGCTCAGGATGGATCAGCATCGGAGGGGAGATGATGATGGTGGATGTGGGACTCAATGACCAGGTGAGACAACACCAAGGATTTACAGTTGAAGTCGGAAGTTTACATACAGTCGTGGTCAAGTTTTGAGAATGACACAAGTATTGGTCTTCACAAAGTTTGCTGCTTCAGCGTTATGAGATATTTTTGTCAGATGTTACTATGGTATACTGAAGTATAATTACAAGCATTCCATAAGTGTCAAAGGCTTTTATTGACAATTACATTAAGTTTATGCAAAGAGTCAATATTTGCAGTGTTGACCCTTCTTTTTCAAGACCTCTGCAATCCGCCCTGGCATGCTGTCAATTAACTTCTGGGCCACAGCCCATTCTTGCATAATCAATGCTTGGAGTTTGTCAGAATTTGTGGGTTTTTGTTTGTCCACACGCCTCTTGAGGATCGACTACAAGTTCTCAATGGGATTAAGGTCTGGGGAGTTTCCTGGCCATGGACCCAAAATGTCGATGTTTTGTTCCCCGAGCCACTTAGTTATCACGTTTGCCTTATGGCAAGGTGCTCCATCATGCTGGAAAAGGCATTGGTCGTCACCAAACTGTTCTTGGCTGGTTGGGAGAAGTTGCTCTCGGAGGATGTGTTGGTACAATTCTTTATTCATGGCTGTGTTCTTAGGCAAAATTGTGAGTGAGCCCACTCACTTGGCTGAGAAGCAACCCCACACATGAATGGTCTCGGGATGCTTTACTGTTGGCATGACACAGGACTGATGGTAGTGCTCACCTTGTCTTCTCTGGACAAGGTGTTTTCCGGATGCCCCAAACAATCGGAAAGGGGATTCATCAGAGAAAATGACTTTACTCTAGTCCTCAGCAGTCCAATACCTGTACCTTTTGCAGAATATCAGTCTGTCCCTGATGTATTTCCTGGAGAGAAGTGGCTTCTTTGCTGCCCTTCTTGACACCAGGCCATCCTCCAAAAGTCTTCGCCTCACTGTGCGTGCAGATGCACTCACACCTGCCTGCTGCCATTCCTGAGCAAGCTCTGCACTGGTGGTGCCCCGATCCCGCAGCTGAATCAACTTTAGGAGACGGTCCTGGCGCTTGCTGGACTTTCTTGGGCGCCCTGATGCCTTCTTCACAACAATTGAACCTTTCCTTGAAGTTCTTGATGATCCGATAAATGGTTGATTTAGGTGCAATCTTACTAGCAGCAATATCCTTGCCTGTGAAGCCCTTTTTGTGCAAAGCAATGATGATGTCACGTGTTTCCTTGCAGGTAACCATGGTTAACAGAGGAAGAACAATGATTTCAAGCACCACCCTCCTTTTAAAGCTTCCAGTCTGTTATTCTAACTCAATCAGCATGACAGAGTGATCTCAAGCCTTGTCCTTGTCAACACTCTCTCCTGTGTTAACATTTACATTTACGTCATTTAGCAGACGCTCTTATCCAGAGCGACTTACAAATTGGTGCATTCACCTTATGATAGCCAGTGGGATAACCACTTTACAATTATTTTTGTAGTTTTTATTATTATTATTTTTAAATATTTTTTTTTTTTTTGGGGGGGGGATTACTTTTATACTATCCCAGGTATTCCTTAAAGAGGTAGGGTTTCAAGTGTCTCGGGAAGGTGGTCAGTGACTCCGCTGTCCTGGCGTCGTGAGGGAGCTTGTTCCACCATTGGGGTGCCAGAGCTGCGAACAGTTTTGACTGGGCTGAGCGGGAACTGTGCTTCCGCAGAGGTAGGGGGACCAGCAGGCCAGAGGTGGAAGAACGCAATGTCCTCGTTTGGGTGTAGGGACTGATCAGAGCCTGAAGGTAAGGAGGTGCCGTTCCCCTCACAGCTCCGTAGGCAAGCACCATGGTCTTGTAGCAGATGCGAGCTTTAACTGGAAGCCAGTGGAGTGTGCGGAGGAGCGGGGTGATGTGAGAGAACTTGGGAAGGTTGAACACCAGACGGGCTGCAGCGTTCTGGATGAGTTGTAGGGGTTTAATGGCACAGGCAGGGAGCCCAGCCAACAGCGAGTTGCAGTAATCCAGACGGGAGATGACAAGTGCCTGGATTAGGACCTGTGCCGCTTCCTGTGTAAGGTAGGGTCGTACTCTGCGAATGTTGTAGAGCATGAACCTACAGGATCGGGTCACCGCTTTGATGTTAGCGGAGAACGACAGGGTGTTGTCCAGGGTCACGCCAAGGTTCTTTGCACTCTGGGAGGAGGACACAACAGAGTTGTCCACCGTGATGGCAAGATCATGGAGCGGGCAGTCCTTCCCCGGGAGGAAGAGCAGCTCCGTCTTGCCGAGGTTCAGCTTGAGGTGGTGATCCGACATCCACACTGATTTGTCTGCCAGACATGCAGAGATGCGATTCGCCACCTGGTTATCAGAAGGGGGGAAAGGAGAAGATTAATTGTGTGTCGTCTGCGTAGCAATGATAGGAGAGACCATGTGAGGATATGACAGAGCCAAGTGACTTGGTGTATAGCGAGAATAGGAGAGTGCCTAGAACTGAGCCATGGGGGACACCAGTGGTGAGAGAACGTGGTGCGGAGACAGATTCTTGCCACGCCACCTGGTAGGAGCGACCTGTCAGGTAGGACGCAATCCAAGAGTGAGCCGCGCCGGAGATGCCCAACTCGGAGAGGGTGGAGAGGAGGATCTGATGGTTCACAGTATCAAAGGCAGCAGATAGGTCTAGAAGAATGAGAGCAGAGGAGAGAGAGTTAGCTTTAGCAGTGCGGAGAGCCTCCGTGACACAGAGAAGAGCAGTCTCAGTTGAATGACCAGTCTTGAAACCTGACTGGTTTGGATCAAGAAGGTCATTCTGAGAGAGATAGCGGGAGAGTTGGCTAGAGACGGCACGCTCAAGAGTTTTGGAGAGAAAAGAAAGAAGGGATACTGGTCTGTAGTTGATGACATCGGAGGGATCGAGTGTAGGTTTTTTGAGGAGGGGTGCAACTCTCGCTTTCTTGAAGATGGAAGGGACATAGCCAGCGGACAAGGATGAGTTGATGAGCGAGGTGAGGTAAGGGAGAATGTCTCCGGAAATGGTCTGGAGAAGAGAGGAGGGGATAGGGTCAAGCGGGCAGGTTGTTGGGCGGCCGGCCGTCGCAAGATTTCATCTGGAGAGAGAGAGAGGGGAGAAAGAAGTCAAAGCATAGGGTAGGGCAGTGTGAGCAGGACCAGCAGTGTCATTTGACTTAATAAATGAGGATCGGATGTCGTCAACCTTCTTTTCAAAATGGTTGACGAAGTCATCCACAGAGAGGGAGGAGGAGGATTCAGCAGGGAGGAGAAGGTGGCAAAGAGCTTCCTAGGGTTAGAGGCAGAGGCTTGAAATTTAGAGTGGTAGAAAGTGGCTTTAGCAGCAGAAACGGAGGAAGATAATGTAGAGAGGAGGGAGTAGAAAGATGACAGGTCCGCAGGGAGTCTAGTTTTCCTCCATTTCCGCTCGGCTGCCCGGAGCCCTGTTCTGTGAGCTCGCAATGAATCGTCAAGCCACAGAGCAGGAGGGGAGGACAGAGCCGGCCGGGAGGATAGGGGACATAGAGAGTCAAAAGATTCAGAGAGGGAGGAGAGGAGGGTTGAGGAGGCAGAATCAGGAGATCGGAGGGAGAAGGATTTATCAGAGGGAAGAGATGATAGGATGGAAGAGGAGAGAGTAGCGGGAGAGAGAGAGCAAAGGTTGCGATGGCACATTACCATCTGAGTAGGGGCAGAGTGAGTAGTGTTGTAGGAGAGCGAGAGAGAAAAGGATACGAAGTAGTGGTCGGAGACTTGGAGGGGAGTTGCAGTGAGATTAGTAGAAGAACAGCCTCTAGTAAAGATGAGGTCAAGCGTATTGCCTGCCTTGTGAGTAGGGGGGGATGGTGTGAGGGTGAGGTCAAACGAGGTTAACGAGAGTATCACTGACATGATGTCAGCTGGTCCTTTTGTGGCAGGGCTGAAATGCAGTGGAAATGTTTTTGGGGATTAAGTTCATTTTCATGGCAAAGAGGGACTTTGCAATTAATTGAAATTCGTCTGATCACTCTTCATGACATTCTGGAGTATATGCAAATTGCCATCATCGAAACTGAGGCACCAGACTTTGTGAAAATTTTTATTTGTGTCATTCTCAAAACTTTTGACCACAACTGTACACCTTAGCCAAATACATTTAAACTCAGTTTTTCACAATTCCTGACATTTAATCCTAGTAAAAATGTCATGTCTTAGGTAAGTTAGGATCACCACTTTATTTTAAGAATGTGAAATGTCAGACTAATAGCAGAGTGATTTATTTCAGCTTTTATTTCTTTCATCACATTCCCAGTGGGTCAGAAGTTTACATACACTCAATTAGTATTTGGTAGCATTGCCTTTAAATTGTTTAACTTGGGTCAAACGTTTCGGGTAGCCTACCACAAGCTTCCCACAATAAGTTTGGTGAATGTTGGCCCATTCCTCCTGACAGAGCTGGTGTAACTGAGTCAGGTCTGTAGGCCTCCTTGCTCGCACACGCTTCTTCAGTTCTGCCCACAATTGTTCTATAGGATTGAGGTCAGGGCTTTGTGACGGCCACTCCAATACCTTGACTTTGTTGTCCTGCCACAACTTTGGAAGTATGCTTGGGATCATTCTCCATTTGGAAGACCCATTTGCGACCAAGCTTTAACTTCCTGACTGATGTCTTGAGATGCTGCTTCAATATATCCACATAATTTTCCTTCCTCGTGATGCCATCTATTTGTGAAGTGCGCCAGTCCCTCCTGTAGCAAAGCACCCCCACAGCATGATGCTGCCACCCCCGTGCTTCACGGTTGGGATGGTGTTCTTCGGCTTGCAAGCAACCCCCCTTTTTCCTCCAAACATAATGATGGTAATTATGGCCAAACAGTTCTATTTTTGTTTAATCAGACTAGAGGATATTTCTCCAAAAAGTATGATCTTTGTCCCCATGTGCAGTTGCAATCCGTAGTCTGGCTTTTTTATGGCGGTTTTGGAGCAGTGGCTTCTTCCTTGCTGAGAGGCCTTTCAGGTTATGTCGATATAGGACTCGTTTTACTTTGGATATAGATACGTTTGTACCTGTTTCCTCCAGCATCTTCACAAGGTCCTTTGCTGCTGTTCTGGGATTAATTTGCACTTTTCGCACCAAAGTACGTTCATCTCTAGGAGACAGAATGCGTCTCCTTCCTGAGCGGTATGACGGCTGCGTGGTCCCATGGTGTTTATACTTGCGTACTATTGTTTGTACAGATGAACGTAGTACCTTAAGGCGTTTGGAAATTGCTCCCAAGGATGAACCAGACTTGTGGAGGTCTACAATTCATTATCTGAGGTCTTGGCTGATTTCTTTTGATTTTCCCATGATGTCAAGCAAAGAGTCACTGAATTTGAAGGTAGGCCTTGAAATACATCCACAGGTACACCTCCAATTGACTCAAATGATGTCAATTAGTCTATTAGAAGCTTCTAAAGCATTACATAATTTTCTGGAATTTTCCAAGCTGTTTAAAGGCACAGTCAACTTAGTGTATGTAAACTTCTGACCCACTGGAATTGTGATACAGTGAATTATAAGTGAAATAATCTGTCTGTAAACAATTGTTGGAAAAATAACTTTTAATGACTCCAACCTAAGTGTATGTAAACTTCTGACTTCAACTGTATATACACTAGATGACTGATATGGGGTGCTGTGTTGAAGCCACCGTGCCTCCATTTTGACACTCCCCCACCATTGTAAACATATATTTTGGAAGGTATAGAAATGAATTTATTAATGTTTTTGCCACGTTATTCTATTAAAGACACCTTAATGCATACTTTTTTATATATATTATGCAAGCTAAAAATATATAAAAACATTTCCCCTTAAAATAACATTTTTTGAGATTACTGATGTTACTGTCCCCCACTAAAACAAAAAAAATACTTTAAATACATGTAATTTTGTCCTTGAAACCTTTAATTGAAATACTGTAGAATTCCATTCATTCCTATGAAGCACTGCTCATACTGGGGAGTGCCAATATGGCCGACCGGTGGCTTCAAAGCCTCTCAATGGCCAATACATAGGATCTGCAATCCAGGGTTTATATACATCATTGGACAACACACATCACATCAAATAATGGGACCCATCTCGTCCAAAATGTTGACTAAAGTTTGCCAAAAAGCATCTGGATGATCATCAAGACTCTTGGAAGAACGTTCTATGGACAGATGATTCAAAAGTATAACTTTTTGGACAACATGGTTCCAGTAATGCCTGGCGAAAACCAAACTCTGCATTCCACAGTAAGAACATCATACCAAAGGTCAAGCATGGTGGTGATGGTTTGGGGATGCTTTGCTACCTCAGGACCTGGACGACTTGCCTTAATAGAAGGAACCATGAATTCTGCTCTGTATCAGATAATTTTACAGGAGAATATCAGACCATCCGTCTGTGAGCTGAAGCTGAAGCGCAGCTGGGTCATGCAGCAAGACAATGATCAAAAACACACAATCAAGTCTACATGAAAATTGCTAAAAAGCAACAGATTGGAAGTTTTGGAATGGCCTAGTCAAAGTCCAGACCTAATCCCAATTGAGATGTTGTGGCAGGACTTGAAACAAGCAGTTCATGCTTGAAAACCCACACGTCACTGAGTTAAAGCAGTTCTGCATGGAAGAGTGGGCCAAAATTCCTCCACAGAGACGTGAGAGACTGATCAACAACTACAGGAAGCATTTGGTTGGAGTCATTGCAGCTAAAGGTGGCACAACCAGTTATTGAGTGTAAGGGGGCAATTAATTTTTCACACAGGGGAATTGGGTGTTGCATAACTTTGTTTATGAAATAAATATGTAATTGTTGTGTTATTTGTTCACTTATGTTCCCTTTTATCTAATATTAGGTTTTGGTTGAAGATCTGATAACATTCAGTATCACAAATATGCAAAAGTAGAGAAAATTAGAAAGGGGGCAAATACTTTTTCACAGCACTGTAGGTAGATTTGTAATGATCAGTATCTTGTCGTTGTCATATTTTCTAAGACTTGCTGGTTCTCCTCTCTTAATGGAGAGTGCTGGTTAGAACCTTAGAAGAGATGTGTGTGTTTGGAGGGGGGCTCTCATCCTCTGTGACAACCAAGTTCTGATTACATGGCCATTCTCTCATGTCTGTTTGACGATTTAAGCATAATTAGATCCTGCACACATACCATTCAACCCCCAGTCTGCCCCTTCACCTCCTCCCTCCCCCTTCTTCCCTAGCCCAGGTTCTGGCACTCCCAGTCTTGACCGATTCACATTTCCCTGGTGGTGTATTTCTGTACAGGACTGGGGCTGGGCTGGAGTTGAAGTCAGGGTGGAGGTTGAAGGGGCTGCTGGCTCTGTTTCCCTCTGCTGAGTCTAAGAGAGGAGTTGCTAGTACTGCAAACTCTCCCCTCTGCCCTCTTCTCTCTCCTCCTTTCTACCGTCTCCTACCCCCTCCTCTCCTCTCCTGTCTCCACCCGCTCCTCTCCTGTCTGCCCTCTCCTCTAATTTCCAGCCTCCCCTCTCCTCCTCCTGTCTCTCTCTTGTCTCCTCTCTCCTAGGCTTGGGTGGTATCCATATTGTCATACCTTCATACTGACCTATTTACAAACCCCAGTGAACCTTTGTAATCCAAAGGTTAGCAATGCTAATAAGTACATGTAAAATCCCATAGAGAATTCTAACGAGCGCATTGTACGCACAAAACAAATATTAGACAGCAAGGCTCTTGATCCAGGAGGGAATTCTCTGCTGTTACCAAGCTAAGCTTGATTTTGGAAGAAGCTAACCACTTAGCTAGATAGCTAACTACTAAATTAGAAAACCAAATGTACAACTGCAGAGCATTTAGCACATTGGTCACCAACCAGTGGATGGCGATCGACTGGTCGATCTCCAAGACATTCCTAGTCGATCACCAAACATTTCTGTAAAAAAGCCAACGATAAAGCCTTGTGTTCCTATTTTTTTATTTGTTTCATGCTGTTGGCGGTAGGTGCACTTCATTCAGCAACCCTAGCGCCAGGAAGGCAAAGTGTTCCCATTTTGAACCATTTAATGTGTCTGAAGGTAGAACTCTGCCTACCCGGCAGGCCCAGAGGGCAAATCAAGTGCACTTATTGGCCCACCGCTGGCCAATCAGATATCTCAGATCACTGTGTCTGCACAGTTTTCTTTGCGCCATAGACTGTAAAAAGAAGCCTCGAACGCACAGCAAAGTTGCTACAGTGAGATTTCAAAACTTTTAAAACAATGACTAGAGAGACTCAACGAATACAGCAAAGAGCTGCTGTTTTCATGAGTAAGTTAATGTTTAAGTTGTTACTCAGCACTGTCAACACTTTGCTCAACACTTTTATAAGCCATAAAATGAACGTTCTCACTACTACAACCAGCACTGCTGCTGCAATGAATGTGTATAGCAAAGTGTTTCAATAAGCTTGCGTTGTTATTATTAGCAGCTTGTCTTTTTTAATATCAATAAATATTTAACTTTCTCTGGTCATAAGAGTAACAACAAATTGGTGCATGAGGCAGAAATAATGCAATGCGACTTAAGTTTCGCCATCAGCTGGAAGACTGTGTCCCCTTTTCTCAGCGGAGTGAGGGAGAGCGGAGGCACCGTGAGTCGGGTGAGAGGCAGCCTCACCGCTGCTCCATCCTCTCAGACTGACCGTCAGATGCAGGCCAGTAAAAAAATATAATTTCAAAATGGTCTGAGAAGAACAACATTGGCATGGCAATTCAAGCATAGCCAATATGCAGTGATGATGTATTGGGCCTATAGCCTACTGCACAAACCTCATTGCTACAGAACTGTTTTTAATTGGTTAATGTTGCATAGACTTAAGTTTTTAAGTCATGTTTAAAAATAAAATCTGAGCGGTACATCTCTGCTTGCATTTTGACTGTGATCTTAACTCAGAAAAGATTGGTGACCACTGATTTAGCACATTTTAGATGGTTAACTTAATAGTTATAAGATATTTAGTTGTAAATTCCATACATACTGTAACTAGATCACCTGGTTCGTGCTGCACAATAGTGAATAACTCACAAGGCTCCGGTCTCTGGTCGTTGTGCTTGTAAACAAACAACACATGACTGGGAACTACCAGTAAGCTTCATAATGAAACATTCTGTGACATTATGTGAAATGAAAAATGCGATCTTCTTTAGCTCCTAACGTATTGCACCATTTGACTGCAAATACCCCGGTATATACGGAATACCGCCCAAGCCTACCCCCTCCTCTCCTGTCTCCCTGCTCCTCCCCTCTCCTCTTGTCTCCTCCCTCCTCCCTCCTCTACTGTCTCCCTTCTCCTACTCCCTCCTCTCCTCTCCTCTCTCTCCTGTCTCCCTCCTCTCCTGTCTCTCTCCTCCCCCCTCCTCTCCTGTCTCTCTCCTCCCCCTTCCTCTCCTGTCTCTCTCCTCCCCCTTCCTCTCCTGTCTCTCTCCTCCCCCTTCCTCTCCTGTCTCTCTCCTCTCCCCTCCTCTCCTGTCTCTCTCCTCCCCCTTCCTCTCCTGTCTCTCTCCTCCCCCCTCCTCTCCTGTCTCTCTCCTCCCCCAACCTCTCCTGTCTCTCTCCTCCCCCCTCCTCTCCTGTCTCTCTCCTTCCTCCTCTCTCTGAAACAGGAGCCTGTCTCTCCGCTACACTAACCACTAGTCACTGTCAGCAGCGGCCCCAGCCCAGCCTTATATATCCTTGGCCTATATTCTGAGTGCCATATGGGACACTCGCTAATTTGAGTAGGGCAATACATCATAGCCCATATTTCATATTTCAGTCCTGTCCCAGAGTTATGGATGCCACTTGTATTAGATGACACTAGGGTTAAATGGCCTTTTAAAGTAGCACTTGACAGCAGACATTCGGGTCGGTCTATATTGGTTTTTACTGTATCCATATTGTATTTTTATTGTATTTTTACTGGTGCCATATTGTATTTTTACTGTAGCCATATTGTATTTTTACTGTATCGTTTTTATCTGTTCTCTGGCATATGTCCAACCTGACGTTCAGACCCCTAGAGTGTATTGACGCATCGTTGCGTCAATCGAAGTAAGACAATTTTTTTAAAATCCCCAT
Organism: Coregonus lavaretus; assembly: GCF_964263955.1. Classification (NCBI taxonomy): domain Eukaryota; kingdom Metazoa; phylum Chordata; class Actinopteri; order Salmoniformes; family Salmonidae; genus Coregonus; species Coregonus lavaretus. Next base: position 56,039,244 of record NC_139989.1, on the reverse strand, counting down.
CAAAATCTGTCAGTTTAAGCAAGAGATATCTGCATGTGCTGTGTCTCAATCCACCGCATCCGCCTGTCGCCCTTCCGTATTTGTGGTGGAAAGTGGCAGAGCTACAGCGCTGTTTGTCAGACCAGGAGACATCCTGAAAATCGGTCTTCTCAAGAAAATGTCTGTAGCATCCGAACGGTTTGGCCTATAAACTAATATCACCACTCTATAGAAATGGGAGACTCTCACGAACACGATGGTGTCACGGGTCTCGTCTAAAGGTAACCCATACAAATGAATGGGAGTATGGAGGTAGTTTTGTGCCAACAAAAATATACTTTTTAAAGAATTAATATGTAGTCCAGCCACAGTGGGGGGTGTGATGTTTAGGATAACACTATGTTTATGAATAAGCCATTATAAATGTTCATAAATGCTTAATTAATTAAGGTGTGGGGAGTTGGAGAGGACCGTGGGCTGTACTTCAGGAAGGGTGTCACCCCATCGGAGCCCAGTGGGAGGGGCTGGATACCTGTTTCTGCCAAATGGGGTCATAGCAAAGAGATGGTCCAACCCAGGTCAGTTACATGTAGAGTACACACAGAGAATGCTCAATTTCCAGTGTTTTTGCATTGTATTAGATAGTTTTATAGTGTATTGATTGCATGTATTTTGTATGGTGACATCACAAAATGTATTTCCATGTAAATAGGCATATCTTATTGTAAATACCTGGACACTCCTTCAATTTCATAAACAGACATGCATTTCAAAGCAATATACAACGGTGGTGGTTAGACCAGCTACAGTTGAAGTCGGGAAGTTTAGATACACCTTAGCCAAATACATTTAAACTCAGTTTTCACATTTCCTGACATTTAATCCTAGTAAAACTTCCCTGTCTTAGGTCAGTAGGATCACCACTTTATTTTAAGAATGTGAAATGTCAGAATAATAGTAGAGAAAATGATTTATTTCAGCTTTTATTTATTTCATCACATTCCCAGTGGGTCAGAAGTTTACATACACTCAATTAGTATTTGGTAGCATTGCCTTTAAATTGTTTAACTTGGGTCAAACATTTTGGGTAGCCTTCCACAAGCTTCCCACAATAAGTTGGGTGAATTTTGGCCCATTCCTCCTGACAGAGCTGGTGTAACTGAGTCAGGTTTGTAGGCCTCCTTGCTCGCACACGCTTTTTCAGTTCTGCCCACAGATTTTCTATAGGATTGAGGTCAGGGCTTTGTGATGGCCACTCCAATACCTTGACTTTGTTGTCCTTAAGCCATTTTGCCACAACTTTGGAAGTATGCTTGGGGTCATTGTCCATTTGGAAGACCCATTTGCGACCAAGCTTTAACTTCCTGACTGATGTCTTGAGATGTTGCTTCAATATATCCACATAATTTTCCTTCCTTATGATGCCATCTATTTTTGGGAAGTGCACCAGTCCCTCCTGCAGCAAAGCACCCCCACAGCATGATGCTGCCACCCCCGTGCTGTCACGGTTTCGGCCGAGGCTGCTCCTCCTCCTGGTTCGGGCAGGCTTCGGCGGTCGTCGTCCCCGGAGTACTAGCTGCCACCGATCTATGTTTCATGTTCGATTGGTTTTGTCTGGATGTTGTACACCTGTGTCTTGTTAGTCCTCGTTAGTGCCCTATTTAGTTCTCGTTGTGTGTGATTGTACTACTGTTTCGTGTTTTGGAGCTACATTTTCCCTCCCGTGTTTGAGAGGGTTGTTTGCACATGTTTGTGCGTCATTCGTTTGGTCGCCTGTGTGCGTCGTGCATTTTGCCTTCGGGCTTATTTTGCTTCGGTTGGATATATTTATTGCACTAAAGCCTTTGGACTGAGCCTCTGTGTCCTGCGCATGATTCCTACACCACACCCACCTTCAGCACGCCTTGACAGAATCACACACCTGGAGACCGCTCTACAGGAGGTAATCAACATCATGCACCGATGGGAGGCCAGCAGTGTACCCACACCTCCACCTACCCTGTCCATCCCATCGGTCGGTCCACCAGTCCCAGGTTCGGAACCCAGGGGGATTCGGCTCTCGCTCCCGAGGGCGTATGACGGAACAGCTGCCGGGTGTCAGGGGTTCCTCCTGCAGGTAGAGCTCTACCTGGCCACTGTACACCCGGTGCCCTCGGGATACGAGAGCGTTTCCGCCCTCATCTCCTGTCTCACGGGCAAGGCGTTGGAGTGGGCTAACGCCGAGTGGAGGAAGATGGACGCCAACACCATTACCTACGCCGAGTTCTCCCGCCGCTTCAAGGCCGTGTTCGACCATCCACCTGAGGGCAAAGCGGCGGGGGAGCGTCTGGTCCATTTGAGACAGGGGAGGAGGAGCGCTCAGGTGTTCGCTCTAGAGTACCGGACTCTAGCGGCGGATGCAGGGTGGAATGAACGGCTCTCATCGACCATTTTCGATGTAGCCTACGAGAGGACGTTCAACGTGAGTTGGCCTGCAGGGATACCCATCTTACCTTCGACCAGTTGGTCGATATGTCCATCCGTCTGGACACCCTGCTGGCCACCCGTGGACGTCCCGAGGGGAGTCCGTCCATTCCGCCCTCCGGCACCTCCGAGCCGAGCCCTATGGAGCTCGGGGGTGCCGGCGCTAGAGAACGGAGTAGGAAGAGCCCGAGGGGGCCTGTCTCCTGCACCAAGTGCGGTCGTGGAGGGCACACTACGGCCAGGTGCTGGGGAGGGTTCTCCGGGAGTAACGACAACAGGTCACGCACTGGGGGGGCCTCCCAGGTGAGTAGACGTCCCACTTACCCAGAGCTTTCTGTTGCACACTTTTGTATACCTGTTTGTTTTCCACAGGTTGCACCTCATTCCCAGCATAAGGCGCTAGTAGATTCAGGCGCAGCTGGGAATTTTGTTGATCGTAAGTTTTGTTTTGAGTTAGGGATCCCTCTCCTACCTGTTGACCAACCTTTTCCCGTTCATGCCTTAGACAGCCGTCCGTTGGGGTCGGGGTTGATCAGGGAGATCACAGCGCCACTTCGGATGTGTGCGCAGGGGGGTCATGAGGAGACTATACAGTTGTATCTGATCGACTCTCCTGCGTACCCAGTGGTGCTGGGGATTCCCTGGTTAAGCACCCATAACCCTGCTATTTCGTGGCAACAGAGGGCTCTCGATGGGTGGTCTGCTCAGTGCGAGGGGCGATGTCTGGGTGTTTCCGTGGGGGCGACTTCGGTGGAAAGTCCAAACCAAGTGCCCGCACTGCACATTCCGCCTGAATATGGGGATTTAGCACTCGTGTTTAGTAAAACTAGGGCGACGCAGTTGCCTCCTCATAGACAGGGGGATTGTGCGATTGATCTCCAGGCGCAGCGCTCCCACGGAGCCATGTGTATCCTTTGTCTCAAGAGGAGAGGAAAGCTATGGAGACTTATATAGCCGAATCTTTGAGACAGGGATACATTCGTCCCTCCACTTCTCCCGCCTCCTCGAGCTTCTTTTTTGTGAAAAAGAGAGATGGAGGGTTGCGCCCGTGCATTGATTACCGTGGTCTCAATCAGATTACTGTGAAATACAGTTATCCACTCCCTCTGATTGCGACCATGACGGAGTCATTGCATGGAGCGCGGTTTTTCACAAAACTGGATCTCAGAAGCGCGTATAACTTGGTGCGCATTAGGGAGGGTGACGAATGGAAGACAGCGTTTAGTACCACGTCTGGTCATTTCGAATATCTCGTCATGCCATATGGGTTGATGAATGCTCCATCAGTCTTCCAATCCTTCGTAGATAACATTTTCCGGGATATGCAGGGACAAGGGGTGGTCGTATACATTGATGACATTCTGGTGTACTCGTCTACCCGAGCCGAGCATATAACCCTGGTGCGGCGTGTATTGAGGAGGCTGTTGGAGCACAACCTATATGTCAAGGCAGAGAAATGTCTGTTTTTCCAGGAGTCGGTCTCCTTTTTGGGTTATCGGTTGTCCGCGTCAGGGGTGAGAATGGAGGTGGATCGTGTGTCCGCTGTGCGTAATTGGCAAACCCCAACTACTGTAAAAGAGGTGCAGCAGTTTTTGGGCTTTGCGAATTACTACCGGAGGTTTATCCGGGGTTTTGGACAGGTGGCAGCTCCCATCACGTCCCTTCTGAAGGGGGGTCCGGTGCGCCTGCAGTGGTCAGCCGATGCGGACAGGGCCTTTAGGAGACTGAAGGACCTGTTTACTTCGGCTCCGGTGCTAGCGCATCCGGATCCCGCATTACCTTTTCAGGTCGAGGTAGACGCGTCTGAGGCTGGTATAGGGGCCGTTCTCTCTCAACGGTCCGGCACGCCACCTAAACTCCGCCCCTGTGCCTTTTACAGTAAGAATCTCAGCCCGGCGGAGCGTAACTATGACGTTGGGGACAGGGAGCTGTTAGCTGTAGTTCAAGCCCTTAAGGTGTGGAGGCATTGGCTTGAGGGGGCTCAACACCCTTTCCTCATTTTGACTGACCATCGGAACCTGGAGTACATCCGGGCAGCGAGGAGACTGAACCCTCGCCAGGCTCGATGGAGTATGTTTCTCACCAGGTTCGTATTTAAAATCACGTACATCCCTGGGTCCCAGAATGGTAAGGCAGATGCGCTGTCCCGGCGGTATGACACGGAGGAGAGGTCCGTTGAGCCCACTCCCATACTACCGGAGTCTTGCCTAGTGGCACCGGTGGTGTGGGAGGTCGATGCCGAAATCGAGCGAGCGTTGCGTACCGACCCCAGCCCTCCACAGTGTCCTGAGGGTCGGAAGTACGTTCCGCGCGAGATTCGGGATCGACTCATTTACTGGGCTCACACGTCACCCTCCTCTGGACATCCGGGTATCGGCCGGACGGTGCATTGCCTCAGCACTAAATACTGGTGGCCCACTTTGGCTAGGGATGTGAGGGTTTATGTCTCCTCCTGCTCGGTGTGTGCCCAGTGTAAGGCGCCCCGACATCTGCCCAGGGGTAAGTTACAACCCCTGCCCGTTCCACAACGACCATGGTCCCACCTCTCGGTGGATTTTGTGACAGACCTTCCCCTCTCTCAGGGGAATACCACCATCCTGGTCGTTGTGGACCGGTTCTCTAAGGCCTGTCGTCTTCTCCCTATGGCGGGTCTTCCTACTGCCCTACAGACCGCTGAGGCCCTATTTACCCATGTCTTCCGGCATTACGGGGTACCCGAGGATATAGTGTCTGATCGAGGTCCCCAGTTTACCTCTCGTGTTTGGAGAGCGTTCATGGAGCGTTTGGGGGTCTCGGTTAGCCTTACCTCAGGGTACCACCCGGAGAGTAACGGGCAGGTAGAACGTGTCAACCAGGATGTGGGTAGGTTTCTGAGGTCGTATTGCCAGGACCGGCCGGAGGAGTGGGCACGGTACATTCCCTGGGCCGAGATGGCCCAGAACTCTCTCCGCCACTCCTCTACTAACCTAACCCCCTTCCAATGTGTGTTAGGGTACCAGCCGGTTCTGGCACCTTGGCAGCAGAGCCAGATCGAGGCCCCTGCGGTGGATGATTGGATGAGGCGCTCGGAAGAGACGTGGAACGCTGCCCACGTCCACCTGCAGCGGGCCGTCCTTCGTCACAAGGCGAGCGCCGATCTCCACCGCAGTGAGGGGCCGGTGTACGCACCCGGAGATCGAGTCTGGCTCTCTACCAGAAACCTACCCCTCCGCCTGCCCTGCCGGAAGCTGGGTCGGCGGTTTGTGGGGCCCTTTAAAGTCCTGAGAAGATTGAACGAGGTATGTTATAGATTACATCTACCTGTTGAGTATAGGAATATTAACCCCTCGTTCCATGTGTCTCTTCTCAGGCCGGTGGTAGCTGGTCCACTCCAGGACAATGAGATAGGGGAGACTCCTCCGCCCCCACTGGACATCGAGGGGGCTCCGGCGTACACCGTTCGGTCCATCTTGGACTCTAGACGCCGGATGGGGGGTCTTCAGTATCTCGTGGAGTGGGAGGGGTACGGCCCGGAGGAGCGGTGCTGGGTGCCGCGGAGGGACATCCTAGACCCATCTCTCCTGTCGGAGTTCCACCGGGACCATCCCGCGCGCCCTGCTCCGCGTCCTCCTGGTCGTCCCCGAGGCCGGGGTCGGCGCACGGCTGGAGCCGCGCGTCAACGGGGGGGTACTGGCACGGTTTCTGCTGAGGCTGCTCCTCCTCCTGGTTCGGGCAGGCTTCGGCGGTCGTCGTCCCCGGAGTACTAGCTGCCACCGATCTATGTTTCATGTTCGATTGGTTTTGTCTGGATGTTGTACACCTGTGTCTTGTTAGTCCTCGTTAGTGCCCTATTTAGTTCTCGTTGTGTGTGCTTGTCATTGTGTGTGATTGTACTACTGTTTCGTGTTTTGGAGCTACATTTTTCCCTCCAGTGTTTGAGAGGGTTGTTTGCACATGTTTGTGCGTCATTCGTTTGGTCGCCTGTGTGCGTCGTGCATTTTGCCTTCGGGCTTATTTTGCTTCGGTTGGATATATATTTATTGCACTAAAGCCTTTGGACTGAGCCTCTGTGTCCTGCGCATGATTCCTACACCACACCCACCTTCAGCACGCCTTGACACGTGCTTCACGGTTGGGATGGTGTTCTTCGGCTTGCATGGTACCCCCTTTTTCCTCCAAACATAACGATGGTCATTATGACCAAACAGTTCTATTTTTGTTTCATCAGACCAGAGGACATTTCTCCTAAAAGTACGATCTTTGTCCCCATGTGCAGTTGCAAACCGTAGTCTGTCTTTTCTATGGCGGTTTTGGAGCAGTGGCTTCTTCCTTGCTGAGAGGCCTTTCAGGTTATGTCGATATAGGACTCGTTTTACTGTGGATATAGATAGTTTTGTACCTGTTTCCTCCAGCATCTTCACAAGGTCCTTTGCTGTTGTTCTGGGATTTATTTGCACTTTCCGCACCAAAGTACATTCATCTCTAGGAGACAGAACGCGTCTCCTTCCTAAGTGGTATGACGGCTACGTGGTCTCATGGTCTTTATACTTGCGTACTATTGTTTGTACAGATGAACGTGGTACCTTCAGGCGTTTGGAAATTGCTCCCAAGGATGAACCATACTTGTGGAGGTCTACAATTGTTTTTCTGAGGACTTGGCAGATTTCTTTTGATTTTCCCATGATGTCAAGCAAAGAGACACTGAGTTTGAAGGTAGGCCTTGAAATACATCCACAGGTACACCTCCAATTGACTCAAATGATGTAAATTAGCCTATCAGAAGCTTCTAAAGCCATGACATAATTTTCTGGAATTTTCCAAGCTGTTTAAAGGCACAGTCAACATAGTGTATGTAAACTTCTGACCCACTGGAATTGTGATACAGTGAATTATAAGTGAAATAATCTGTCTGTAAACAATTGTTGGAAAAATTACTTGTGTCATGCACAAAGTAGATGTCCTGACCGACTTGCCAAAACTATATTTTTTTAACAAGAAATGTGTGGAGTGGTTGAAAAACGAGTTTTAATGACTCCAACCTAAGTGTATGTAAACTTCAGACTTCAACTGTAGATGGACCATATTGGGTGGACCAGAATGTTTGGGTGGTGATTAGGTGTCTATGTGATACGTTTAGTAAGTGGTCAGATTCTCATCCAACCTGCATTCAGTGTGTATATCAGAGATCATCAACTAGATTCAGCCGTGGGCCGTTTTCTTTTAATATTTTTAATATTTAATAAAACATTTTGAGCGGATGGTCAGGGGGCCGGAAACATAATTACAAATAATTTGTAGACGGCAAATTCTTGCGGTCAGCAAGAAGCCCAAACAGATATAATGTTTGACTAAAATATAATCATTTCAAACCTTGCTTACATTTCTATATGATCACGTTTCTCTCTATTATGCGAGGGAATACTTAGGAACCGATTTCTTCAGTTAAAATCACTTGGAGCTGATTTCCTGGTATTTTTTGTCTCTGTCCAACAATAAATGTGGTCCTCTGTAGCTCAGCTGGTAGAGCACGGCACTTGGAACGCCAAGGTAGTGGGTTCGATCCCCGGGACCACCCATACACAAAAATGTATGCACGCATGACTGTAAGTCGCTTTGGATAAAAGCGTCTGCTAAATGGCTTATTATTATTATTAAATATTATTATTATTTAATTTTTTCTCAGAACTTGGGGAGCCAAATAAAACCACCCGCAGGCCGCCAGTTGGGGAACGCTGGTGTATATGTTCCTAAGACTACATTTAGGCTTAACAATTACTGTATAGAAGATAGAGATGCAGTTTTATTTTGATAGTTGTCTGTCATGTTACCAACTGATTTACTGAACTCTTTGGCTGTCACAAACATACTGTATGTGTGTCTTTAAGTGGCATATTTATACACATAATATGAGTGTCCTTATGGAGTTTTCCCTCTGCTTTGTCTCGGTTGTCCAGTGCTGGCTGTGAGTATGGGGGACAGGTGACCAAGGCTTCCCAGGGCTCTGTTCTGACCTGCGAGGACTCAGGGGACACAGAGCCCCTCCTCACCGCCACCCCAGGGCCACGGGACACCCCCAAACCCTTCATCCCCACCAGCGACAGCTTTATCTCCAGCCTGGTGGCTGACCGCGAGCCCCTAAGAACCCCCACACCCACCCCCAAAAAGCCACCCCAGGGGAAGGATGGCGAGGCCACCCCAGCCCCCATGTGCAATGTGGACCTGGAGGCAGCTCAGAGCCCCCAGGGAGAGGCATCTTCTCTAGGCAGGGCAGGGGATGTGGGACCCTCCACCTCGGTGGCCACCTACCCCCTGGGTCTGGAGCCCTCTCTGGGTTTGGGGGAGGAGGACGGGCCAGTATGGGCCTGGATCTCTGGCGGAGGCTGCGATGTGGACCATACAGCTCAGATGAGCTGGCTCAGCCCTGCAGGTACGTAGGAACACTCACCAGCCTCACCATTTTCAGACTACTACCTAAAGCATGAAACACACAAGTCTCACTGCTGATAGGTACTTATTGCAGTGGGAGGCCGTTCCTTCTCTTGCTAGAACAAAAGCGGTACCTGCTGCATGCTGACCTGGTAGCGACGAACCTACCAATTCTACCTGTAGAATCGCAATGCTCGTCAGTGGCCAACAACTTGGCTTTGAGCCAATCAGAGAGCACGAACCCCCACGTGGGGGAGCCAACAACCAAAAAATGAAAAAAGAAGGCATTTTCTCTGTACATCCACGGATGAGCCGCTAGCTGACTAGTGGTGGCTATTCGGCGTGATAAATGTCTAAAACCGGCAATGTTTTGTAGGAGCTTGTTTCTTCATCATCTTGCTAGGTAGTTATCTAGCTGTGGCCATCTGGCTAGTATCATCGAGGGCGTTCTACAAAATAGCAACATTAGAGCAGATAGCTTGGAATGTAGACCATAAACAATACACACAGATATGCATTGCCAAACAACGCTACTGCCACCCCCTGGTTAGGAGTATTTTAACAAGGCAGAGTGGCTGACAACTTCCAAGGTCTGCTGTGTGAACACTAAAAGAGATTGACTGCCGACACTGTCGGCAGGCAAACGTTTAACAATGCTACCGGTGTGTCTGAGCTTTAACTTTACTGAACTAATTAAACAGGCTATTTCTAGTACCTGGACTTTTTCCTGGTGGGGTCACATGGTTAGGGAAAAATCCTTGTCCTGATATCTCTATCGAACTCTTTTATAATTTGTATATGCTGTCTGTTATCTAACTGTGTGTGCACCAGACCCATGCTCCACTGCCCTGTCCATCGCCCCTGTTGAACCAGAAGCCTCCACGGCTAGGAAGGCAGAGAACACCACCACCAGCAAGGAGCCAGTGGAGAGGAGCACGGTAAGATTAACACACACAATACAAGCTAGTTTCACTTTCTCAGGTTTAGTCTTGTGACAGACTGTTAATAGTTTAACGTCACTGATGATTCATAAAAATAATGATTTTGCTGAGGGGGTGCTAGAAGTAGGAACCGTGATTTTAAATGGAGAGTTGTCTAATAGACACTGTGTACGGGTCAGTCTGTGTGGGTGAGGAAGGGCAGCATGCGCTGGTGGAGGGACTGGAAGCCCTATCGCTGGGTGGATGTGGGCGTGGCCCTGGAGCAATCCACCAACGGCAACGGCAAGAGGGATGCCATCTTCTTCATCTACTTCACCCAGTATGACGAGAAGAAGGTGAGGGAGACTCAATCACACTCAAATTCCTTAAACATCCATCCTTCCTGCCTCTCTTCCTTGAAGTAATCACTGATTAGAAATCATTTACCTGTCCAATCAGGAATTTGAACGGGCCAATGTCTTTCTCACGTACAGAATCGAATGAGTAGACACCTACTACTCATAATGTACCGCTATGCTACTGTACTGCTTTGAATTGTTCAATCATCTACATTTCTAGATTGGTTGTCACATCTCCCTCTCTCCCTCTGTTTCTCTATCTTTCTCAGTACCTCCATGTGTTTATAAGTGACGTGACAGTGCTGGTTCCTGTGCTCAGGGAAAGCTCCCATCATGCCTTTGCGGTGTACACGTCAGATAGTACGAAACAAAGATGGCCGCTGGTCCTGGCTGCACAAACCGAGAAGGACATGGCTGACTGGGTAGGTCTGGGTTGGCCTCCATTCAGATAGAAACAGCATATCTAATGTTTTGAATAGAGAATGGATAGATATTGTAATGCCCATTTTTGGGGGGGACCTACATTTTAAAAATCCAAATTCGGCACAGGTTACAACAGCCCTCAAGTTAACTTCCCAATTAAAGTAGCCTTGCCAGAGATAAGAGTTTAGGGATTTGTCCCAAATGGCACCCTAAGTGCCCTGGTCAGAAGTATTGCACTACAGTTGAAGTCGGAAGTTTACATACACTTAGGTTGGAGTCATTAAAACTCATTTTTCAACCACTCCACAAATTTCTTGTTAACAAACTATAGTTTTGGCAAGTCGGTTAGGACATCTACTTTGTGCATGACACATGTCATTTTTCCAACAATTGTTTCCAGACAGATTATTTCACTTATAATTCACTGTATCACAATTCCAGTGGGTCAGAAGTTTACATACACTAAGTTGACTGTGCCTTTAAACAGCTTGGAAAGTTCCTGAAAATGATGTCATGGCTTTAGAAGCTTCTGATAGGCTAATTGACATCATTTGAGTCAATTGGAGGTGTACCTGTGGATGTATTTCAAGGACTACCTTCAAACTCAGTGCCTCTTTGCTTGACATCATGGGAAAATCAAAAGAAACCAGCAAAGACCTTAGAAAAATAATTGTAGACCTCCACAAGTCTGGTCTATCCTTGGGAGCAATTTCCAAATGCCTGAAGGTACCACGTTCATCTGTACAAACAATAGTACGCAAGTATAAAGACCATGAGACCACGCAGCCGTCATACCACTTAGGAAGGAGACGCGTTCTGTCTCCTAGAGATGAATGTACTTTGGTGCGGAAAGTGCAAATCAATCCCAGAACAACAGCAAAGGACCTTGTGAAGATGCTGGAGGAAACAGGTACAAAAGTATCTATATCCACAGTAAAACGAGTCCTATATCGACATAACCTGAAAGGTCGCTCAGCAAGGAAGAAGCCACTGCTCCAAAACCGCCATAGAAAAGCCAGACTACAGTTTGCAACTGCACATGGGGACAAAGATTGTTCCTTTTGGAGAAATATCCTGTGGTCTGATGAAACAAAAATAGAACTATTTGGCCATAATGACCATCATTATGTTTGGAGGAAAAAGGGGTGCTTGCAAGCCGAAGAACACCATCCCAACCGTGAAGCACGGGGGTGGCAGCATCATGCTGTGGGGGTGCTTTGCTGCAGGAGGGACTGGTGCACTTCACAAAATAGATGGCATCATGGGGAAGGAAAATGATGTGGATATATTGAAGCAACATCTCAAGACATCAGTCAGGAAGTTAAAGCTTGGTCGCAAATGGGTCTTCCAAATGGACAATGACCCCAAGCATACTTCCAAAGTTGTGGCAAAATGGCTTAAGGACAACAAAGTCAAGGTATTGGAGTGGCCATCACAAAGCCCTGACCTCAATCCTATAGAACATTTGTGGGAAAAACTGAAAAAGCGTGTGCGAGCAAGGAGGCCTACAAACCTGACTCAGTTACACCAGCTCTGTCAGGAGGAATGGGCCAAAATTCACCCAATTTATTGTGGGAAGCTTGTGGAAGGCTACCCAAAACGTTTGACCCAAGTTAAACAATTTAAAGGCAATGCTACCAAATACTAATTGAGTGTATGTAAACTTCTGACCCACTGGGAATGTGCTGAAATAAATAAAAGCTGAAATAAATAATTCTCTCTACTATTATTCTGACATTTCACATTCTTAAAATAAAGTGGTGATCCTAACTGACCTAAGAAAGGGAATTTATACTAGGATTAAATGTCAGGAATTGTGAAAAACTGAGTTTAAATGTATTTGGCTAAGGTGTATGTAAACTTCCAACTTCAACTGTACATAGGGAATAGGGTGCCATGTGGGGCGCTGCCACAGTACTTATCATAAGAGAGGATACCAAATACTCTCTAGAAAGTTTATGTTTCAATGTTGTCCACCTGCTGTGTAAATGTAGTCCAGTATTATTACTATTATCCATCCGGACTGTACCATTGGCCATATCGCTGAAGGGGTGTCTGTGTTTCCTATGCAGCTGTCCCTGTTGGCTGGGTGCTGCTGTGAGGCCAGAGGGATCAGGGGAACTCCCTCCCGACAGGCCCTGTGGTCAGTCACCTCCAAGGGGGACGTGATGGTACATGAGCCCTCTCCCTTTCTGGAGGCCCCGGCACACACCTTGCCCTGTGACATGATGTGAGCTTGACCTTTTACCAACATACCACACATTGAGCATTACCAACATACCATACATTGAGCTTGACCTTTTACCAACATACCATACATTGAGCTTTACCTTTACCAACATACCACACATTGAGCTTTACCTTTACCAACATTGTGGTCCTCTGTAGCTCAATTGGTAGAGCATGGCGCTTGTAACGCCAGGGTAGTGGGTTCGATCCCCGGGACCACCCATACGTAAAAATGTATGCACACATGACTGTAAGTCGCTTTGGATAAAAGAGTCTGCTAAATGGCATATTATTATTTATTTATTATTATTATAACATACCACACATTGAGCTTTACCTTTACCAACATATCACACATTGAGCTTTACCTTTACCAACATACCACACATTGAGCATTACCAACATACCACACATTGAGCTTTACCTTTACCAACATACCACACATTGAGCTTTACCTTTACCAACATACCACACATTGAGCTTTACCTTTACCAACATACCACACATTGAGCTTTATCTTTACCAACATACCACAAATTGAGCTTTACCAACATATCATACATTGAGCTTTACCTTTACCAACATACCACACATTGAGCTTTACCTTTACCAACATACCACATATTGAGCTTTACCAACATATCATACATTGAGCTTTACCTTTACCAACATACCACACATTGAGCTTTACCTTTACCAACATACCACACATTGAGCTTTACCTTTACCAACATACCACACATTGAGCTTTACCTTTACCAACATATCACACATTAAGCTTTACCTTTACCAACATATCACACATTGAGCTTTACCTTTACCAACATATCATACATTGAGCTTTACCTTTACCAACATATCACATATTGAGCTTTACTTTTACCAACATAACACACATTGAGCTTTACCTTTACCAACATATCACACATTGAGCTTTACCTTTACCAACATACCATACATTGAGCTTTACCTTTACCAACATATCACACATTGAGCTTTACCTTTACCAACATATCACACATTGATCTTTACCTTTACCAACATATCACACATTGAGCTTTACCTTTACCAACATATCACACATTGAGCTTTACCTTTACCAACATATCACACATTGAGCTTTACCTTTACCAACATATCACACATTGAGCTTTACCTTTACCAACACATCACACATTGAGCTTTACCTTTACCAACATACCATACATTGAGCTTTACCAACATATCACATATTGAGCTTTACCTTTACCAACATATCACACATTGAGCTTTACCTTTACCAACACACCACATATTGAGCTTTACCAACATACCACATATTGAGCTTTACCAACATACCACACATTGAGCTTTACCAATATACCACACATTGAGCTTTACCAACATACCATACATTGAGCTTTACCAGCATACCATACATTGAGCTTTAGCTTTACCAACATACCACACATTTAGCTTTACCTTTGCCAACATATTACACATTGAGCTTTACCTTTACCAACATATCATACATTGAGCTTTACCTTTACCAACATATCACACATTGAGCTTTACCTTTACCAACATACCATACATTGAGCTTTACCAACATATCACATATTGAGCTTTACCTTTACCAACATACCACATATTGAGCTTTACCTTTACCAACATATTACACATTGAGCTTTACCTTTACCAACATACCATACATTGAGCTTTACCAACATATCACATATTGAGCTTTACATTTACCAACATACCACACATTGAGCTTTACCTTTACCAACATATCACATATTGAGCTTTACCAACATACCACATATTGAGCTTTACCTTTACCAACATATCACATATTGAGCTTTACCTTTTCCAACATACCACACATTGAGCTTTACCTTTACCAACATATCACATATTGAGCTTTACCTTTACCAACATACCACACATTGAGCTTTACCTTTACCAACATACCACATATTGAGCTTTACCTTTACCAACATATCACACATTGAGCTTTACCAACATATCACACATTGAGCTTTACCTTTACCAACATATCACACATTGAGCTTTACCTTTACCAACATATCACACATTGAGCTTTACCTTTACCAACATACCACACATTGAGCTTTACCTTTACCAACATACCACATATTGAGCTTTACCTACATATCATACATTGAGCTTTACCTTTACCAACATACCACACATTGAGCTTTTCCTTTACCAACATACCATACATTGAGCTTTACCTTTACCAACATATCACATATTGAGCTTTACCTTTACCAACATATCACACATTGAGCTTTACCTTTACCAACATACCACATATTGAGCTTTACCAACATACCACACATTGAGCTTTACCAATATACCACACATTGAGCTTTGCTAACATACCACACATTGAGCTTTACCAACATACCACACGTTGAGCTTTACCTTTACCAACATATCACACATTGAGCTTTACCTTTGCCAACATATCACACATTGAGCTTTACCTTTACCAACATATCACACATTGAGCTTTACCTTTACCAACATACCATACATTGAGCTTTACCAACATATCACATATTGAGCTTTACCTTTACCAACATACCACACATTGAGCTTTACCTTTACCAACATATCACACATTGAGCTTTACCTTTACCAACATATCACATATTGAGATTTACCTTTACCAACATACCACACATTGATCTTTACCTTTACCAACATATCACATATTGAGCTTTACCTTTACCAACATATCACATATTGAGCTTTACCTTTACCAACATACCACACATTGAGCTTTACCTTTACCAACATATCACATATTGAGCTTTACCTTTACCAACATACCACACATTGAGCTTTACCTTTACCAACATACCACATATCGAGCTTTACCTTTACCAACATATCACACATTGAGCTTTACCAACATATCACACATTGAGCTTTACCAACATATCACATATTGAGCTTTACCTTTACCAACATACCACATATTGAGCTTTACCAACATACCACACATTGAGCTTTACCTTTACCAACATATCACATATTGAGCTTTACCTTTACCAACATATCACATATTGAGCTTTACCTTTACCAACATACCACACATTGAGCTTTACCTTTACCAACATATCACATATTGAGCTTTACCTTTACCAACATACCACATATTGAGCTTTACCAACATACCACATATTGAGCTTTACCAACATACCACACATTGAGCTTTACCTTTACCAACATACCACATATTGAGCTTTACCAACATACCACATATTGAGCTTTACCAACATACCACACATTGAGCTTTACCAATATACCACACATTGAGCTTTGCCAACATACCACACATTGAGCTTTACCAGCATACCATACATTGAGCTTTAGCTTTACCAACATACCACACATTGAACTTTACCTTTACCAACATATCACACATTAAGCTTTACCTTTACCAACATATCACATATTGAGCTTTACCTTTACCAACATATCACACATTGAGCTTTACCTTTACCAACATATCACACATTGAGCTTTACCTTTACCAACATACCACATATTGAGCTTTACCTTTACCAACATACCACATATTGAGCTTTACCAACATATCACACATTGAGCTTTACCTTTACCAACATACCACACATTGAGCTTTACCTTTACCAACATACCATACATTGAGCTTTACCTTTACCAACATATCACACATTGAGCTTTACCTTTACCAACATATCACACATTGAGCTTTACCTTTACCAACATATCATACATTGAGCTTTACCAACATATCACAGATTGAGCTTTACCTTTACCAACATATCACACATTGAGCTTTACCTTTACCGACATACCACATATTGAGCTTTACCTACATACCACATATTGAGCTTTACCAACATACCACACATTGAACTTTACCAATATACAACACATTGAGCTTTACCAACATACCACACATTGAGCTTCACCAGCATACCATACATTGAGCTTTAGCTTTACCAACATACCACACATTGAGCTTTACCTTTACCAACATATCACACATTGAGCTTTACCTTTACCAACATATCACACATTGAGCTTTAGCTTTACCAGCATACCATACATTGAGCTTTAGCTTTACCAACATACCACACATTGAGCTTTACCTTTACCAACATATCACACATTGAGCTTTACCTTTACCAACATACCATACATTGAGCTTTACCATCATACCATACATTGAACTTTACCAACATACCACACATTGAGCTTCACCAGCATACCATACATTGAGCTTTAGCTTTACCAACATACCACACATTGAGTTTTACCTTTACCAACATATCACACATTGAGCTTTACCTTTACCAACATATCACATATTGAGCTTTACCTTTACCAACATATCACACATTGAGCTTTACCTTTACCAACATACCATACATTGAGCTTTACCAACATACTACACATTGAGCTTTACCAACATACCATACATTGAGCTTTACCAATATACCACACATTGAACTTTACCAACATATCACACATTGAGCTTTACCTTTACCAACATACCACACATTGAGCTTTACCTTTACCAACATACCATACATTGAGCTTTACCTTTACCAACATATCACACATTGAGCTTTACCTTTACCAACATATCACACATTGAGCTTTACCTTTACCAACATACCACACATTGAGCTTTACCAATATACAACACATTGAGCTTTACCAACATACCACACATTGAGCTTTACCAGCATACCATACATTGAGCTTTAGCTTTACCAACATACCACACATTGAGCTTTACCTTTACCAACATATCACACATTGAGCTTTACCTTTACCAACATACCATACATTGAGCTTTACCATCATACCATACATTGAACTTTACCAACATACCACACATTGAGCTTCACCAGCATACCATACATTGAGCTTTAGCTTTACCAACATACCACACATTGAGCTTTACCTTTACCAACATATCACACATTGAGCTTTACCTTTACCAACATATCACATATTGAGCTTTACCTTTACCAACATATCACACATTGAGCTTTACCTTTACCAACATACCATACATTGAGCTTTACCAACATACTACACATTGAGCTTTACCAACATACCATACATTGAGCTTTACCAATATACCACACATTGAACTTTACCAACATATCACACATTGAGCTTTACCTTTACCAACATATCATACATTGAGCTTTACCTTTACCAACATACCACACATTGAGCTTTACCAATATACAACACATTAAGCTTTACCAACATACCACACATTGAGCTTTACCAGCATACCATACATTGAGCTTTAGCTTTACCAACATACCACACATTGAGCTTTACCTTTACCAACATATCACACATTGAGCTTTACCTTTACCAACATACCATACATTGAGCTTTACCATCATACCATACATTGAACTTTACCAACATACCACACATTGAGCTTTACCAGCATACCATACATTGAGCTTTAGCTTTACCAACATACCACACATTGAGCTTTACCTTTACCAACATATCACACATTTAGCTTTACCTTTACCTACATATCACACATTGAGCTTTACCTTTACCTACATATCACACATTGAGCTTTACCTTTACCAACATATCACACATTGAGCTTTACCAACATACCATACATTGAGCTTTACCAATATACCACACATTGAACTTTACCAACATACCACACATTGAGCTTTACCAGCATACCATACATTGAGCTTTACCAACATATCACACATTGAGCTTTAGCTTTACCAACATACCACACATTGAGCTTTACCTTTACCAACATACCACACATTGAGCTTCACCAACATACCACACATTGAGCTTTACCTTTACCAACATTGAGCTTTACCAACATACTACACATTGAGCTTTACCAACATACCATACATTGAGCTTTACCAATATACCACACATTGAACTTTACCAACATATCACACATTGAGCTTTACCTTTACCAACATATCACACATTGAGCTTTACCTTTGCCAACATATCACACATTGAGCTTTACCTTTACCAACATATCACACATTGAGCTTTACCTTTACCAACATACCATACATTGAGCTTTACCTTTACCAACATACCACATATTGAGCTTTACCAACATATCACACATTGAGCTTTACCTTTACCAACATACCACACATTGAGCTTTACCAACATACTACACATTGAGCTTTACCAACATACCATACATTGAGCTTTACCAATATACCACACATTGAACTTTACCAACATATCACACATTGAGCTTTACCTTTACCAACATATCATACATTGAGCTTTACCTTTACCAACATACCACACATTGAGCTTTACCAATATACAACACATTAAGCTTTACCAACATACCACACATTGAGCTTTACCAGCATACCATACATTGAGCTTTAGCTTTACCAACATACCACACATTGAGCTTTACCTTTACCAACATATCATACATTGAGCTTTACCAACATATCATAGATTGAGCTTTACCAACATATCACACATTGAGCTTTAGCTTTACCAACATACCACACATTGAGCTTTACCTTTACCAACATACCACACATTGAGCTTCACCAACATATCACACATTGAGCTTTAGCTTTACCAACATACCACACATTGAGCTTTACCTTTACCAACATATCACACATTGAGCTTTACCTTTACCAACATACCATATATTGAGCTTTAACAACATATCACATTTTGAGCTTTACCTTTACCAACATATCACACATTGAGCTTTACCTTTACCAACATATCACACATTGAGCTTTACCTTTACCAACATATCATACATTGAGCTTTACCAACATATCACAGATTGAGCTTTACCTTTACCAACATATCACACATTGAGCTTTACCTTTACCGACATACCACATATTGAGCTTTACCAACATACCACATATTGAGCTTTACCAACATACCACACATTGAGCTTTACCAATATACAACACATTGAGCTTTACCAACATACCACACATTGAGCTTTACCGGCATACCATACATTGAGCTTTAGCTTTACCAACATACCACACATTGAGCTTTACCTTTACCAACATATCACACATTGAGCTTTACCTTTACCAACATACCATACATTGAGCTTTACCATCATACCATACATTGAACTTTACCAACATACCACACATTGAGCTTCACCAGCATACCATATATTGAGCTTTAGCTTTACCAACATACCACACATTGAGCTTTACCTTTACCAACATATCACACATTGAGCTTTACCTTTACCAACATATCACATATTGAGCTTTAGCTTTACCAGCATACCATACATTGAGCTTTAGCTTTACCAACATACCACACATTGAGCTTTACCTTTACCAACATATCACACATTGAGCTTTACCTTTACCAACATACCATACATTGAGCTTTACCATCATACCATACATTGAACTTTACCAACATACCACACATTGAGCTTCACCAGCATACCATACATTGAGCTTTAGCTTTACCAACATACCACACATTGAGCTTTACCTTTACCAACATATCACACATTGAGCTTTACCTTTACCAACATATCACATATTGAGCTTTACCTTTACCAACATATCACACATTGAGCTTTACCTTTACCAACATACCATACATTGAGCTTTACCAACATACTACACATTGAGCTTTACCAACATACCATACATTGAGCTTTACCAATATACCACACATTGAACTTTACCAACATATCACACATTGAGCTTTACCTTTACCAACATACCACACATTGAGCTTTACCTTTACCAACATACCATACATTGAGCTTTACCTTTACCAACATATCACACATTGAGCTTTACCTTTACCAACATATCATACATTGAGCTTTACCTTTACCAACATACCACACATTGAGCTTTACCAATATACAACACATTAAGCTTTACCAACATACCACACATTGAGCTTTACCAGCATACCATACATTGAGCTTTAGCTTTACCAACATACCACACATTGAGCTTTACCTTTACCAACATATCACACATTGAGCTTTACCTTTACCAACATACCATACATTGAGCTTTACCATCATACCATACATTGAACTTTACCAACATACCACACATTGAGCTTCACCAGCATACCATACATTGAGCTTTAGCTTTACCAACATACCACACATTGAGCTTTACCTTTACCAACATATCACACATTGAGCTTTACCTTTACCAACATATCACATATTGAGCTTTACCTTTACCAACATATCACACATTGAGCTTTACATTTACCAACATACCATACATTGAGCTTTACCAACATACTACACATTGAGCTTTACCAACATACCATACATTGAGCTTTACCAATATACCACACATTGAACTTTACCAACATACCACACATTGAGCTTTACCAGCATACCATACATTGAGCTTTAGCTTTACCAACATACCACACATTGAACTTTACCTTTACCAACATATCACACATTAAGCTTTACCTTTACCAACATATCACACATTGAGCTTTACCTTCACCAACATATCACACATTGAGCTTTACCTTTACCAACATATCACACATTGAGCTTTACCTTTACCAACATACCACATATTGAGCTTTACCTTTACCAACATACCACATATTGAGCTTTACCAACATATCACACATTGAGCTTTACCTTTACCAACATACCACACATTGAGCTTTACCTTTACCAACATACCATACATTGAGCTTTACCTTTACCAACATATCACACATTGAGCTTTACCTTTACCAACATACCACACATTGAGCTTTACCTTTACCAACATACCATACATTGAGCTTTACCTTCACCAACATATCACACATTGAGCTTTACCTTTACCAACATATCACACATTGAGCTTTACCTTTACCAACATACCACACATTGAGCTTTACCTTTACCAACATACCACACATTGAGCTTTACCTTTACCAACATACCATACATTGAGCTTTACCTTTACCAACATATCACACATTGAGCTTTACCTTTACCAACATACCACACATTGAGCTTTACCTTTACCAACATACCATACATTGAGCTTTACCTTCACCAACATATCACACATTGAGCTTTACCTTTACCAACATATCACACATTGAGCTTTACCTTTACCAACATACCACATATTGAGCTTTACCTTTACCAACATACCACATATTGAGCTTTACCAACATATCACACATTGAGCTTTACCTTTACCAACATACCACACATTGAGCTTTACCTTTACCAACATACCATACATTGAGCTTTACCTTTACCAATATACCACACATTGAGCTTTACCAACATACCACACATTGAGCTTTACCTTTACCAACATACCATACATTGAGCTTTACCATCATACCATACATTGAACTTTACCAACATACCACACATTGAGCTTTACCAGCATACCATACATTGAGCTTTAGCTTTACCAACATACCACACATTGAGCTTTACCTTTACCAACATATCACACATTGAGCTTTACCTTTACCAACATATCACACATTGAGCTTTACCTTTACCAACATATCACACATTTAGCTTTACCTTTACCTACATATCACACATTGAGCTTTACCTTTACCAACATATCACACATTGAGCTTTACCAACATACCATACATTGAGCTTTACCAATATACCACACATTGAACTTTACCAACATACCACACATTGAGCTTTACCAGCATACCATACATTGAGCTTTACCAACATATCACACATTGAGCTTTAGCTTTACCAACATACCACACATTGAGCTTTACCTTTACCAACATATCACACATTGAGCTTTACCTTTACCAACATACCATATATTGAGCTTTAACAACATATCACATTTTGAGCTTTACCTTTACCAACATATCACACATTGAGCTTTACCTTTACCAACATACCACACATTGAGCTTTATCAATATACCACACATTGAGCTTTACCAACCATACCACACATTGAGCTTTACCAGCATACCACACATTGAGCTTTACCTTTACCAACATACCACGCACTGTTATTACACACTGTAGCATGTTCCTTCACTGCCTTGAAGCCAACCAACCATGTACCCTTGTTATTTTCTCTGTTCTTGCACTCATATAGCTAACATGCTAACACTTGGGATGTCCACTGTTGTTTGGCTAACGTAACTCCGCTGACTTCAATCTATTAGCTACTACTAACCTGCTAAAACAATGATCGTCTTATCTCTGGTAATCTTAAGCATAGTGCTAAGTTCTAACGTCTGTCTTACTGTTGGCAATTGGTGCTAGTGCCTCTCTGCCTCTTTTGCTGGATGCTAACCACAGGTGGTTGGTGGCACCTTAATTGAGGATGACGGCCTCATACTAATGGCTGGAACAGAATAAGTGGAATGTTATCAAGCACATGGTTTCCATGTGTTTAACACCACTACATTCCAGACATTATTATAAACCGTCCTTCCCTCGCCAGCCTCCTGTGATGCTAACGCTGTCTGGGCGCTAACCACTAGATCCGCTAACCACTAGCTGTACTGTCTGGTCCTGGTGCAGGTTTTGGCTGCAGGTCCCGGGCCACCTGCGCTGTGTAGAGTCTAACAGTCTGAGTGTGGTGTGGGGGATCGGGTGTGACGGCACCGCCTGGGTCTACTCTGGCTCGGGCAGCGCTGCTGGGGAAGAGCCCCCTCAGGGTAATAAATGACCCCACAACTCAGTCTTCCAGGCCACCACAGTCCTGGGTTGTGTTCATTAGGCACCAAACAGACAAAAATGGACTATCCGGACTTGTCCAATAAGAAACACTCATTTTCCGTTGCAAAAAAAACATTTTGCCCTAATGAACACACCTTTGATGGTTTTCAATAATTTATTCCATTTAGCTGATTAAGTCATTGATTGACCTTAATTAAAGATGAAAACCAGCAAGCACTGTGACTGCGGTTCTTGAGGACTCAAGTTGTTCACCCCTGCCTTACACCGTGCCTTTACTAGTCCACCCTGTAAGCTTCTTTAATCTTTACACTTTAAGCTTCTTTACCTAGGTTGAAGGTAAAGGAGGTTACGACAAGTTTTGATTCCATGTGGAAGCTTTTAGAAAAAAAACAGATTCATGGGACCAGTGCCATTGCTAACTACCAGCGCTGTTGCTAACTAGCATAGCTGGTCCCATTAGAATCCTCTTGTTTTTACCTTTTGTCATTTTCAACCTAGCCTTCAACCTGCTTATACAGTCAATATGGTTAAAGGAATAGTTCACCCAAATTACAAAGTGTTGTAGCCAAGTATAAAGTAACGATTCAAAGTACTGTATTAGTGAACCTTCCAGCTAGAGAACTAAAAAAGTGAATGGCCTTATTACTTATTAATAACTTACTGCTTGGCTAACTGGGTGGGTGATTGCCTGAGCATGACTGAAGTCGTTGCAATGGGATAAACTCATAGTATGCGTCTCAAATGGCACTCTATTCCCTAATATAGTGCAATACTTTTGACCAGGGCTTTGGTCAAAAGTAGTGCACTATAAAGGGAAGATGGTGCCATTTGGGATGCAACCATAGACTTTGCATGGTCCTGCTACACCATTAGACTTATTATAGCAGAGTTGTGACTTTTCTCTGTTTTGTAGGAGACACGGGTAGCCTGCACACACAGACAGATGTAAGGACTGTGTACATCTATGAGAACCAGCGATGGAACCCCATGACCGGATACACAGACAAGTACTACATCTCTCTCACGCGACTGTGCAACTGTGTGTGTGTGTGTGTGTGTGTGTGTGTGTGTGCGTTGCAATAATATGTTCTAGACACTTCCGACTGCTCCTATATAGGTCAGTGTGTGTAATATCCACTTTGCCACCCTTCCAGGCTTCTCCCCACAGACCGGTTCCCGTGGAGTGATGACAATGGCTTTACAGAGTGCACCAAGTCCACCACCCACCCACCCTCGCCTCAGTGGATCTGGGTAGGTAGACCTAGTCCCTAAACCCCCTTCACCCTAAAACCTCTTATTACAACTAACACAGAGTTCAATGTTCTATTTTTTTCTAACTGTATCTTGAGTTGTTAATGTTGTACTTGTACTCTGTCTCCCCCTCCATCTCAACATGAAACATGCCTCTGTTATGCCAGGTGACAGAGTGGGCAGTCGACTTCGCTTTCTCAGGAGGGACAGACAAAGAAGGATGGCAGTATGCAGCAGACTTCCCTGTGTAAGAAATACATATGTACATTCATGTTTGATCAACCCTATATCATGGCTTACACTTATCTTAGAAGTCTTGTGTTGATTGACTGTGTTCTGTGTCTCCGTCATGTAGGACGTTTCATGGCAACAAGAGCCTGAAGGACTTTGTCAGACGTAGGCGCTGGTTCAGGTATAGTCTCTTTCACTCACTCACACTCAAACATTTCAGTAGGAAGAGTTTGATGATGATGTTTCTCGTTTCCACACAGGAAGTGTAAAATCACCCTGACTGCCCCGTGGCAGGAAGTCCCGCCCATCTCCCTGAGTGACATCACAGTGTTGCCGTGCCTGGCTCAGAGCAGTATGGAGCAGGTCCCAGTCTGGGGCCTCAGTGACAAGGGGGACGTCCTGTGTCGCCTGGGGGTCACCCCCCAAAACCCCGCGGTGAGGAACACCCCCAAACCCTACAACCTGGGACTTTAACCAAAGACACTCATTACTACCATCACAGAATAACATCCTCTTTGATTAAACTATGATCAAACAACATGCTCACTCCAATGTTATTCTTCTATATAACAGAGTTCAGCACCCCCTTTTCGTCAGACTTTTTTTACAATCAATTCTGACCAAACCTCAGTATCCAGCTTTCTTCCGTTCCCAAGTGAATATGTTACGAGTCTAGGACGTACACTTTGGCATTAATATGGAGTTGGTCCCCCCTTGCTGCTATAACGGCCTCCACTCTTCTGGGAAGGCTTTCCACTAGCTGTTGGAACATTGCTGCGGGGACTTGCTTCCATTCAGCCACAAGAGCATTAGTGAGGTCGGGCACTGATTTTGGGTGGTTAGGCCTGGCTCGCAGTCAGCGTTCCAATTCATCCCAAAGGTGTTCGATGGGGTTGAGGTCAGGGCTCTGTACAGGCCAGTCACGTTCTTCCACACCGATCTCGACAAACCATTTCTGTATGGAACTCGCTTTGTGCATGGGGGCATTGTCATGCTGAAACAGGAAAGGGCCTTCCACTGTTGCCACAAAGTTGGAAGCACATAATTGTCTAGAATTTCATTGTATGCTGTAGCGTTAAGATTTCCCTTCACTGGAACTAAGGGGCCTAGCCCGAACCATGAAAAACAGCCCCAGACCATTATTTCTCCTCCACCAAACTTTACAGTTGGCACTATGCATTTTGGCAGGTTCTCCTGGCATCCGCCAAACCCAGATTCGTCCATCAGACTGCCAGATGGTAAAGCGGGATTTATCACTCCAGAGAACGTGTTTCCACTGCTCCAGAGTCCAATGGCTGCAAGCTTTATACCACTCCAGCCGACGCTTGGCATTGCGCATTGTGATCTTAGGCTTGTGTGTGGTTGCTCGGCCATGGAAACCCATTTCATGAAGCTCCAGGTGAACTGTTCTTGTGCTGAGTTTGCTTCCAGAGGGAGTTTGAAACTCGGTAGAGAGTGTTGCAACCGAGGACAGACGATTTGTACGCGCTTCAGCACTCGGGGGTCCCGTTCTGTGAGCTTGTGTGGCATACCACTTCACGGCTGAGCCATTGTTGCTCATAGATGTTTCCACTTCACAATAACAGCACTTACAGTTGACCGGGGCAGCTCTAGCAGGGCAGAAATTTGACGAACTGACTTGTTGGA
The DNA here is from genome assembly GCF_964263955.1 of Coregonus lavaretus. Lineage (NCBI taxonomy): Eukaryota > Metazoa > Chordata > Actinopteri > Salmoniformes > Salmonidae > Coregonus > Coregonus lavaretus. The sequence continues at coordinate 56,012,597 of NC_139989.1, read as the reverse complement.
AAGGTGGCATCCTATGACGGTGCCACGTTGAAAGTCACTGAGCTCTTCAGTACGGGCCATTCTACTGTCTGTTTGTCTATGGAGATTGGATGGCTGTGTGATTTTATACACCTGTTGCAACAGGTGTGGCTGAAATAGCTGAACCCACTAATTTTAAAGGGATGTCCACATACTTTTAGCCATGTAGTGTATGACAATGAAAAAATTAATAATTCTGACCGTAATACATTTAAAAATGTATATATACATAGCTAATACCGTAAGTATGTAATATGTTGTATTACATTCTATGGTGCTGTGCTGTTGATTGTTCATGCCATCTCTGACTATACCACCCCAGGGTTCCTCGTGGCTCCACGTGGGTACTGACCAGCCCTTCAAGTCCATCTCCATCGGGGGTGGTCACCAGGTGTGGGCCATCGCCAGGGACAGAGCCGTGTTCTACAGGGGCTCAGTGTCCGCCAGCAACCCTGCAGGTGAGACCCACACCCTGGGGAGGAACCAAACAAACATCTGGGTCCTTCTGAGATGCTGGATATATATGGATGGCCTACAGTGCTCTATGACTGAAATACACAACGAATGCTAATACATTTCTTTTTGAAAGCACATAATGGCCCGTTTCTAGACACGGATCACTGTAAGACTAGTACTGGACAAAAAATAACCCTCATTGGAGATTTTCAATTGAAAGCACGTTTTAGTCCAGGACTAGGCTTAATCTGTGTATTTCCCATTTCCTGGCCCATACTGAACCTTAGTCAACTCATTTTTTTTGTTCTTTGTCATCATCCTGCAGGAGAGTGTTGGTACCACATCCCTTCCCCGCCCAGACAGAGCCTCAGACAGCTGTCTGTAGGGAGAACCTCTGTCTACGCTGTGGACGAAAACAGTGAGTACCCAGGACTATCCACAACCTGTGGGTCAGCTCTTTCGATGCTTGCTTTGCAGGAGAGCTCTCTGATAAGTCAATGAAGGAATGTATTTAATTGACAGGGACAGTGCACATTAATCAACATTTGTCCACATCAATGTAAATGTGCCGGGGTAAGGAAAACACTCATTTCCATCTGCACTTTCAGACGTAGTCCCTAGATGGATGAATCGACAAGCAAGATCAATGTTTCCTAACTAATGGAATAGTTAGGAAAGTCTCTCCTGACCGCTGTTCTCCCCTGCTGTGAGTGTAGGTAACCTGTGGTACAGACAGGGCCTGACTCCCAGCTACCCCCAGGGCTCAGCCTGGGAGCTCATCTCCAACAACGTGACTAAAGTCTCAGTAGGACCTCTAGACCAGGTTAGTACAACGCTCCCAAAAAGTGAAATCATTTTTACATTTAAAAAGTGCTGTTTTTTTTAAAGCTCATTTTACAGTGGTGAGTAAGTTATTAGTGACTTATTTTCTACTTCCAACACCTGGTCATGTGGTGTTGTTTTGTCCAGGTGTGGGTGATAGCAGACTGGGTCCCAGGCTGCCCCAGTGAGTTGTCTGTCCATGGAGCTGTCTGTCACAGGCTGGGGGTGGGACCCATGCAGCCCAAGGGCCAATCCTGGGACTATGGCATCGGGGTGAGTCATTACCAACTGGGTTTTGATGTCCGCTCCAAATACATTGGCCGTGTCCAAAATGGCACCATATTCAAATCACTACTTTTGACCAGAGGCCTATGGGCCCTGGTCACAAATGGTGCACTACAAAGGGAATAAGGTGCCATTTGGGATGCAGACATTGTACAGTATCTGAAATACCTCCGTTGTTGTGAAGATGGTTATGGAAGAGATGTCATGTTAATGTAAGGAACTCTGTCTTTCAGGGAGGATGGGAACACATCAGTGTGAGAGGGAACTCCACAGAGGTTCTGCGTGCCCCCCACCCTGCCCTTACTGACACCACCCCCCGTAGCCCACTCCCTGCCAGGCCAGCCCTTACTGACACCACCCCCCGTAGCCCACTCCCTGCCAGGCCAGCCCTTACTGACACCACCCCCTGTAGCCCACTCCCTGCCAGGCCGGCCCTTACTGGCACCACCCCCCATAGCCCACTCCCTGCCAGGCCGGCCCTTACTGACACCACCCCCTGTAGCCCACTCCCTGCCAGGCCAGCCCTTACTGACACCACCCCCTGTAGTCCACTACCTGCCAGGCCAGCCCTTACTGACACCACCCCCTGTAGTCCACTCCCTGCCAGGATACATTTGTCACAGGAGAACGGGAACGCTGTGGGTCTGTAGGGCCCCTACTAACCCGCCCCGTTCCTCCATCTCTACTCACAGCCCTGTGTGTGCCTGGTTCCATTTCCAACCCTGGTTGCACATTTTTGCTCCAACCCAGCACAAACATGGTAACGTTGGTCTAAATGGAAAGACCATGATTTAGTTGGATATTTAAATCAGTTAGTGCTAGGCTGAAATGTGTGCTACCAATGCGAGTTGGCCACCTTTGACCGAGACCATCCCTTCAGTGTTCATATGTCTGTAAGCAGTAGACGTATTAGAGCTTCTGTCAGTTTTCATCCAGTCCATTAAGGTCTGTGAACATTAGTGGCAGGTGCTAGGATACGTTGCTAGGGTGAGAAATGGAACAGAGTCCTCAGCATGCCTGTGTCCCATACCAGGGTTCTGTACCAACCAACACACTGACTGCCTACTCCACTCCCTTGGACCTCACAGTATAGTCTTGCTTTGTATGATTTTGTTTTGTTGTCGTTGTTTTTGCTTTCTCATTTACCTAGTTGACAAACAGTACTTTTTCATCAAGGTCTGTGTGCTTTGGAATTATTTATTTTATAGCTTTTTGGCTGTCATCTTGGTTTATTCATGTTTTGGCCTGCATGATGTTTGGAATGTAGTGGTTGAAGTAGCTTTTTTTCTTCAGAACAAAACATATCAATTCTAGCAATAGCTCTGGGCTTCCATGACAACAAGGATTATTTTAAGAACATCACTGTCAATTTAACACCAGTTCTTTCCTAAGATGGTAAAAACATCAAGGGTAGTAAATAATACGGACCTGAATTCAGAATGAATAGCATCTATTTGCTGTGTTAGGCATTGTTAACATCCAGAATGTTATGAATAGGAGTTCTTCCTGCTCAGGTCACATGATCAGCAGAAACTCCAGGCTCTAGTTTTGACTTATCCCTGGTGGATTAGTTTTCAGTGTTTGTTACTTCAGTATTCCATGCAGATACGGAGACGGGATTCAAACAAACAGCACTGTGCCTACATCACACTACACTTGACTTTAAAGGCAATTTCCTGGATGTTTGGCGATGTCAGCTCAAGTGTAAACTACCTTTAAAAGTGCAGCGTAATGTCTGCGCACTGCTGTTTTGTTTGAATTCCTGTCTGAGTTTGCTGTGGCCTTGACTGTTGAAGCTGTGAATACAGCAGGTTTGAATGTTATGGATGTCCTCTTACAAGGACAGACAACTGAAATAAATTCCAAAACAGCTCTGCAACCTTGGGTGTTCTCTTTGTATGGGCCTTGTGTTATCACTTGGGAGTTAAAGTTGAATTTCACTACACTAAAGTGATACTTCATGTTTGTACAGGTGTGAGATGGAGTTGGTGTTAACTTTTAATAATGCATGTTATGTAAATAACTTAGTTACACCACTTAACATTTTGTTCTACCAAAATAGGTTGGCTGGTTGAGTAAGTAACACATGGGGTACTTCTAGGTGTTGAGCACAATCAGACAAGCTATAGAAGGAAATTTACATTTATTTCCATATTAAACAGTGTAATTAAACATTTCATTCAAATACACTAAGCATGATCATCATCAATATGAAGTAAAAATATTACAATTTGTAAAATTTAAAGGACAGAATGGATTTTCCTATCTGTTTGTCTTTAAAGGTGCTACACTATGATTTTTTTGGCATTTTTACATTGTAATTTCAGGAAATGTCCATAATATCTGGTGCTAATAGTGGAATAGTATTACTTACCTGCCAGTGTTGTGATCTTCTCCTATTGATTGGTTCTGACTTTGTGGCTGTTATCTAGTGGAAATCTAATTTCCTGGTTGCTAAAATTCTACACTTTGCTCACTTTGAGAAAAAAAAGCAGTGAATAGTGTAGAGAATCATTGTACCATCTAAATTGCTGTGACATCTTTTCAAAAACATTTTTACAGCTGTTTTTGAAGCTGGTGGACCAAAACCAAAAGTAACTTTAGATTTTGGTCCACCAGCTTCAAACAGCTGTAAAAACTATTTTTGGTTAATGAAAATGTTTTTCACAGCAATTTAGATGGTACAATGATTCTCTACACTATTCAGTGCTTGTTTTCTCAAACTGAAATTGAGCAAACAGAATAGAATGTTAGCAACCAGGAAATTAGCGATTTCCACTAGATGGTACAGCCACAGTCAGAACAGCTTTCCCATTTTGACAACCGATGCCGCTCTGGCGGGAGAAATCAATAGTAGGATATCACATCACTAGCGGGGTAGGTAATACTGTGAAACTATCATTCCACTGTTACTGCAGATATGGACATTTTCTGAAATTACAATGAAAAATTTCAACAAATCTTGTGTAGCACCTTTAATTTAACCGTTCCTCATTTTGTTTTTTACTGTGATATGTTGCTCTTTTTAAACGCTGCTTTAAATTACAAAATGAAACCTCGTACCTAGGACTTGATTACATCATTCCCCATGTACAGACAAATTTAAACATTTATATACATCAGTACAGTTCAACATTAAGTTAGCCTTTTAAAATGTGCAAGATTAAGCAAATGTATATACTGTAGAATAAAACACATTTCAAGTGTAACTGAAAGAACGCACAGGCTGCTGGTAGTAAAGAGGTTAACCTTGTCTGGAATACTGCAGGTGAGGAGAAAGAGTTTCTGTCCACTACGTATCTGAAGACATGTTCAAATGACGTCACCAATGACGGGAACCTTGACAAGTCACTAAACCAAGAGCTATATATAATTATCTGTGTTGAACCCATTGAGTCTGGAAGAACTGTTTGAACTACAGGAACAGAAAGACCATGAAAAGCTGGCCTTGCTGCTCCAGCTGAATCATAATATTATGTTTCTATACATCATTGATGGTGGTGATACAGACCCCAACCATGCTGCACACCAAAACAAATCATACTGGAGACAGTCCGTTGAGTGGCGCATAACAGCCGGGTTGCTATGGCAATGTCCACAATCCTTAAGGTAATCTTTACCTCGGCTGTGTCACATGCAGTAGTTAAGGAGAATAACCCGTGCAGAAAATAAAACTCAGTATGAGTGTAGAATTGGTTTGACATAGTAAACCAAACAAAGAACAGGCATGTCTGTCTTGGTAGTCAGTCCAATGACAACTAGGGGTTGAGTTCCTGTAAGATCCTGCACAGTACCAGATAAATGATCTGCGTCCCAAATAGCACCCTATTCCCTTTATGGTGCTGTTTGGGACGCTACCACATCACAACTGGCTCCTCCTATTAAACTCATACCCAAAAACCACATCTCATCAAAACATACTCATTGCACATTTGTTTCACAAAACACCTCGACAATTCGTATTACATTACATTTCAAACAAACTTTTTACTCCTATGTCTCCTGATGCAAACTCACAGAGTCACTAGGCTTGTGTGTCAGGACAAAATGTATTGACTCCTTAATCATGTGATTCCTCCAGTGAAAGGGGAGAGGATATTTGTGTATACAGTGTAATCAATATGAAATAGGCACTGTGATAAGACCCATTGATTGGTGAAGAAACTGGACAAACCGTGAAGTCACATACTGTTAATTCAAACCATGGCTTGTGACAATGTTACCTTATCCAAACTTCTACTGATGGTGTTCAACTGAATCATATGAATCTGAACTGTAAGGCTTTGTCAGACCTCTCCTGTTCCATAACACTAAGCCATTCTCACCGTAGAACACATTCTTATTCTATGGTTCTCACTAGAACAGATGACTGAGAAAGTGACACCAATTATACAGATGGGATGTGTGGACGGTGAATGAGTCGATCACCAAAACTTGGTTCCTTAAATTCCTAATATACCTCTCCCACTCTTGACCATCTCCTGTTGAAGCATACACACTTCATGAGTAGACCTGACAATAAATAAATAGTTTCCAAAAGGCAACTCCTGTAATAATCGCACATTGTAGCAAAGGAGCTACTGAACAATGTTACTGAGCAGTGTTGCACCCAAGGGCCTTGGTGTTTTAGTCAGCCTGATGCAAAGAGCTTATTATTCCTATTTGATTGCAGACACAAGATGCCCCAGCAGCCAGTGGGGCTGTGGTTCAATTGTAGTTTGTGGTTCAGTCAATGATTCAGGTCTTCAAAATAAAAGTGTATTTTTTGGGTGAAACAGAATCCCCTCAAGAAATGAGGACATTAACCAAACACTTGGAATGCGCTCAACAAGTCTTAAAGCAACCAAAGAAGTTAGGTCAATTTTGTTGTCTGTTCTTCCTGCTGAATTGCACTGATGGGGGCACCACACACTGATGGAGGGGGTAAGAAGGAGAACGAGAGAGGAAAAAGCAGAAGGAGAGAACATGGCTCAGAGGCCTGACTGGGCCTCGACTGTTCGTCTGTCATATTTGCTAAGAGGCTTTCAGTGGAAGGAAGGGGATTTTGTTGAGGGGGTTGTTGGCTGTCGGCTCAGTCTGTTTCTAGTTCTCTTCATGGACTCCTCTTGGGGGGGAGCAGTTCTGCCTGAGAAGAGAAGCATCCACAGCCTTCATAACACTGTGTCATCTGTCCGTCTGTCTTTCGTCTGTATGTGGAGCTCTCCTTCATTCACCTGACGTCGTGCGAGGCTCTGGGTCCATTCCCCTCAGAGAAGTTGGGGGAAACTGTCCCTTCCACGTGCACCTTAGTCTTTCTCTCCTTCACTGCTTCCTGAGGGGGGGCAGAAATACACAAATAGAGTTAGAGGGTAGATCATAGAGATCCTATTCAATTACTATGTATGGGGGAGATCAAGCACATGCGCACGCCTGTCTGTTTTCTGTAGTTTGTTTGAGTGTGTTGTGTGTACGTGTGTTGGTGCACTCCCACTTGCCTCCTTGTTCGGTGTCCGAGTCGGTGAGGTGTGTGAGGGAGAAGCTGGCGATGCTGGCCGGGGAGATGGAGAAGCGGGAGTAGTTGGAGTTAGAGCTACTCCAGCTGGGCTCCTGGGCGCGGCCCCCGGGAGGGGGAGGGGAGAAGTAGTGCGACGCCGTAGACGAAGGGGACATGGTCTTAGACACGACCAGGTCCGTAGCTGCCTTGGAGAGGAACGCTGAGGGCTCTGGGGACGAGAAGTCGTCATCCCACTCAAACCCACCGCCTGAGGAGAGACACCTGTTTAATACCTTGATTTGGTACAATTAGAGGCTATACAGAACGTTTTTGCCACTGGAGGTGCTCTTTAGCCAAAAGGGCCCCCCCTAAATTACCAAAATGTACGTAAACAATTAGCAAATTAACTTCCATGGTGTATCTTTGGTACATGGTCAAACTATAAACATCTGCATATACAGCTACCATGCTGTATTCATTTGGATTAAGAACATTTAGTCAGGTAGGATTCATGGAGCCCTTTAGGTTCTGCCTTGATAATGCTGATTGATGTTGGCCGTATCGTGATGAGTTACCTTCTTCATCTGTGGAGCTCTCTGTAGAGTTGGTGAACCTATTCAGGTAGCTGGCCGAGGGCACAGGGCTGCTGAACTCGGACACCTGGCTGTTGGAACCTGACGAATGGTCTCCCAGCTCCTTGGTGGGGGTCTCCTACAGATGGGGAGACCAATAAGTGCAAATGTTAAAGTTCAGTCTAATGACAATATTTAGACTAGAACCTGTGAATGTTACAAAAAAACCTGCAATATCACATGACATTCAAACCATTTCTAATGCATAGCCATAATCGTTGTCCAATTTGTATTTTGAGTTGTTTTGATATAATTGTTCAATACAAGTGAAACAATGTCTGTTTGATGTGTGCATGCAAAAGGTGACAAGTGGGTACTGTACCTGGTCGAAAAGGAAAACCGTGACATCGTCGAAGAACGACACAGCTCTACTGGCACTGTCTGCATCGCAGCCCCCTGATTGCATGGAGGGTTTGGCGCTGGGGGTGACATTCAGCGGCGTGGGCTTCAGCAGGCTCTTGAGGTTCCGTGCTCTACTGTCATCCGAGACTATAACAGGCACCGGGTGCACCGTGTCGTCCTCGCTGTCCTCGCTGGAGCTGTGCAACCGGTACGCCCGCATGTCATCATCCGAGTCGTCGCTGTTATCGTCCTCTTCGTCCGCCTCCCCTCCGTCCTCCTGCCCGTCCCCATCGGAGCCGTCCCGCCTGCCCAGGTACCTCCCCTCCATGTCGGGCTCCTTGAGCTTTGGGGTGATCTCACTGGCGTAGGTCCTGGTTAGCTTAGCGTGGACCGGTATGTTCTCAGGAAAGGGTTTTGCTGAGGTAGCAACAGCAGGCAATTGAGGCTTTTCCAGGTCCTCTGTGGATGTTCCGCTGGACACGGAGTGACTAGAAGTCCTGAAGTCGGGGAAGAACTCCAGTGTCCTGGTCTCGTCCACACTGCCGTCGATGGACACAGGTGACGTCTTCTCCCAGTCCTCCTCTGTGGTGAGGACCAGCACAGGGAGACTGGTCCCTTCCAAGGGCTGAGGCTTCATCTTCTCCACTCCAACATCAACCAGAGCTTCTCGAGCAATGGCAGACTGTGACACAGCAGAAGACCCTACATGCTCCTCCTCTGTGACTTCAGGAAGAACAAATGGACCTCCAGAAACACCGCCACTGACGTCCCCAGTTGGCGAGTTGGCTTCTTCAGACTTCTTCTCAGGCTCGGAATCGTTGTCGGAGAAGTAAGCAGAGTCTCTGTAGTTGCCTCCCATGAAAGGTTCCTCGCCAGGGGCGATGGGCTCTGCCTGCTGGTCCTCACCATCCTGAGCATCCATCACACTCTCCACCTCCGAGACAATGATTTCGGGGGGAACTAGCGTGGTAGCAGCTGCTGGCTCCTCCTCCTCTTCTTCTTCTTCTTCTTCGGCCAACCTCAGACCGTTTTCCTCTGAGAAGTGGTCTTTGATGATGGGCTGAGAGTTCCACTCTGGAGACTCCAGGTTCTCCGTCTCGTAGCCGCTGTCGGCTGTTTTGTACGGGGGCTGGAGCTTGTGAGGTGCGGCCAGGGTGTTTAGTTCTTCAACCGACCCCTCCAGCCTGTGGCTGATGTCCAGGGAGTCCAGAGAGTCTGGCGTCTCGGCTGAGTTCTCCACAGTGGGCAGAGTGGTGGAGATGCTGTCCTCCAGTAGGCTGTCCTGGCTGATCTGGTCCATGGAAGGACCGGAGACCAGCAGAGAGGACCTGTCGTGAGACGCGTCTTCCACCTCAAAAGTCCCGTCGTCATCATGTTCATGCTCAGAGAGGACGGTGTCCATTTCTGCCTCTGTATTATCTTCAACCAGGTCGCTCAGCAGATCATCACTGGTCAGGCCTTCGCTGGTCAGGCCATTGTCAACAGCAATCTCACTGACATAGGCTGGGGGAGAGCCATGGCTTAGCAGGTCGTCTGTCGGCTCTTTGATTCCTATGGATTCAACACAGTCATCCTCTGGGGCTCCGAGGCGGTCTTCAAGGCTGGGGGTTTTGGCATCCATGCACAGGGGGTCTGTAGTGGCACTTTCAGAGAGGAGTGTGAGAGACTGGCGGATATTTGCTGGACTTATGACAGGGACCTCGGCCCTCTCAGAGGTAGAGTCAAAAGCAGAGTCCATCCCCATATCAGAGGACTGCTGCAGCAGACCAAAGTCTTCGCTGGAAGAGCTATTTCTAACTGGCAGCTGGTTGCTACAGATGTCCTCTGTTACCAGTGTATTTGAAGGCACCAGTGTTTTAGGGTCTGCTAGAGGTTGCAGGAAATCCACAAAACTGGGACTCATAAAGTCAAAAAGTTCCTCTTCTGCTGGGGACATGTTGCTCTCTACAGGTTTTATGGGGATCTCTGCTACGTTTAAGCCATCTATGGTCTCATCATCAACATCATCCCAAGAGTTCATTCTGAAGCTGTGCTCTGGAACGTGGGTCAGACCAGGTTTGAGGAAGTCCGGTTGTAGACTCCCACTACTTTTCCCTGATAAACCAGAGCCCTCCTTCATCAGGCTCTTCTCTTTGAGGAACATGAAGTTGTCCGCTAGTTTCTCAGTGTTCAGAAGCCTCATCACATCCGGGGTTCCCTCCCCCTCCTCCTCCTCCTCCTCCCCCTCCTCTAAAGAGTCCTGGAGGATGACCTCTGATTGGCGCTCCCCTAAAAAAGAATTCCCAAAGCTCTTTTCTGTTCCCTGGGCCTGCCCCTCTACAGACTCCCCTCTTTGGAAACCATTTCCGTTGAGTTCTGGAAGCTCCATGAAGCCCCTGTTCCAGGAATGGGAGTCCTGTCTGGAGTCTCCCTCGCTGAAGATGTTGGTGTGGTAGGGGCTGTCATGCTCACTGGATGACCAGATGTGGCTGTCCTGGAGGTACGAGTCCTTGGAGTCTATGCTGCGGTGGAAGAAGTCTGCGTCGGTGCTGGACTCGTCCAAGCGGACATCTTGGAGGGTGATAAATTGCTGCCTGTCAGACACTGTGTTTACCTCTGGACCCCTGTTCTCCTTTGCCTCCACGGTGCTCTCCCCCTGCTCCTCCAACTGGATGTAGTACTCGTTCCCATTGGCTGGTTTGTGAGCGTCAAACACGGGAAGGATCCCAGGGATTGCCGAATGGGTGTTCCTGCTGTCGGTGCCCCCCGTCCTGGGGGCTACGGGGTCTGGGAAGTGGGCCTGAATGTCCTCACTGGGCACAGGGAAGAACATGCTGTGGTAGTTGAGCTTGGTGTCCATGGCCGAGCGGCCATGGCCGCTGCTGCTGTCGTAATGGTCGTGCTTGGCCGCTTCCCACACGTACTCAAAGCTCAGGCCGCGGCTGGTCTCAGTGATGGTGAGCATCTCGTCCACCTCGGCCCGCAGGGCGTCGTCTGCAAACTGCTCCAGAATGGGGTAGGAGGAGTGGCTGACGGTGGTCTGGCGCGTGACAGGGTTGGGCTTGAGGGAGTCCCAGCGCTGCTGGAAGTCGTCCTCCACATCCTTCTGGCCCTGCATACGCAGGTAGGTGAGCAGCCGGTGGACCTCCTCGGCCGTGGCCCGCTTGTCTGGAGCCAGCCAGCAGAACTGTAACACCTCATACCTGCACAGGGGAGAGAGTTGAGGTATTATCCTTTATGGCATGAGCAGAGGATTTTTAAATACAATTTCACTTCAAAAGATAACATATCGTTTCAATGTCAGGTATGCAATTCTTGATCCACCTATCTTTATGATAATGTATACAAGTATTTTAACAATTCAGGAGACATCCCATAAATAAAATGTACTCCAACTAGATCCAGTTGGTATCATGTGTAGTATGGTTGGAAAGAGAGGGACTGACCATCTGTCGGAGTAGGGCAGCTCCAGCTGTGGTTTAAACAGTTTGATCTGCTGGTCTCTGATGACGTGGTTCAGGACCTCGCGGTCAGACAGGTCTGGGTAGGGCTGGGCTGCATTCTCAAACAGCTCCCACAGAGTCACCCCCAGGGCCCTGCAAACGCAGGGATCACAGAAACACTTATTATGACTAGTGGAGGGATAATTAGAACTCACAATCTACTGTACCCTGCATGTATGATGGAAACATTGGTCTGTGATTAAATGCTCAATGAGATGAAGGAAAACTATTTAAATATTGCAGCGTAATAATAACCATATTTACATCGCAATGAATAATGTTCTTAATAAAAGTATCAAAACAGGTCCCAAAACATAAATATTCCTTTAAACGAAAGATTACACTGAGTTCCACAGTGATGCTGGCCCATGTTGACTCCAATACTTCCCACAGTTGTGTCAAGTTTGCTTAATGTCCTTTGGGTGGTAGGCAATTCTTGATACACAGGGGAAACGGTTGAGCATGAAAAACCCAGCACCGTTGCAGTTCTTGAAACAAACCGGGGCACCTACTACAGTGAGGGAAATAAGTATTTGATCCCCTGCTGATTTTGTACGTTTGCCCACTGACAAAGACATGATCAGTCTATCATTTTAATGGTAGGTTTATTTGAACAGTGAGAGACAGAATAACAACAACACAATCCAGAAAAACGTTATAAATTGATTTGTATTTTAATGAGGGAAATAAGTATTTGACCCCTCTACAAAATATGACTTAGTACTTGGTGGCAAAACCCTTGTTGGCAATCAGAGGTCAGACGTTTCTTGTAGTTGGCCACCAGGTTTGCACACATCTCAGGAGGGATTTTGTCCCACTCCTCTTTGCAGATCATCTCCAAGTCATTAAGGATTCGAGGCTGACGTTTGGCAACTCGAACCTTCAGCTCCCGCCACAGATTTTCTATGGGATTAAGGTCTGGAGACTGGCTAGGCCACTCCAGGACCTTAATGTGCTTCTTCTTGAGCCACTCCTTTGTTGCCTTGGCCGTGTGTTTTGGGTCAGTGTCATGCTGGAATACCCATCCACGACCCATTTTCAATGCCCTGGCTGAGGGAAGGAGGTTTTCACCCAAGATTTGACGGTACATGGCCCGTCTATCGTCCCTTTGATGCGGTGAAGTTGTCCTGTCCCCTTAGCAGAAAAACACCCCCAAAGCATAATGTTTCCACCTCCATGTTTGACGGTGGGGATGGTGTTCTTGGGGTAATAGGCAGCATTCCTCCTCCTTCAAACACGGCGAGTTGAGTTGATGCCAAAGAGCTCGATTTTGGTCTCATCTGACCACAACACTTTCAACCAGTTCTCCTCTGAATCATTCAGATGTTCATTGGCAAACTTCAGACGGGCCTGTATATGTGCTTTCTTGACCAGGGGGACCTTGCGGGCGCTGCAGGCTTTCAGTCCTTCACGGCGTAGTGTGTTACCAATTGTTTTCTTGGTGACTATGGTCCCAGCTGCCTTGAGATCATTGACAAGATCCTCCCGTGTAGTTCTGGGCTGATTCCTCACCGTTCTCATGATCATTGCAACTACACGAGGTGAGATTTTGCATGGAGCCCCAGGCCGAGGGAGATTGACAGTTATTTTGTGTTTCTTCCATTTGCGAATAATCGCACCAACTGTTGTCACCTTCTCACCAAGCTGCTTGGCGATGGTCTTGTAGCACATTCCAGCCTTATGTGGGTCTACAATCTTGTCCCTGACATCCTTGGAGAGCTCTTTGGTCTTGGCCATGGTGGAGAGTTTGGAATCTGATTGATTGATTGCTTCTCTGGACAGGTGTCTTTTTTACAGGTAACAAACTGAGATTAGGAGCACTCCCTTTAAGAGTGTGCTCCTAATCTCAGATCGTTACCTGTATAAAAGACACCTGGGAGCCAGAAATCTTTCTGATTGAGTGGGGGTCAAATATTTATTTCCCTTATTAAAATGCAAATCAATTTATAACATTTTTGACATGCGTTCTTCTGGATTTTTTTGTTGTTATTCTGTCTCTCACTGTTCAAATAAACCTACCATTAAAATTATAGACGGATCATTTCTTTGTCAGTGGGCAAACGTACAAAATCAGCAGGGGATCAAATACTTATTTCCCTCACTGTACCATACCCTGTTCAAAGGCACTTAAATATTTTGTCTTGCCCATTCACCCTCAATGGCACACATAATTCACAATCCATGTCTCAATTGTCTCAAGACTTAAAATCATTTTTTAACCTGTCTCCTCCTTCATCTACACTGATTGAAGTGGATTTAACAAGTGACATCAATAAGAGATCATAGCTTTCACCTGGATTCACCTGGTCAGTCTGTCATGGAAAGAGCAGGTGTTCCTATAGTTTAATATACTCAGTATATAGGCCTACGTGTATATGGGTTCCTTTTGCGTCTATTCGAAATTTTAAGTAGAAATTGCGCACCAATATTGCATTTTAATATCATGTTATATTAAATGAAGTACCCTTTAATACAGACCACATGGAACATTCAATACATATTTTTTTATATGAATAAAGACTTGCTAAAGTGCCAACAACCTGCATGTCCCATCTCATGTTTTTTCAACTTCTAGGAAGATTTTAACCCACTTAACCCAAAAATGTCCCCAAGTTTTCACCATCATTTTAAAGCCCTAGTTACTTTGTTGCTTTCTGAGGATTCATATTTATTTCACGTGATTAGTGATTCATTTACGTTTGTCATTCATTTTAAGGTAAACCCTGTTATGTGAACTGAACTCTCGTTTTAATTAATGAAACTATTCCTTTCAAAATATTTTTTTTAAACAGACATTCAACATCTTATAGTCAAATCATAGTGTAAAAGCAGGTGAGCTGGTGCTACTCTTTTTAGCCATTATCTGGTGTTTTGTGGTGGAAAACTAAGCGGGTCGAACATAACGTCAACCCTGTTACCCATAGATAGGCTAGAATTTTTTTACAATTTCAATGTTTTTGTGAAGCTTGCATTCAATTCCCACTCCCTGTTGCGCACAAGCTTCCATTCCCCCTGTCACATGGGGATTTATGGCCGATTCAAGATTAAACGGTCCACCCTGCTACTTTATTTGTCAGTTACTATAGTATTGTTTATGTTTAACCTCTATAATAGACCAGGTATTTACAGCTTCCATTTTATAATAATAATTTTGTCTTATTTTCCTGTTAAATAAAAATTGCATTGTTATTCATAGATGCAATTTTTGTAAATTTGACATTTCTCTCAGCACTCCCTCTATACAATGGCAATAAATACATATTGTTCAATATGATCAATATTAACTTTGCATAATATTGTATTCTAGTGTATATTTTTACCCCAAACCATTCGTTTCCAAATATTTTAGGAGTTGATGTTGCTATTCTGTTTTTCACCATAAATCACTGTGGTTCCTATTAAGCCCGGTTTGCATTGAAACACATAGGGATAGTGTGCTGACATTCCTAATATTCAATTAACATAAATATGGGTTTTGTTCAGATTTAAGTTGATTAAAATACACAAATTACAGTTATGCATCTAGCCATGGTGCCTTTACCAAGATTAGAAACAATTAGAAACCACTGTACTCTCCAAGACATTTGGAGTGGACAGGAAGTAATTGACACAGAGAGAGAACAATAGGATCAGGGTTGAGGGATATCAGGTGGACAAAAAGGCCAACAAATGAGGGACAAGAAGATGACTATTGGGCGACTACTCATGCACTTTTGGGTGGGGGCATTGTCATATTGTTGTCCTTCATTCATCCAGGTGATTCCGTGTTTTGGTCCACCAGCTGTCCCTTTGTATTTAAGAGGTGGGCTTATTTGGAACACCCATGGGCTTAACAGGTACATTCGGTAGCCATTAAGCCCAGTCCGGACCTTTCACATACATTTTAAATCATAAAACATCACATGAGAGATTCATCTTTCATTCTATCTCCACTTTTCCTACAGAGACTAGGGCAGTATATGTTAGAAATGTAGTAACTTAGACGTTGGTGGCCTTAATAGGAACACTTACGCTACACTACCCAAAATGCACTCAATTGGTGGAATGACCCATATTCTGACAACTAAACATATCCTTATTTAGGGGTAAATGTGGTACTGCAATGAGAGCCTCCTTATGCAACGTTGTGATTTACAGCCGTGACACAGACTGGCACGGAGCCATGAGGTCATAGGGGAGGGGCTAGGAGGGACTAGGAGGGATAGGTTACAGTGTTGCTGTGCTGCCTGGTGGGAGTGAGTTGGAGTGCAGGGTCAGCGTCTTCTTCCCTTTAGAAGTCAGCTAGACTGAGCGGCTGCTAAGATTTACAGCCTCAGAGAGAGAGGGTATCTGGACAGAAGAATCAGAGATCGTCTATCATCTTCAAAGGAGACCCTGGCCTACTGGCCAGCAACAGCCCAACAGGACACAGGTTGACTCACTGTGTTAATTAGTATATTTTATTCAACACAGTGAGAAAAAGAAATGCAACTACTGTAACATACTGTAGCACAACACCCTGTAAAGATGCACAGCACAGGAGGCTGCTGAGGGGAGGACGGCTCATAATAATGGCTGGAATGGAGTGAATGGAATGGTATCAAACACATGGACACCATGTGTTTGATACCATTCCATTTTATTCCATTCCAGCCATTATTATGAGCCTGTCCTCCCCAATTAAGGTGCCACCTGCGAATTGCACAGTGACTAGGTGGAGGTACCTACCACACATTGCCAGACTTGGTCTGGTCCAGGGTGATCACGCCCCCATGGCGCTCGCCCACCAGCTCCGGGGCCATCCAGCGCAGGGGTGCCGACTCGTCGTCCTCCGTGATGATGTAGTCCTCCTGTGACATCATGAGAGAGGGACAGAGTCAAGCATGGAGCATCCATGTAATTACATGCAGAACAAATAAATGTGTAATTTAATAGGATGTCTATCTCAGAATGCCACTTCCACAAACAACCAGTAGGCTCTCATTCGCCTTCTTTTATCCAATCAATTCAGTGATGTGTTTTGCCAAGGCTTCTAAGAAGCTTTTGGATATGTTTGGTAACCTTTCCTTCAGTTCTAACCCACATTACTGTACTTAGAGTTGTTGTCCGACTTCCTAGTAAGCACTTAATCAAGCTCATAAATACACCCAAAACACCTCTGGCCACACTTGTTGACTGTGCTAAATAGAGAGCTCAACATTATTTGAGGAATGCAGCGGGCGGAGCTTGCCTTAGTGACTCCACAGTCAGGCCAGGGCCAAATGCAGTAGGGAATTACACTTTGGTATAAAGGTTTTAATGCTTCACAGAGTTCTGCCAGACTGGGGTCACAGACTAAGAACTGTATATAAACCCCCTACTGGAAAGCACTTACCCTCTCTTTGCGGACTCTGCTGCTTTGTAAAGGCTTAAAAAAACACTTTTCACACTATTGTGTTGACTATACGGACTAAGCCTATACTATAATGTACTGGCTTTGATATTTTCTTTCACATCATCCTTTGAAACTTTGGTGGATGCGTAACCTCTGTTCAGCTGGGCTCAGCTCAGTAGTGTGGAAAGGGTTATAGGTTAATGAACCTAAACTATTGTAACAGCACACATACAGATGCCACTTCCTTTTGTCACCTGAAAGTAAAACTAAACCAAATCCCCCTGATTCCATTTGAAGGAGAACCAGTTGGAAAGTGTCCTGGTACCTTGTATCTGTAGGGGCCGATGCCATAGTCTCCCACTTTGACGGTCAGGTCTGTGGTCAGAAAGCAGTTCCTCAGGGCTAAGTCACTGTGAGAAAAGAGGAGGAGAAGGAAACCCATTAAAGAAGAGATTCAAAAACAACATGAGACTGCAGTTGTTTCACACCATGAGGATTTACACAGAGTTCATTGTGTGTTCAATATGGTCTGGTGTGGTCATAGAACGGTTGAGTTTAATATGTGTTCAATACGGTCTGGTGTGGTCATAGAACGGTGAATGGATCACAGGGCTGCAAATAATAGGCGGTTGGTCCAGTTGTTCTGGTGCCTACAGGTCCAGTTGAGTCTACCAGCCATACATTAACGGCGCAAAACGATTATATCGGATATCGTGATATTTGGAGTAGCATATCGTAGAAGAGGTCTTCTCAAGTATCGCCCAACCCTAGTTCAGACCCAACAAATGAGAGCTATTTATTAAATATTCGATGTAAATAATGTAATCATATAATTGGCCCAACCCTAGTTTGAACACAAGTTAGCGGTGTGGGACAAACACTGCAGTACACACAACTGTAGTCTCTGAAGATAAAACAACACTCTGAACCGTCTCTTGGTCATCACACATATGAGAAGATGGAACTCAGTGCTGCTGCAGGAGACGTTTAGATTGGCATGTGGTCATGCAATGGAAATAACTAATTGAAACGGTGGAATATATGCTCAGTTTATTAGGTACACCCATCTAGTGCCGGGTCGGACCCCCCTGTAGCCATGAAGGGATGCACCTGGTCAGCAACAATGTTCAGATACGCTGTGGCATTCAAACGTTGCTCAATTGGTATTAAGGGACCTAACGTGTGCCAGGAAAACATTCCCCACACCATCGCCACCAGCCTGTACCGTTGACACCAGTCAGGATGGGGCCATGGACTCATGCTGCTTACGCCAAATCCTGACTCTGCCATCAGCATGACGCAAAAGGAACCAGGATTCGTCAGACCAGGCAATGTTTTTCCATTCCTCAATCGTCCAGTGTTGGTGATGGCGTGCCCACTGGAGCGCTTCTTCTTGTTTTTAGCTGATAGCAGTGGAACCCGGTGTGGTCGTCTGCTGCAATAGCCCATCTGTGACAAGGATTGACGAGTTGTGCGTTCCAAGATGCCGTTCTCCACACCACTGTTGTACTGCGCCGTTATTTGCCTGTTTGTGGCCCGCCTGTTAGCTCGCACGACTCTTGCCATTCTCCTTCGACCCCTCTCATCAACGAGCTGTTTTTGCCCACAGGACTGCCGCTGACTGGATTGTATTTTTTTTGTCGCACCTTTCTTGGTAAACCCTAGACACTGCCGTGCGTGAAAATCCCAGGAGGCCGGCCGTTTCTGAGATACTTGAAACGGCGCTCCTGGCACCGATGATCATACCATGCTCAAAGTCACATAGGTCCCTAGTTTTGCCCATTCTAACGTTCAATTGAACAGTAACTGAATACCCTGATGCCGTTCTGCCGGCTTTATATAGCCAGCCACGCCCATTGTTTTCGTGAACGGGATGGTGTACCTAATAAACTGGCCACTGAGTGTATTTGCATGCCTTAAATATACTGTACAGGCCTACGACAGGATGACATAATTAATATCCCAGTGACCTTTTTTTTTGAATAATTACATTTTCCTCACCATAATAGGATCAAATATCTGTTTAAATTCTGTTTTCCAAACTCAGGGTGATAGAGAACTCATTCTATGTTCATCTAAGTGTCTCTACACTTGTGACTGCCTCTCTTCCCACCTCGTTTGTTTGAATGTGTTGCCCAGCCATGCCATGTCTCAGGTGATTAAAGACCCCTTCAACCTGCCTCTAAATCCAACCAACCACCAACCACCACAGACCCAGGTCAGGACAGGGCCAGACAAAGACTGGACTCTTGAGTGACCGAAACACATTTGGACTTATAGCTTGTATCACTAGGGGAAACCTCCTCCAGTCGCTTCTGTTCCGCCCCTAGTAACAAAATCACTGATGCTGGAGCTTTTCCCGACTCACTCATACAGCACCAGGATATTGTTCCCAGGAAAGAACACTCACAGGCGGGCACAGAGTGGCAGTGAGGCGGGGTGGCCAGGGGAGGGCGATAAAGGTGGACTGGGCCGCCCGAGTGGACAGATGGTAGCTCATTCAGACTGGCACCCTCATGGAGGGAGAGGCTCTGGTTTCCCCTTGGCCCTGGCAACATTTCACCACCAACCCGTTCCAAGAGCGCGTCTCTTTACCCCGTCTATCTGTGGACATCGCTGACACTAGTGGTCTGTGCTCGCACACCCCAGGAGTTACTGTCAGGCCCACTGAAACCTCGGCAAGATAAATGGAGAGATATTTTAAACCTCTTCTGTCCTGGCTGTTCCCTGCTGTTGGCGAACACAGTGCATTACAGTACTGCTGGCGGGTCAGGGAGAGAGAATCAGATTCAACGTCCTATCCCTACAAGGCAAATGGCGTGGGTGGTCGACACCGCCATGGCTTGAAGGCTGTTTGGTGTAGACACGTCAGCAGATTCTTAACCTCTTCCACAGAAAATCAGAATAGCTCAGCAACCTAGCGAGTTAAAAACAAAGACCTTACAACAACAAAAATAGTGAGATCAACTGATTCTAAACATTATTTTCAGGTCAAGTGGAACTATCAGATTCAGTAAAATTACCAAATTAAAATATGTTCTGGAAGCCAAAAAAATAAGAAAAAACTTTTCAATGCTACGGTTGTCACACTGGTTGAAAACTGGAGTACACACTTCCCTCTCCTCCACTGCCCCATATGCTATTTCTCCCCAGTGTTGTTACGTAATGTCAGTTAGAGTGATTCTCCTGCACCGCCCTGCCAGCTTGATTTCTTATCGCTGTGGCCGCCCCATCACAATAACGAGCTGGGCTCAGAAACCACAGACCCTGAGCCTTGGCTACAGTTCCAGTTCATGCCACTGCCCCTGTCCCAGAAGGCTTTGTGGCACAGCGCTAGCCACAGCCCCCCGTATCGGGTACTTTGTGGGCGGGGAATCCAGCGAGAACGCCTTGGTAGTAAATCAACTTTGCAACCCAACCAAAAGAAAAGCGGTGCACTATATTTTTTACGACTGTCATTACGACCCTGTTAACGGTGGAATCTCGTACTAGGGCTCCTTTTGAGTTGTAACACGGGATAATAAATGGCCAACATGAAGCTATCCATTTACACACAAACAGCAGAATCATCATATCCTTCTGACAGGCTGATAGTTGAGCTGGGTAATTGGAGCCCTCTGGGTTTATTCTGAGCATGCAAAACATGGATGAGCTGAGCGACGCATGTTACCCTACAACCCCCCCCCCCTCTCCTCCATAGCCCTGCTCACCTACATGTCCTGCACTCGCCGGGTAAAAGGTGAAAAGAAACGGGCCCTTGACACACTCTCCTTTTTGGGGAGGCCCGGTGGCCCTGTTTTGATTGGCCCAGTGTTGGCTTGGGAGTAGGAGTAAAAACAAACATCTACAAACATCTTCAGCTTCATATATATTTTTTTTTTTGACATTTTAGTCATTTAGCAGACGCTCTTATCCAGAGCGACTTACAGTTAGTGAATACATATTTTTTATACTGGCCCCCCGTGGGAATCGAACCCACAACCCTGGCGTTGCAAACGCCATGCTCTATCAACTGAGCTACATCCCTGCCGGCCATTCCCTCCCCTACCCTGGACGACGCTGGGCCAATTGTGCGCCGCCCATGAGTCTCCCGGTCGCGGCCGGCTGCGACAGAGCCTGGATTCGAACCAGGATCTCTAGTGGCACAGTTAGCACTGCGATGCAGTGCCTTAGACCACTGCGCCACTCAGGAGTACTGAATATGCAATATACTGAAACAGGATGTATCCATAAGAGCAAGGTGCCATGAGGGATGCCAAAACCACATAATTGATTAGATAGAGACAGACTTGTAATTGTGACACGTTAATATCACTTGTGTCTGATACTATCGTAACGCAACATTTTGAAGTTGGAAGATCTAAAAACAGACAGTGCTATTTAAATGTTGGATGAAGTCTTAATTCCTTGAAACATGACTTTGTTGGTTGACATCTGAAGGCTGTGCCCTTAGCTAAAGCAATGTCTAGTTGTGACTGACTGACTGGTGTAAACGGAGACGGAGCAGAAGTGCTACCTGTGCAGGAAGTTGTGTTTGTGGAGGTGGGTGACGCCAGCAGCGATTTCACAGGCCATCTTCTGCAGCTGCAGCAGCTCAGCATTTCGGAACATCCAATCCTGTTGAGACAGGTAGCTCCGGAGGTCCCCCTGAAATGGAGACACACGCACACGCACAGGATAACATCTGTGTATTCGTTTCAATGCCAAAAACAGCATTCACTTAGTCTTTATTTTAATATCAAATGTCACACAGACAAAACACATCTTGAAGCTCCTGTAATATGGATTTGTGAGTGACTATCTGAAGGTGCATTGTAAGCTGTCATCCACACGGTGGCAGTAGACTCCCTCCCACTCCATAGCTCTGTCCAGCCCAGCAGGTTTTTACTGCTGATGGGGGAGTGGAACCAAACAAGGGCCCAGCTGTTTAATAAACCTAGGTCTATATGGCCAGGTCACGTTTCTGTGCCCACGGTCAAAAGCTCTGTTTGGGAGAGGAGGTGAACGGCCTGGGGTGTGTGAGAACAACGAGTCCCAGAGTCTGGGGAAATAGGTCGGGGGGCACATTTTATTCCCACCCCTCTGAGATGTTGGGGAGGGCAGCTGAGGCTGATGCCAGATTGTAACCAACCACCAACCCACCAGAGCCCTCTGATTGTAGTGGTACAGACAGTCACTATGTGGGTTAGGCTGAGGTCCATAGACAGAGGTGGCATGAGTGCAAGGCTAATGAGTCTGAGTTGATGGATTCACTGACAAGGCTCGTCCTGAGGTAATAGGGGCTTGCCTCGCACTATTGTGTCAACCGGGGCTGTGGTTCACACCCTGCATGCAGCTTACAAAGCTCTGAGAACTGCCAGTGAAAGGCTTGCATTCTCATCTACATCTCAACAACAAAGTGCAGCCTTCTTTTAAGGGCAAAACCGTCACAACAAATGGGTAAGACTTTTAAATAAAATTAAAATAAAAAACTATTGTGAAAAACGAATCACGCAAAATACCACAATAAACAACGCCACACCCTTTTTTTGACACTGCGCCACGATTCCGAGATGGAATTTTACTGATGGGGGGGAATTATAATGTATCATGTCAAAGGACTTTAGAATCACACACACACCCTCTGGTAATCTCTCTGCTACTAACATGTCATTTATCCTACAAATATGAGGAACAGTAGAGGCCCCAATATGGAGCCCTGCAGAACAACACCACAGGATATCCCTCTAGCCCCCAGGCGGTCCTTCGCCAGGATCCATTCTGATAGGTCCCTTATACAAAGCCAGTCAGGTCAACTGGGTCCTTGACAAGGACAGGATCTATTCCAACAGGTCCTTCTATACACAGCCAGTCAGTGAGAAGGACTGCAGGCCCAGGTAGGTATGGGGCCCTGGGGGATCAGGTTCACCACAGTGGGGGAGCTCTGGAGAAGGCGACTCCTGTGTCACAAGGAGCTAAGAGGATTCCTGTGGAATGTGGTAGTGAGAACACAGCCACTCCGCGGGGTCATATAATATATGGCCAGCTTTCGGTAAAAGTGTCAATCCACATGACTCAGGGTAATGGAGCTGCCTTGTTTACTAAGAGCTCTCTGTCCCCTTACTGACTACAAGCAGCTTAGACCAGTCTGCTGACGGAACCACCATAACTCTTGTTTCTAACAGACACGGTCGAGCTGCTTTTCTCCAATACCAGCTATAAACAACCACCTTCTGTGAGAAAGACAATTCATAGAAGACCTATATTGAACCATAGAAGAAGATATATATTAAACCTATGGTTAGTGATACCTTGGACATCAATAAAGTGTAATTGATCTTCTCACATGCACACTAGAAGTAACATTTGTAAAAATTAAAAAATTTTAAAAAGGAGATGCTGTTGATGATGCGAAAACAACAACGCCAACAACCGTGCTGACTGTCGTCTACTGAAAAGGTACACACGGTTTACTGAGAAGGAAACTCTAACCGGAGGTGCTTTGACCACTGTCAATGTGAAAACCAACCAATATTGTCCTGTAATGGAAAGACTGTCTGTGTTACTGTGGGAGTCTTGTTCTGCCTTCCTGACAAATGTCCTCCCCATTGTCCTGTCCTGATGGGTGGAAACAGACAGCCTGTGTCTTCTCCACACTCCCATTCTCAATGTAAAGAATCAAATGGAACAGTGTGTCCTCATTATATCACATTACATTTAGTTAACGACTTAATGGGTGATTGAGTTATTAGCACAGAGTGGAATTACTAACAAGACAAGTAATTGTAGTCAATTGAACCTAATGAGAACAATTAAACAAATATGAATTACACCACGGCGAACTAATTAGGAAAAAAGGTTGTGAGTTATCATGGTACGGGTAAAAAGTGTTTCCTGGTCAGTTAATGTGTTCCGGAAAAACTCTAGGCCCTGATCATGTTCAATGTCTGATAGTGAGTCCTTGCATACAATGACACGTCTTCATCATAAAGCATGTTACTCTCTGGGGCCTGTCATGCCAAATAGTGTCCCCCGGCCAAATAGTGTCCCCCCACTCCCCCGCGTCACAATGGGATTCGATGAGTTCTAGCTTCTGTTGCTAGGGCTGTTGCTAGAACTTGCAACATTCTGACTGGATTACATAATGAACCAAAGCGTCCGTTGCTATGCTGGTTGCTTGGCTCTATTTTACCTCGTAGCGAAGGAAAGAGGACGTGGGCAGTTCAAGTTCGATTTCACCTCGTAAGCGCTCACTCAGTTCGCGCAAAATTATTACCTCAGAATTGCTCTACAAGGACTGTGTTTTTGATGGTGATAACCTGCTGACTACCTGCTGCTTCAGAGGATCGAAAAGACTGGAAAGAGAACACTCTTTCTTTACCATATATTTGTCTTTATATAAGAAAATATTGTTAAATAGTAATAATTTAAGCTGTTTTTAGATTGACGTTGCTAGCTACTGTAACTTTACTTATATACCTCAGCCTGCCTAGTCAGCTAGCCAGCTACAGTTTTATTTAGCTAACGTTAGCTAGCTAACTACTGTAACTGTTATTGTCGCTTTCTGTTTCTATGTAGCTTGCACTTTAATGGCATCCCTCGAGGATATGTTATTTTATCTTTCCAACCAGGCGAAGTACTATGAAGGCACCACTGATCGACAAGAGGCGCAACATTCAGAGAAATTCACAATTTAGGGACACATTAAGCAGTTAACTTCTATTAGATAACTGGATGGATTTAGCTATGTACAATCATTTTTCAACAACCATTTTCCATCTAGCTAGTTGGTCATCTACATGTTGCTAGCTATACATATAGTTCAGTGGAGGCTACTGAGGGGAGGATGGCTCATAATAATGTCTGGAATGGAGTAAATGGAATGGTATCAAACACGTGTTTTCTATGTGGTTGATACCATTCAATTGACTCCATTCCAGACATTTTCTGAGCCGTCCTCCCCTCAGCAGCCTCCACTGATATAGTTATATGTCTGTCATATTGAGGTATCTAGCTATAAGTTAAACCTGATCAATCAAATGGATAGGTGTAAATCCAAATGCCCTTAACGAGGTGTCTTTGCTAGACCGACACGGGGGGGGGGGGGGTGAGAAAGAAAATATGAAAGTGAGGGAGGGAGAGAGAGAAACAGAGAGAGAAAGACAGCAGTGCAAATGTACTTAGACTTGAGTATTTCCGCAACTCTTCTCTTCCAACTTGTTAGGCAATCATATGTACCTACGGGGCAAGGATGGCCAGCCACACACAAGGGTGATTTTTACTAAGGAGGAGAAAGAGGCCGTGCTGACCGAGATGCATGCTGGCCATTTTGGAGTGAAGCGCATGATTGCCAAAATCAACCTACGCTTCTTCTGAAGGGGAATTGTCAAGGAGGTGGACAGCTGGGCAAGTGAAATAACCTTTTGTTTATCAATCACATTCTATTATATCAGAAATTATTATGATTTCAATGAAAGTCATATCAGAGAGCACACGTTTCAATTTGTAACTTTTGCTTAAAAGGTCAGTACCCTGTCTAGCCAGCCAGAAGTTTGAGAGGGCGAAGACTGTGGCGCCGGAGTTGAAGCCCATCAAAGTTGTTTCACCATGGCACATGATCGGTAAGTGTCCCAATTCAAATTCTGCCCTAATAAGTTGTTGTAATGTTGTAATGGTTGCTTTATTTGACCACAGCAGAGTTCAATATTATAGAATGTGTGTGTGTGTGTGTCAGTATCCTTACAAATATGAAAGTCTGCATACTGTATGAGACAGATATGGGTAACAATAAAGTAAACTTCTCTCTAATACTTTAAAATGTTAGGGGTGAACCTCATCGGACCCTTCACGAAATCCAGGAATGGCAACAGCTGGTGTCTGACAGCGACCGATCACTTTACCAAGTGGGTGGAGGCAAAACCCATTAAGTTCAGTAAAGGAAGAGTACGTGCTTAACTCTAAATTCCCTTCTGTAACCCATTAAAATGGGTGCTTGGAACCAAAAATAGATTTTCGTTTTGTATGATACCCATCAAGGATGAGACTGGCGAGGCCACCTCCAAGGTGATGATGGACATCTTCAACACCCACGGTTCTCCTGAGGTCATCTTGAGTGACCGAGAACGCTGGAACACCAATGGTTAGTTTTATTTTTTACAAATTGTTTTTGTTTTTCCATGGTACATAAATCTGACATATTTCAATATCTTACATTGTCAATCGATATCGCTTTCCTACCCCTCCTCTAGGTTTGGTGAATGGACCAACCAGACCCTTGATGAGTACCAGGAAGGGTGGGAGATCAACCTGAAGGTAATTCTCTTTGCACACAACAGCAGCATCCAGGCCTCCACTGAGTACGGACGGAAGCCACAGCTGTTGACGGAGGTAAACAATGCAATTGTATATACAATTATTGCAAATACTGTAGTCTGATGTGGTGGAAGTTGTCGAACCAGATCAGAACACCTTTGAAGACCACCTTCAGGCATGGACTGAGAATGATGTGGAGGTTTTTGACCAGGTAAAAATTATGGTCCTCTGTTAATTTATTTTCTGGCCTTCCAAGAGATATATAAGAAATGTATTTGTAATATGAAATATAATTGCATTTATTCCTGTTATCAATCAAGGTGAGACTGAACTAGGGTTGCACGATATTGGAAATAACTGACATTGCAATATTTTGTTTTTCTGCAATATATATTGCGATATGAAAAAATACAGGATGAATGTATGATCCTCTGGGGAAAATGCAGTTTGCAAACAGCGACTTTTCAGGTGGAAGTCCTCATTAATAAAGTGTACGGTCAGACTTATGTAGGGCTCCGTTGTCCGGCTGGACCACAAGTCCGTTGTTGCTGTATAATATTCCACTTGTGACAGCTCTGTTTCAACTTGTGCCTTGCATTTCTCGTACAACTCTGGGATGGCAACTTGAGAAAAATAGTTGCGTGATGGCATTACATACCGCTTGTCAAGCGACCAGATCATGTTTTTAAAACCCTCTTTGGTAACCGTGTTAATTGGTACCATGTCTTTGGCGACGTGAAATGTTATTGAATCTGTGATTTCTCTCTGCCGTATGGAACCTTTCTCGTATGGTGTGATACTGGCAAAGGCATCCGAAATAGATTTTTGCTTTGGAGGGCATTGAGATGCTTTGCACTGGTCATACGAAGACTTGTGGTGCCGCCTTAAATGATCAAACAAATTGGTCGTGTTGCCTCGTGTTGTGGCAACAACTGCAAGGCACTCTCGACAAAGTACAGTGAGGGAAAAAAATATTTGATCTCCTGCTGATTTTTTACGTTTGCCCACTGACAAAGAAATGATCAGCATATAATTTTAATGGTTGGTTTATTTGAACAGTGAGAGACAGAATAACAACAAAACAATCCAGAAAAACACATGTCAAAAATGTTATAAATTGATTTCCATTTTAATGAGGGTAATAAGTATTTGACCCCCTCTCAATCAGAAAGATTTCTGGCTCCCAGGTGTCTTTTATACAGGTAACGAGCTGAGATTAGGAGCACACTCTTAAAGGGAGTGCTCCTAATCTCAGCTTGTTACCTGTAAAAAAGACACCTGTCCACAGAAGCAATCAATCAATCAGATTCCAAACTCTCCACCATGGCCAATACCAAAGAGCTCTCCAAGGATGTCAGGGACAAGATTGTAGACCTACACAAGGCTGGAATGGGCTACAAGACCATCGCCAAGCAGCTCGGTGAGAAGGTGACAACAGTTGGTGCGATTATTCGCAAATGGAAGAAACACAAAATAACTGTAAATCTCCCTCGGCCTGGGGCTCCATGCAAAATCTCACCTCGTGGAGTTGCAATGATCATGAGAACGGTGAGGAATCAGCCCAGAACTACACGGGAGGATATTGTCAATGATCTCAAGGCAGCTGGAACCATAGTCACCAAGAAAACAATTGGTAACACACTACGCCGTGAAGGACTGAAATCCTGCAGCGCCCGCAAGGACCCCTGCTCAAGAAAGCACATATACAGGCCCGTCTGAAGTTTGCCAATGAACATCTGAATGGTTCAGAGGGGTGAAAGTGTTGTGGTCAGATGACACCAAAATGGAGCTCTTTGGCATCAACTCAACTCGCCGTGTTTGGAGGAGGAGGAATGATGCCTATGACCCCAAGAACACCATCCCCACCGTCAAACATGGAGGTGGAAACATTATGCTTTGGGGGGGGTTTTCTGCTAAGGGGACAGGACAATTTCACCGCATCAAAGGGACGACGGACGGGCCATGTACCGTCAAATCTTGGGTGAGAACCTCCTTCCCTGAGCCAAGGCATTGAAAATGGGTCGTGGATGGGTATTCCAGCATGACAATGACCCAAAACACACGGCCAAGGCAACAAAGGAGTGGCTCAAGAAGAAGCACATTAAGGTCCTGGAGTGGCCTAGCCAGTCTCCAGACCTTAATCCCATAGAAAATCTGTGGAGGGAGCTGAAGGTTTGAGTTGCCAAACGTCAGCCTCGAAACCTTAATGACTTGGAGAAGATCTGCAAAGAGGAGTGGGACAAAATCCCTCCTGAGATGTGTGCAAACCTGGTGGCCAACTACAAGAAACGTCTGAGCTCTGTGATTGCCAACAAGGGTTTTGCCACCAAGTACAAAGTCATGTTTTGCAGAGGGGTCAAATACTTATTTCCTTCATTAAAATGCAAATCAATTGATAACATTTTTGACATGCGTTTTTCTGGATTTTGTTGTTGTTATTCTGTCTCTCACTGTTCAAATAAACCTACCATTAAAATTTGACTGATCATGTCTTTGTCAGTGGGCAAACGTACAAAATCAGCAGGGGATCAAATACTTTTTTCCCTCACTGTACCTGTTTTTGGTCAACATCATCCTGTCTGTAGCTGAAATATTTCCATATAATTGACGATGCATTTCTTTTTGCAACCAAATTCTCAATTTCGGTCATTTTTGCCTGTTCCTCGCTCATCATTTCGTCACGCGCAAGCAGAGCCTGCATGTCAACCATGTGCAGCAACAAACTCTGTGTTTAAAATAATAATAAACTGTGTATCCAATAACCCATAAATCGGAGTAAATTACGTTATATCAGACAGATATAATGCAAGTTTAACATTTAAAAAATAGATATTGTAGACTGATATATGTTTACCTTACTTAATCGCACATTCTGCGATGTGACTATTGCGGATGCATACATCGCAATGTCGATGCTGAAACGACATATGGTGCAGCCCTAGACTGAACATGGACAAGGCGCAGGAGAAACAGAAGGAGAGCTACCGGAGCTGGGGAACCATCTTTTAAGGTGAATATAGAAACATCTCAGATAACTTTTGCACACAAAATAACCTGAAGCTAGTTTTAGATTGCCTAACACTGATATTTTTCTCATTGTCTTCCTAGGGTTACCTCGGTGGAAGCAAACAATATTCTCCAGTTGGAGCAGTTGGACGGTCGACCACTGAAAGCACTGACGCCCTACACTTCTGTGAAGCCCAATAGACAAAGTATCTTAAGCTTTGGTTGACATTTTAGAAAGCAAGAAATGGTAGTTATGCTGAGTTTATAAAAATGTACCTATTCAATTTACCTCTCCAAATGACTTTAGGACCATCGACTGTCCGAGCCCCCCAGAGGGTATCCCATCCACCAGAACCAGTGAGTTTGGATCGGTCTGATTCTCTGTGCCCTGAGTTGGAGGGGGACCAGCTTGAGGTAGGCTATACCTTCCAAAAGTATTGAAAAATACATATCTCCCATTTATAACACTGCCCTAATCCATCACATTTTCTCACAATAAAGTGTAACCTGTGTGTTTGCTTGTTTACGTCTCTGTCTCCTACCCTGTTCCCTTTAACTGTGCTCCTGTTCTCCAGGACCTAGGGGTTCTGACTAACACCCAGACGTGGATCCACCTGATGTCCTCCATTACCAACCCCCCTCCAACTTTTCATTACATCAGCTACAGCTACTGTTATTATCATGTTGTCATTATCTGCTAAGAAATGTTTCTTGCTCTATCATACTGGGCACATAATATGTGAGATACACAGATTAACTAAAAACACTAGCACTGCAAACACTCAGAACAATGAGAGCAGCAGTGCCTGGACTTTGCAGTCTCCCTCTTCAAGTCCCCCTTCCGAGACTGGCTGCCTGTTGAGAACAAGTGACAGGCAGAACCTCCCAAACGTAGTAACGTTTAAGACATTTAATGTCTGGATTTAATGTTGTAACGGTTAACAAGGTACTCAAAAGTAGTTTGAAGTAATGTTTTCATTTTATTAGCTAAACAAAACTAGTTTAAACAGTGAAATTGTGGTGTAAATCAGCCTTGTTTGCATAGCGATGATGAAAATAATGTAATTTAGGCTGTACTGATCTCCAAAATTCTAATCATTAGGTCATCACACCGTTGTATTGCAACGGACGCTAATAGTTGATCGAATCCCATTGTGACGCAGAGGGGGACACTATTTGGCCGGGGGACATTATTTGGCATGACAGGCCCTTTGGTTACCATAACGCCCCTGTGGTCTGTTCAATGTCCACTAGAGGCCCCGAGTCTTACAACCACTGCTCCTAAACCCCAGTCCAGCTAGGGCAGGTGGCTGGACTATACTGAAGACTCCCTGCAGGAGAGACTCATTCACTCACACAGCAACTGGCAATCTGTGGGACCCTGCTCCAGTTGCGCACCACGACGTAGTGATATTTGGGTGTCCGAAATGCAATGAGTCAGGAGTCAGTCAGGGTTACGGCTGATCCAGGGCAGTTTACTGTTACATGTACAGAGGTGTTGGGCATTAACTGTGCCAATTGATGAGGGCTAATAAAAGTCCCTATGGGTTTTACTATGATATCGTATTGTAAATTAATGAATTCCTTCCGTGCAAATGTCTTTCACAGAATTGTGAGAGCTTGTCAGTCATTTAGAATTGAATGAGGAAGTTAAGTGCTTGTTTAAAGCATCCATTGCATGAGATACAGTGAGGTCTGAAATGATTGACACCCTTGATAAAGATGAGCAAAAATGACTATAAAATAAATTCTATAAACTCTATTGTATGCTCCAAAAAATTGGGAAATTATTTTATACTAATAAAAAGTAATTTCTTTCTCAAAAAGGTAGGGATCAAATTTATTGAAACCCCTGTTTTCAATACCTCACCTTGCGAGGATAATGGCACTGAGCCTTTTTCTAAAATGTTTTATTAGTTGGACAACACATTGGTAGTGATCTTAGACAATTCCTCCGAAGGCTGTACTTGGGGTTATTGTCTTGCTGGAAGACCACTTGCGGCCAAGTTTCAGCCTCCTTGCAGAGGCAACCAGGTTTTTGGCAAAAATATCCTGGTACTGGGTAAAGTTCATGATGCCGTTGAGCGTTGACCTTAACAAGGGCCCCCAGGACCAGTGGAAGCAAAATTGCCCCATAACGTTAAGATCCACCATCATAATTGATAGTAGGCAGTGTTTCCGCTGCAATTATTTAGCTTTTGCACAGCGCCACAGCAAAATCATTGCCGCTACGACCAAAAAATATAGCATCTTTCTGCCGAGGCGCACTTTGAAGATGCTATAACAGTCCACATTTACTTTTTCTCTGCAAACAAAATGAGTAATGACTAGAAAAACCAGACAACCCCATAGTAGAATATTTTATCTATTTACCTAGTCGGCTTGTTTGTGTGTGTTCTATGCAAGATAAATATTCCTCTCAAGGTGCATTCAAGTTGCGAGTGCCATAGGAAGGGACAAGCAGTCAATGTATAACAATTCATAATGCAATCGGGGGGGAAACAGCAGTTAATAGCATTTGTTAAAAAGAGGGGGATCCCAGGTTTCCATTCATACTTTATTTCTTTCTCATGTCCAAAATATGCGTGAACTGCACCATTTTAAACCCAGAGTTTTTAGCAGCGGCATGGTTGAGCACATTAGTGTGGGGCAGAATGTAACACGGGTCAATTGTCGGGTAACTTGGGGTAACACACTTCCCTACCGCAATATACTTTTTTTGGAGTGACTTAAATTGTGATGAGACAGATTACATTTTTAGTTGAGTAAGAGTAGTGGCAACCAGGGATAGCGTTGGGGGGGAAATGGTGATATGAAGTGGTTTCTGTGAGAAGTGCAGGCAAGGGGCGTTTTACCCCATGTGGCGTATGACCCAAAGTTACCCTAACAGGTAGGCAGGCAGGCCTACATAATATTCACTGTGCTTATGCATGTTTTTTGGGACATCAAATTAATCAATATGATACTAACTAATTAAAAGTGCACATTTGGGATCTAGCTAATGATAACCTCAAAAGGGTAAATGCAGATAAGCAACCCCAAGCTTCAGCCTATTTATTTATAGCCACTATGCTGCTTTCAGTTGGGCTACACGTGATGATGCTTATTGCTAATAGCATGCCTAAAAAATATGGACCATGCATAGGTCCAATATGTTAAAATAATTTTACCAGTATGTTATTGGGCTCATTTCTGGAGACGGAAATTATATATTAGATGGTGTGAGCATTAATTTATTTTTCATTCATTTTGGAATAGAATGTCCTTTTAAAAAGTCACCAGAACGTAGCTTCTCAGTCCTTCTATATAAAAAATATAGACCCCCTCCGCAACCTTTTCCCCCACTGCTACAACTTTTTCTCAGAGGAAACACTGACAGTAGGTATGGGGTTCTTTTCTGCTCATACATTCTCATTTCGACGTCAAACCCACCACTAGTGTGTGTGGCCAAAGAGCTCTATTTTCATGTCATCCAACAGATGTAAACGCCTGGAGTTTGCTAAACGGCATCGGCACTTGGATTGGAACTGGTGCTGTGGTCAGATGACTTGACAATAGAGCTCTTTGGCCATGTACCAGAATGTATGAGAAAAAATAACCCCATACCTACTGTCAAATATAGTGGTGGATCTTTGATGTTAGGGGCTATTTTGCTTCCACTGGGGCCCTTGTTAAGGTCAATGTCATCATGAATTTGACCAGTAGCAGGATATTTTAGGCCAAAATCTGGTTGCCTCTGTCAGGAGGCTGAAACTTGGCCGCAAATGGATCTTCCAGCAACACAATAACCCCAAGCACACATTAAAATCCACAAAGAAATGGTTAATTGGCTACAAAATCAACATTTTGTAATGGCCATCTCAGTCTCCGGACTTTAAACCCATTTAAAACCTGTGGTTCGAGAAAGGATATCAAGGATATGGAAGAATTCTGTAGGGAGGAATGGTCTAAGATCCCTGCCAATGTCTTCTCCAACTCATAAAACATTTTTGAAAAAGGCTAAGTGCCGTTATGCTAGACTGGTGAGGTATTAAAATGTATTGAAAACAGGGGTGTACATAATTTTGACGCTAAGCTTTTTGAGTTTTAGTTTAAAAAAAGTTTTACTTTACTTTTCCATACAAATACAATGTTAAATAAAAGAATTTGACCATAAAAAAGGTGCAAAACACCCCAACCATACCGTTCCATAGGGTGAATGACACAAAATAAAATGTCTGTAGGGTTCCTCAAAGCTCCTCCATAGACCAGATGCAACAACTGTTGCAGAGACATCCAAGCTGCGCTACCTCATCAAGTTAACACCTCCGGCCAAGATGACCCACTCCGTTACAACGTCCACTCACACCCTCCTCTCCAGCCTGAAGTTGTTTAACAACCACAATAACATTAAGTCATTAGCCCAACCCCATCTCCGTCCTCTACAACCAGTTAGAGGCATCTGCTATAGTAGCGGCCAGTCGGTCACAAGGCACAGTACCAGAGAACCATGCAGACAGGCAAACACACAGAGAGACCGAGAATATATATATAAAAAGTATATACAAATACATATCTAGAGTACAGCACACACCACAATTACTTAGGTTTAAAAATAAGCTCAACTGGACACCTTAATGATGCAGTGAATGAACTGAGAGAGAAAGCACGCAGGGCATTCTACGCCATTAAAAAAACAAATTCAAATTGAAATACCTATTAAAATTTGGCTAAAACTAATTGAATGTGTTATTGAACCAATTGCACTTTATGGCAGCCAGGTGTGGGGTCCACTTGCAAAACAAGATTTCACCAAATGGGACAAACACCCCATTGAAACCCTGCATGCAGAGTTCTGTAAGATTATCCTACATGTCCAGAGGAAAACTACAAACAATGCATGCAGGGCAGAATTAGGCCAATATCCACTAATAATACAAATTCAAAAAATAGCAATTAAGTTTAGGAAACATCTGAAATACAGTGACCCCCTCTCAAATCATTACCAAGCCCTGCAATGCCAAGAGCTGAGCAAAGAAAAGAGTCCCCTCATCCAGCTGGTCCTGGGGCTGAGTTCACAAATCTGTTCTACTAACACACTGAAGCCTCAGGACCAGAACATCCAATCAATCAGAATAAAACAAATTACAACACAGTCAAAACAAAACTACATTGCTTATTGGGAAACACAAGCACAATCCCAAAGTAAAATGCAGTGCTATCTGGCCCTAAATCGACAGTACACAGTGGCTAACTATTTGACCATGGTTACTGATCAAAACCTTAGAAAAACCTTGACAAAGTACAGGCTCAGTGAGCACAGCCTTGCCATTGAGAAGGGTAGACACAGGAAAACCTGGCTCCCTGTAGTGGAAAGGCTGTGCAACCACTGCACCACAGCAGAACCTGAGACAGAGCTGCATTTCCTGATAAAATGTAAAAAATATAAAACAATTAGAGTTTCCCAATTTTGAAACCCTTATTCAAGGTTTCAAAGACCTCTCTGATGAGGATAGGCTACCCATCCTGTTGGGGGAGGACGCAGAGAGCTGTGGGTTGGCAGTGCACTACATTGCTGCCTGCCATAAGATGAGGGACAGTGTCTGACAGACCAACCAACCTGCACATATATTGTTATTGTTCAATGGTTATTTTGACCCTTGGTTATTGTTGTTACTGTTGTCCCGTTGACAATATTGATTATTATAATCTGAATTATGTTAATATTGTAAATATCCAAAGTAAGCTTTGGCAATATGTACATTGTTACGTCATGCCAATAAAGCAAATTGAATTGAATTGAAGACCGAGAGAGAGCTCTGTCAGAGGTATGGGGGGGATCATCTCTCCTCCCTTTATAGAGGTGGGTTAGGGTCTGAATTATAGAGGCTAGATCTGGGTTAGGTTCTGAATTATAGAGGCTAGATCTGGGTTAGGGTCTGAATTATAGAGACTAGATCTGGGTTAGGGTCTGAATTATAGAGGCTAGATCTGGGTTAGGGTCTGAATTATAGAGGCTAGATCTGGGTTAGGGTCTGAATTATAGAGGCTAGATCTGGGTTAGGGTCTGAATTATAGAGGCTAGATCTGGGTTAGGGTCTGAATTATAGAGGCTATATCTGGGTTAGGGTCTGAATTATAGAGGCTAGATCTGGGTTAGGGTCTGAATTATAGAGGCTAGATCTGGGTTAGGGTCTGAATTATAGAGGCTAGATCTGGGTTAGGGTCTGAATTATAGAGGCTATATCTGGGTTAGGGTCTGAATTATAGAGGCTAGATCTGGGTTAGGGTCTGAATTATAGAGGCTAGATCTGGGTTAGGGTCTGAATTATAGAGGCTAGATCTGGGTTAGGGTCTGAATTATAGAGGTTAGATCTGGGTTAGGGTCTGAATTATAGAGGCTAGATCTGGGTTAGGGTCTGAATTATAGAGGCTAGATCTGGGTTAGGGTCTGAATTATAGAGGCTAGATCTGGGTTAGGGTCTGAATTATAGAGGCTAGATCTGGGTTAGGGTCTGAATTATAGAGGCTAGATCTGGGTTAGGGTCTGAATTATAGAGGTTAGATCTGGGTTAGGGTCTGAATTATAGAGGCTAGATCTGGGTTAGGGTCTGATATATAAAGGCTAGATCTGGGTTAGGGTCTGAATTATAGAGGCTAGATCTGGGTTAGGGTCTGAATTATAGAGGCTAGATCTGGGTTAGGGTCTGAATTATAGAGGCTAGATCTGGGTTAGGGTCTGATTTATAGAGGCTATATCTGGGTTAGGGTCTGATTTATAAAGGCTAGATCTGGGTTAGGGTCTGAATTATAGAGGCTAGATCTGGGTTAGGGTCTGATTTATAGAGGCTAGATCTGGGTTAGGGTCACTTGAGGGCTCCCACTTGTGAACACACAAAGACATACAAACACACAAGATGTAGCCTACACAGTGCACACAGTCTGACACACACAGTCTGACAAACACACACACACAGTCTGACACACACACACACACACAGTCTGACAAACACACACACACACACACACACAGTCTGACAAACACACACACACAGTCTGACACACACACACAGTCTGACACACACACACACAGTCTGACACACACACACACACACACACAGTCTGACACACACACACAGTCTGACACACACACACAGTCTGACAAACACACACACACAGTCTGACACACACACACAGTCTGACACACACACACAGACACACAGTCTGACAAACACACACACAGTCTGACAAACACACACAGTCTGACAAACACACACACACACACACAGTCTGACAAACACACACACAGTCTGACAAACACACACACACAGTCTGACAAACACACACACACAGTCTGACAAACACGCACACACAGTCTGACACACATGCACACACAGTCTGACCCACACATACAAAGTAAAACACCATCTATGCAAACAAACATGAAACCCAACAGTAAACACATTCAAGACACACACACACACGTACACCATATCAAACACACACACAAGCATGCACATGACACACGCACACACCCACCCATGCCCCTCTTACACACAAGCACACACACTAAACTGCGGGTTGATGCCACTGTGGGTAAGAGCATTTCAGATGCACTGAAAAATGAGCTCTGGCCGAACTGAATCAGAACATACCATCCACATGCCTGACTTCCAGCCTGTCATCCAGAAACAGACTCAGCCGAAACACTAACCCCAAGAGGGGGAATGGAAACACATCGAAATAAATACCTCTGAAACTCCCAGCTAATCCTTAAAGACAGGCAGGAACTAATCAACAGGTTAATGTTATATTCTACCAACACTGAACTTTCTCTCTGACACGCGCATGCACACACACAGCGCGAGTTGACAAAAAAGCACTATTAGGACAAACATATTGCCGGTGTGGAGAGAAAATGCACAAACAAAGCAAGATGTGGGACTAGGACCGGGCTCAGTGGGCTGATGGGGGGTAAACGGAGCCTGTTGCTTTGCTGGTTGAGGGAGGGAATGTGAGCTGAGACAGGTCCCTGATGAAGCCTGCTGCTATGCGGCTCTCTGGCCCTTGGCAGGCACAGGGGCAAGAAGGGCCCAGAATAGATAAAGAAACACACTGGATAAATCAGGCCATGATGGACTGCATTGACGGAGAGCGGCTCCCCAATAACCCAAGACGGCCAGCTAATTTAAGATGCACGGCTAAACTGGGGAGCTTGTAATGCCAGGTGATAGGGAGGCTAAATTATGTCTACTTATTGGATGGCGTTGGAACTGGAGTCTAAGCTTCCCACAAGCTGAGCTTACCACAGTCAGACCGACAAAGAGACAGGGATGATCTAATTATCCACTTTCACAATGCATCAACACTGATCATGAGTTATGAAAAATGCCTGGCATGTTGACATATCATTTGGTGGCAGCTGTGGGATCCATCAAAAATATGTTTTGATGTTTTCACTTTTAAAAGGCTTCACGGATAAACTATAATAGGTACTGTATATTGACTCATACTATCATAAATGATAGTAAACTTTGGGTTGCACAGTAAATGAGGACACTCACCAGCTCGCAGTACTCAAAGACCAGCAGGAAGGGGATCGCCTCCACACACTGGCCCAGACACTGCAGGATGTTAGGGTGCACCAGAACTCTATGAAGAGAAGAAACTCTGGTTAAGAAAATCTACTGTAGGCTTTATCACTGATGTTATTGCTGGAGGACTACAGCTGGCATCTCTTCCAGTCCCATTCTGTTATTAAAGAACACCCTGCAGTGTCCTAGGTAGAACGTAGAGGGTGCTGCTCCACTAGAACAACTGAGGCGTAGCTGTCAATTAATAACTTTGTTACTTTATTCAAATACTGACAGATCTGTTCTTCTGTTATTTAGATTCTTGCTATAATGCATTTTCTAAATGAATCTTGTGTGTTCCGTTTAGCCTATTGTTAGAACTGGGCCTTTGGCAAATTGTCCTGAAAATCAGAAAATGACCCTGAAATTGCCATGACAAAGAAATATGGCCAAAATGCCCCTCCTTTTTGGCCTCTCCCAGCAGACATGCCAGTAGCTCACCTGTAAGGGTCTCCGTGCTGCAGGAAGTCATTCTGCTCCGTGGCACTTGCGTTAGCCTTCAGCTCCTTGACCACCACCCTGGCCCCACCAGGGTCTGTGTAGATCTCACTGAGGAGGACCTGAACACACACACACACACACACAGGTTAGAGTGCGGGGAAGGAAACACACAGGAAGCATGGGAGATGTCAGTTATGGGTCGAGCCGAAACACTGGAAGTCGGCAGAAAGGCAGGGCAGGAAGGCAGCTCTTCCTGAAAACAAGGGCAGGATAGTGGGGATGTAGCTAGGGGGTGGAAGGGGGATGGGTCAAGGCCAGGGGAGCCATGGAGAGACAGCAGAGGAATCACAACATAGAACACTGCCAGGTGGTGTAGGACCAGAGGTCGAGGGGCTACTCTGGTCATATTTAGCATGTTAAAACATTAAGGATGAGGTTCATGCGTGACTAAGTGAGCAGCTGTCTGCTTTTGTTATTACGTACACCCAAATTCAACACCGGGTGAAATTCATCAAACTTAGGAAAAAGAAATAGACAAATTCAGGTACACATTAACAACACATTGTCACTCGCTCCCTCTCAAACACACTGTACAGGCTACTGGAGACAACTGACTAAATCATCTGGAGTAGGGTTGGAATTTTGGGAAAGGTAGCAGAATTTTGTGACCCTGGTCAGGAGGAAATCTCTTACCTTGCCAAACCAGCCGTTTCCAATCTCCTGGATGTAGCTGAGACTGTGACGGACCACCTGAGAGCCAGTGGATCCCTCTGCGGTGGCCAACAACAAAATAACCCAGAGTTAGTGTGTGTGATCTGCAGGGATGTCGTAGTACACAGCATTCTGGTCCCAGACCAAACCATGGAGACACAATGAGACCTGTTGCATGAAAACAATGTTAATCTGTGATGTGTATGGTTTTTCCTCTCTGAAGAGATAGTTCAATCAATACAGACTACTGGAGCAGTTCTGTTGTCAGTTATCCAAACACAGTACCAGGATTATATTCAGATCAGATGCTCAGGGCATGATATGTTATAGCTGTATTTACTCATGGCAAAACAATGGTAGGGTTAGACATTATGGAATCCCAGGAAAATGGTACAGGAGTGTTTAACCAAAAGCTTCATAGATAAAGATGTTAATCTAGTTCCTTCCCATATGTAGCCTGAGCATGTAAACCGTGGCTAACCTTCGACCTTACATAGGGCCCATTTGGAACTAGTACAGAAGGAAATATCCAAGGGTCAGTATTTCTGTCACACACCACTGAATCTACCACAGATGTGGCCTCACTAAACCAAGTTAGCCAATTGATTGCCCACACAATCAGATCAACAAACCTTGTGTAGGGGACTTAACATCAAATGTATTCAGAGCTCTAAAGTACAACCAATTTGGTTGCATATGCGACAAAATACTTTTTGTGCAACCAAATATGTTATTTTGGCAGCACTGTGCGACTAGGAAAAGATCTCCCAGATAATTGTTGTAGCCTAATGATAAGGCTTCGCTGTAACGTTGTTTCCGAGTGCCCTAGAGAAAAAAATCTGATTTGATAGCATCATGGTTGCACCATTACTACAGAAAAAACTGCTTGCTTGTAGCCCAACCAGGTCAAACGATCTGACCCATATTACCGGCAAAACATTTTTATCTTCCTATAGCGGGGACCATATTTTACATTCAAACCATGCCATTGTAAAACTACTCGCTAACCATTTGTTTATACACTGCTCAAAAAAATTAAAGGAAAACTTAAACAACACAATGTAACTCCAAGTCAATCACACTTCTGTGAAATCAAACTGTCCACTTAGGAAGCAACACGGATTGACAATACATTTCACATGCTGTTGTGCAAATGGAATAGACAATAGGTGGAAATTATAGGCAATTAGCAAGACACCCCCAATAAAGGACTGGTTTTGCAGGTGGTGACCACAGACCACTTCTCAGTTCCTATGCTTCCTGGCTGATGTTTTGGTCACTTTTGAATGCTGGTGGTGCTTTCACTCTAGTGGTAGCATGAGACGGAGTCTACAACCCACACAAGTGGCTCAGGTAGTGCACCTCATCCAGGATGGCTCTACCAGGAGACAGGCCAGTACATCAGGAGACGTGGAGGAGGCCGTAGGAGGGCAACAACCCAGCAGCAGGACTGCTACCTCCGCCTTTGTGCAAGGAGGAGCAGGAGGAGCACTGCCAGAGCCCTGCAAAATGACCTCCAGCAGGCCACAAATGTGCATGTGTCTGCTCAAACGGTCAGAAACAGACTCCATGAGGGTGGTATGAGGGCCCGACGTCCACAGGTGGGGGTTGTGCTTACAGCCCAACACCGTGCAGGACGTTTGGCATTTGCCAGAGAACACCAAGATTGGCAAATTCGCCACTGGCGTTCTGTGCTCTTCACAGATGAAAGCAGGTTCACACTGAGCACATGTGACAGACGTGACAGAGTCTGGAGACGCCGTGGAGAACGTTCTGCTGCCTGCAACATCCTCCAGCATGACCGGTTTGGCGGTGGGTCAGTCATGGTGTGGGGTGGCATTTCTTTGGGGGGCCGCACAGCCCCCCATGTGCTCACCAGAGGTAGCCTGACTGCCATTAGGTACCAAGATGAGATCCTCAGACCTCTTGTGAGACCATATGCTGGTGCGGTTGGCCCTGGGTTCCTCCTAATGCAAGACAATGCTAGACCTCATGTGGCTGGAGTGTGTCAGCAGTTCCTGCAAGAGGAAGGCATTGATGCTATGGACTGGCCCACCCGCTCCCCAGACCTGAATCCAATTGAGCACATCTGGGACATCATGTCTCGCTCCATCCACCAATGCCACGTTGCACCACAGACTGTCCAGGAGTTGGCGGATGCT
This sequence comes from Coregonus lavaretus, assembly GCF_964263955.1. Classification (NCBI taxonomy): domain Eukaryota; kingdom Metazoa; phylum Chordata; class Actinopteri; order Salmoniformes; family Salmonidae; genus Coregonus; species Coregonus lavaretus. Next base: position 55,971,511 of record NC_139989.1, on the reverse strand, counting down.
TTAGTCCAGGTCTGGGAGGAGATCCCTCAGGAGACCATCCGCCACCTCATCAGGAGCATGCCCAGGCGTTGTAGGGAGGTCATACAGGCACGTGGAGGCCACACACACTACTGAGCCTCATTTTGACTTGTTTTAAGAACATTACATCAAAGTTGGATCAGCCTGTAGTGTGGTTTTCCACTTTAATTTTGAGGGTGACTCCAAATCCAGACCTCCATGGGTTGATACATTTGATTTCCATTGATAATTTTTGTGTGATTTTGTTGTCAGCACATTCAACTATGTAAAGAAAAAAGTATTTAATAAGATTATTTCATTCATTCAGATCTAGGATGTGTTATTTTAGTGTTCCCTTTATTTTTTTGAGCAGTGTCCTTTGTTCAGTCATGTCACCTCATTGGCTAGCTAGCTAACAACCTGGTAACTACCAGTATATCCAAACACTTTGGGGCACAGAAAGAAAAGGGGATAGCTTCTTCATACCAATGAATGAATGACAGATCCTCTTGCATGTCATCATCACAAACTGAACATTTTTAAAGAGACAGTGTACAATTTTCAATGTAATGCATCTCAATACGAAAAGTGCTTTTCACAATGTAGAAAAACCTAATATTCCACAAATGACTTTGTAATTTCAATGACAGGTATTCATCAACATTTTATATTTTTTAATAAACTAATGTCTTTACAGTGTTACATATGAGTTTCTAGTGCACAACATGTGCTTCAAAAGCTGCTAGAATTCATAATAGGCCCAATCAAGGTCTCTCAATCAATAAAAAAAATCATATTTTCTGGTGCTCCTAAATGTAATGTGGTGCTCCTAACTTTTTTAAATTGAAAGCACCACTGCTACCAATGAAACATATTAATTTAGAGCACTGAACGTATTACGGACCAGGAAGTGGAATTAAACTCTAGGCCTACAGTGAGGGAAAAAAGTATTTGATCCCCTGCTGATTTTGTACGTTTGCCCACTGACAAAGACATGATCAGTCTATAATTTTAATGGTAGGTTTATTTGAACAGTGAGAGACAGAATAACAACAACAAAATCCAGAAAAATGCATGTCAAAAATATTATAAATTGATTTGCATTTTAATGAGGGAAATAAGTATTTGACCCCCTCTCAATCAGAAAGATTTCTGGCTCCCAGGTGTCTTTTATACAGGTAACGAGCTGAGATTAGGAGCACACTCTTAAAGGGAGTGCTCCTAATCTCAGCTTGTTACCTGTATAAAAGACACCTGTCCACAGAAGCAATCAATCAATCAAATTCCAAACTCTCCACCATGGCCAAGACCAAAGAGCTCTCCAAGGATGTCAGGGACAAGATTGTACACCTACACAAGGCTGGAATGGGCTACAAGACCATCGCCAAGCAGCTTGGTGAGAAGGTGACAACAGTTGGTGCGATTATTCGCAAATGGAAGAAACAGAAAATAACTGTCAATCTCCCTCGGCCTGGGGCTCCATGCAAGATCTCACCTCGTGGAATTACAATGATAATAATAATAATAATTTGCCATTTAGCAGACGCTTTTATCCAAAGCGACTTACAGTCAAGCGTGCATACATTTTTGTGTATGGGTGGTCCCGGGGATCGAACCCACTACCTTGGCGTTACAAGCGCCGTGCTCTACCAGCTGAGCTACAGAGGACCACATGATCATGAGAACGGTGAGGAATCAGCCCAGAACTACACAGGAGGATCTTGTCAATTATCTCAAGGCAACAGGGACCTTAGTCATCAAGAAAAAATTGGTAACACACTATGCCGTGAAGGACTGAAATCCTGCAGCGCCCGCAAGGTCCCCCTGCTCAAGAAAGCACATATACAGGGCCGTCTGAACTTTGCCAATGAACATCTGAATGGTTCAGAGGAGAACTGGGTGAAAGTGTTGTGGTTAGATGAGACCAAAATCGAGCTCTTTGGCATCAACTCAACTCGCCGTGCTTGGAGGAGGAGGAATGATGCCTATGACCCCAAGAACACCATCCCCACCGTCAAACAAGGAGGTGGAAACATTATGCTTTGGGGGTGTTTTTCTGCTAAGGGGACAGGACAACTTCACCGCATCAAAGGGACGATGGACGGGGCCATGTACCGTCAAATCTTGGGTGAGAACCTCCTTCCCTCAGCCAGGGCATTGAAAATGGGTCGTGGATGGGTATTCGAGCATGACAATGACCCAAAACACACGGCCAAGGCAACAAAGGAGTGGCTCAAGAAGAAGCACATTAAGGTCCTGGAGTGGCCTAGCCAGTCTCCAGACCTTAATCCCATAGAAAATCTGTGGAGGGAGCTGAAGGTTTGAGTTGCCAAACGTCAACCTCGAAACCTTAATGACTTGGAGAAGATCTGCAAAGAGGAGTGGAACAAAATCCCTCCTGAGATGTGTGCAAACCTGGTGGCCAACTACAAGAAACGTCTGACCTCTGATTGCCAACAAGGGTTTTGCCACCAAGTACTAAGTCATGTTTTGCAGAGGGGTCAAATACTTATTTCCCTCATTAAAATGCAAATCAATTTCTAACATTTTTGACATGCGTTTTTCTGGATTTTGTTGTTGTTTTTCTGTCTCTCACTGTTCAAATAAACTTACCATTAAAATTATAGACTGATCATGTCTTTGTCAGTGGGCAAACGCACAAAATCGGCAGGGGATCAAATACTTTTTTCCCTCACTGTATATGCGCCTCAGACAGAATTGGCCCTATCCTGTTTTTATATGAATCAGTGGGGGTACTCTAAGAGCACATGTAGACTAAAATAATCTGGCTAACCATTTGAGTAAATCCTTTACAACAGTACATGATCAAATTACAAGGACCTACCTGGGGCAGCAGGTAGCTTAGTGGTTAAGAGCGTTGTGCCAGTAACCGAAAGGTCGCTGGTTCTAATCCCCGAGCCGACTAGGTGAAAAGTCTGTCTATGTGCCCTTGAGCAAGGCACTTAACCCGAATTGCTCCTGTAAGTCGCTCTGTATAAGAGCGTCTGCTAAATGACAAAAATACAGTGGGGAAAAAAAGTATTTAGTCAGCCACCAATTGTGCAAGTTCTCCCACTTAAAAAGATGAGAGAGGCCTGTCATTTTCATCATAGGTACACGTCAACTATGACAGACAAAATGAGAATTTATTTTCCAGAAAATCACATTGTAGGATTTTTAATGAATTGATTTGCAAATTATGGTGGAAAATAAGTATTTGGTCAATAACAAAAGTTTCTCAATACTTTGTTATATACCCTTTGTTGGCAATGACACAGGTCAAACGTTTTCTGTAAGTCTTCACAAGGTTTTCACACACTGCTGGTATTTTGGCCCATTCCTCCATGCAGATCTCCTCTAGAGCAGTGATGTTTTGGGGCTGTCGCTGGGCAACACAGACTTTCAACTCCCTCCAAAGATTTTCTATGGGGTTGAGATCTGGAGACTGACTAGGACACTCCAGGACCTTGAAATGCTTCTTATGAAGCCACTCCTTCGTTGCCAGGGCGGTGTGTTTGGGATCATTGTCATGCTGAAAGACCCAGCCACGTTTCATCTTCAATGCCCTTGCTGATGGAAGGAGGTTTTCACTCAAAATCTCACGATACATGGCCCCATTCATTCTTTCCTTTACACGGATCAGTCGTCCTGGTCCCTTTGCAGAAAAACAGACCCAAAGCATGATGTTTCCACCCCCATGCTTCACAGTAGGTATGGTGTTCTTTGGATGCAACTCAGCATTCTTTGTCCTCCAAACACGACGAGTTGAGTTTTTACCAAAAAGTTCTATTTTGGTTTCATCTGACCATATGACATTCTCCCAATCCTCTTCTGGATCATCCAAATGCACTCTAGCAAACTTCAGACGGGCCTGGACATGTACTGGCTTAAGCAGGGGGACACGTCTTGCACTGCAGGATTTGAGTCCCTGGCGGCGTAGTGTGTTACTGATGGTAGGCTTTGTTACTTTGGTCCCAGCTCTCTGCAGGTCATTCACTAGGTCCCCCTGTGTGGTTTTGGGATTTTTGCTCACCATTCTTGTGATCATTTTGACCCCACGGGGTGAGATCTTGCGTGGAGCCCCAGATCGAGGGAGATAATCAGTGGTCTTGTATGTCTTCCATTTCCTAATAATTGCTCCCACAGTTGATTTCTTCAAACCAAGCTGCTTACCTATTGCAGATTCAGTCTTCCCAGCCTGGTGCAGGTCTACAATTTTGTTTCTGGTGTCCTTTGACAGCTCTTTGGTCTTGGCCATAGTGGAGTTTGGAGTGTGACTGTTTGAGGTTGTGGACAGGTGTCTTTTATACTGATAACAAGTTCAAACAGGTGCCATTAATACAGGTAACGAGTGGAGGACAGAGGAGCCTCTTAAAGAAGAAGTTACAGGTCTGTGAGAGCCAGAAATCTTGCTTGTTTGTAGGTGACCAAATACTGGAAATAAAATTCTCATTTTGTCTGTCATAGTTGACGTGTACCTATGATGAAATTACAGGCCTCTCTCATCTTTCTAAGTGGGAGAACTTGCACAATTGGTGGCTGACTAAATACTTTTTTTCCCCACTGTAACAAAGTATTGAGAAACTTTTGTTATTGACCAAATACTTATTTTCCACCATAATTTGCAAATAAATTCATTAAAAATCCTACAATGTGATTTTCTGGATTTTCTTTTCTCATTTTGTCTGTCATAGTTGACGTGTATCTATGATGAAAATTACAGGCCTCTCTCATCTTTTTAAGTGGGAGAACTTGCACAATTGGTGGCTGACTAAATACTTTTTTTCCCCACTGTATATATAAAAATATTTTACCTACTCCCCAGACAAACAGCCTTTGTGCGATAATGCAGTCATGTTTTTGCATAATTTTTTTACATTTTAGTCATTTAGCAGACGCTCTTATCCAGAGCGACTTACAGTTAGTGAGTGCATACATTTTCATACTGGCCCCCCGTGGGAATCGAACCCACAACCCTGGCATTGCAAGCGCCATGCTCTACCAACTGAGCTACACAGGGCATCAGTTGTGGACCTAATCCTGATCTTAGTGTGGGCTGAACGTTTTCTTTTTCAAAGGGCCCCTATGATAATCAGCCTGGCACTCCTTTAAATGAGTGACCACATCTAGCCATCAAATTAAGTCAGAAATCCATAAAAAGTACAAAAGACATAAGCCACGCCCCTATGCAATGAACCAAAAGCGAATGATTTGCTCTCACAACATTGTTTGTGCCTGATACAACAGCATCCGGGAGCGTTTGGAGACTAGCACCTGTCCACACCCCAAGGGGGAGCTACTGAGAATATAGCACAGCCCTGTTATGCAATGACTGACTGGAACAGCTCAACAGCTATCACACTGCATACGGGAAGCAGAGAAAACACTCCAACTAACAGAATGACAAATACTGAACGTCTGATGGAGGCCATAAATGTTTCGTTTTTATGTCTACTTCAAAAGGAGCCTGTGACAATGTTTCCAGACTATAAACCCACTATGAATTCACTGACTGGCAGCAGGGCTGATATAATGCTACAGTAGAACCAGAGGTCTTGGTCATGTGAGGAGAGAGTAGTAAACCCAGCGCTATAGGCTGCTAGATCATCAGATGTGTTGTTGTCCCTAGGCAGCGCATGACAGTGCCCCAAATAAAGTATAAAAAGCAGGCAGGTTGGCATTTACTGGGATGACTCATGTACTCGAGGCAGCTCTGCAGGGTGGTCACTAGCTGGCACAGCCACAAAGTCATAAAGTGTGATTAAACCTAACCTTAACCACACTGCTAACCTTATATTAAGATACATTTTTGTGTTCATGATTTCAAGATTTAGCCAATTTTGACTTTGCGGCTGGTCCATCTACAGTAGAGGAAACTGCTTATCTCTGCCTCCAGGACAAGACTCATCCCAATCAACATCAACCTGCAAAAAGCAGAGAGGAGCAAGTCCAAAGGGTATGATGACGGTAAACTCCACCTGACTGATACAGTAACAGAGCTGGGTCACATTAATTCCGGCACGCAACAGAAAACATTTGAAACTGTTTCGCAACAGGAAATGAAAGATGTGCATTTCTTCTGTGCGTTTCCAGGTTATCGCTCCCTGTTTCAGTCTATTTTGTGCCAAGTTAAGGCAAAGGGTCAGGGTACAAATCTAGGCCCTCTGTGTAGTGTGCTGGCAGGACCATGCATCTAAGGAAAGTAGGAGTGCGTCTGACCCCTGACCCTGACCTGAGATGCGGGGGGGTGTCTCCAGGTGGGGCGGTCCGGGCAGGGCCACGGGGGGCACTGCCAGGGTGTACACCTCAGCAGGGGACTGCATAGAGGGGGTGTCTTCAGCTGGAGGGGTGAAGTCAATCTCATCCTCAAAATTGTCCTCAAACTCCTGGAAAAACAATGGTACAACGGTGTTCACCATACACAGGGATACCACTTCAGACACCAGCGTACCTTATTCTTGTATGTGTGTTACATATGCGTGAGAGATGAGTCAAGTTAACATGTTTAATGGGAAGTTAACATGGCAACAATACATCCGGGTCCTTGAACTTTTTTCGCACATCATGTTGAAATCATCTATAAGTGACTTCAAAATCAATTTTAGATACTTTCGGATGATTTGGACATGACGCAAGAAAAATGCTAATATCGGTCCCATGACTTGAATGGGATTTGGATTTGTGCCACAAATGCTAAAACATTAGCATTTGGAAACAGTGCCAGGGAAACTAAACCAAAGCATTGATTGCTGTCATACTTTGTCCATACTGCTTAAGAAACCAATGTCATTTTTTTATTTGGGTGAACTATCCCTTTAACTCATTACATTAATCATAGCCAATATCTCAAAGCAAGGGTTCTAAAATCATGGGTCATTCAACGACCTACAGAGTACTGCAAGACAGGTCTGTGTAATGTACGTCACCAAATGATACCATGACTTTATTTAGCTTCCCTTTGGAGCAAATTAGATACGCACAGAATGTCACGACAGTGACTTAAGCCTAATACGTGTTGTTGTTGTCAGGTGCCTGCGAGTCTCTCACCTTGAAATTGACCTCCTGCTCCTTACAGCAGGTCACACAGTTCACCAGCAGGGCCACCAAGGCCACCAGGGCAGTCAGCGACACAACCACAGAGAGGTGTAGAGAGACAGACGCCTGGCCCCCTGCAGTCTCCCCTGAAAACAGACAGGAGGACAAAGAATATTAGTTCCACCATACAGCGTTATGCTGAAGAGCTCAAAAGTCAAGCTGTATCAAGAACAAGTATGCTACATGACACTGGGACAGTGAAAGGGTGTTATGCAGAGCTGCAAGCACAGATGTGCCTCTATTTAATTGGCTAGTGTTCCTCGCCAGTAATAGACATTTCCACAAATAAAGCTAAATGTACATTCAATTGTCATGACTAGTATTCATATAGGCCTAGGTGTTTCCTTATGATGATCATATCCTGTTTCTGGTGTCACGTTCTACAACAACTCAGAGGCCAGAACAAGCTGAGGCATGAGGTCAATTTATTTTTTATCATTTCATTGCCATCTCAAACCCCCCTCCCCTCCCATTAGTACATCAACTGGCTGACAGGGTCCACATAGAACAGTAAAACGTGTTGGATGCTGAAGATGCTGGGCCAGCAGTTCAGATGTCAAGTGTGCTGACAGGATCCTCTCTCCACCCCCTCACCACAGCCCTATCAACAGTGGATGTACTGACTGACCCCATCACCACCATCCTCCTCCTCCCAAAACACATGTTTACACAACAAACCACTCTGCTGCACATCATCTAGGCCTGATACCCAAATTCAGTGCAGGTCTGTGTAGATGATCATATAACATGGAGAAGTGTTTACAATCTCAGTAACCAGTACCACACCAGCATGATACAGGATATAAACTAATGATTCTATACCAGTAATCTGATGATTATGTGTGGAACATAGGCTACCCTCTGTCTGACTGACTGCTGCCCCAGCCCTGTGTCAGATACTCCTTTCTCACTGTATATCAATAGCCTGAAGTGGCTTCCTCATCGCCTACCTGTCATCTGCCATGATGATATAGGTCTATATAGACAGGACAGGTGAAAGCAATATGAAGGATGCCTACTGTTGGGTTTTTTTCCCTTCACCTGTCAAATCCTTTTACATCAGTAGATGAAGGAAATTACACTGAACAAAAATATAAAACACAACATGTAAAGTGTTGGTCCCATGTTTCATGAGCTGAAATAAAACAAATCCCAGAAATTCACCATATGCACAATAAGCTTACTTCTCTCAAATTTGGTACACACATTTGTTTACATCCCTGTTAGTGAGGATTTCTCCTTTTCCAAGATAATCCATTAACCTGACTGGTGTGGCATATCAAGAAGCTGATTAAACAGCATGATCATTACACATGTGCACGTTGTGCTGGGGACAATAAAAGGCCACTTTAAAATGTGCATGTGAAATCCATAGATTAGGGCCCATTTAATTTATTTCAATTGACCGATTTATTTATTTGAACTGTAACTCAGTAAAATGTTAGAAATTGTTGCATGTTGCGTTTATATTTTTGTTCTGTATAGATGAGGAAGGGAACACGTTGGACCATGGATAGCCTATGCACTCAGTTTAGCTAGGATTGTCTTGGTTCTGTGTTTAACTACACACTACTCTTTTAAATGAAGTGAGCCCTAGAGCTTTAATAAGCCTTAGAGGAAATAGCGTGGGAGAGCGCGCCAACAGAAACCCTAGTAGCATCACTGTGGTCAAACAACTGGTGCTGCCGTACACAGAGCACTCAATCAGGCCAGTCAGCCTCATCAGTGCAGCGCCCTGGGGAGCATTAGATATGATTCAATGTGTCAGCCATAATGTTTGGTTCACTTCACCGTGCTGCAACTGATGGTACAGTAGGCTTAGCTATAGGCTACTCGCACTAGCAGCAGCCAGTCTCCGTGGAAACCAATATATACCACCTCCATCTATCTGCACCAACAGTAGCCTTTTCAGAAGAATTCCAATCAAATAAGACTAGCCTACTACAATAAGTGATTTCCAAGGTAGGCCTAACCCACATCTACTGAACGGCTTATGTTGGCAGAGAGTGTAGTAGAAGAGCATTTCCACGTTAGGACCCATGAGCACCAACATGTGAAGTTCATAGGAGAATTAGGAATTAGCAAAGGCTTTGATTTCTGGTCGAACAGATAGAAAATGAGTCTTAGACAACATCTACCAGAAAAAGTCTTAGAAGGTATTAGAAATACATCAAAACACAATAAATGGTGAATTAAAGACCCCTGCCAAATAATATTAAGACATATTTAGTTTTGGACAAATTAGTTTCCTTCTGTAAGTTTAAAATAATTGCCTTGTGCCTTTGTTACAAAAGCCCACATATCTTTCTGGATAATGAAAGTTCACAGAAATAACAAGTAAAAGTAGACCTATCAATTACTGTTTTACTGATATCAAGTTTGTTTAATAATTCCTAATTCTGGTACCAAATCGGTAATGGAATTACCAAAATATCAGTAATGGAATTACTGCAATTCAATTGGCTACAATGGGAAATCATAGTAGTCACAAACCACAGTTGGGTCACCAGCTACTGTCCTCCCTTACACTGGCATACTGTTATGTTCAGCTCATAAGTACATTGTTTCCCTCTTTCTGTCATCTGGTGATTAAAGCAAGACTGAAAACAGTCTGGACAACCCCTCCCTCTCACCCTTCCTCGTCTCTCTCCCCAGTTAATGTCACCTCTGAAGGGCGGCAGGTAGCTTAGTGGTTAAGAGCGTTGTGCCAGTAACCGAAAGGTCGCTGGTTCTAATCCCCGAGCCGACTAGGTGAAAAATCTGTCGATGTGCCCTTGAGCAAGGCACTTAACCCTAATTGCTCCTGTAAGTCGCTCTGGATAAGAGCGTCTGCTAAATGACTAATTTATTTATTTATTTTACCTCTCCCGGCTCTTACTGACATCTACCACCTACGCCGTTTCCATTTACTGTAACAAGCATCCTCACCCACTGAGCACCGACCGTCCATGGACTTTGAAAAGTAGTTGAAATTTGGTCAGTCCACCCTGGCCGGACCAAATCTGAAGCAATCATAGATGTCGATGTTTCAACATTTTGGACAGCACAGTAGATAACAGTACAGTACTGTAAAGTTCAGTACAGTAAAGCACACTAGGAATAGAGTACAGTATAATGTACTGTATTATACTATACATATCTACTTTACTGTACTGAAATCTACTGAGCTCTACTGTGCTGTACTGTGCTGTCCAAACTTATGAAACAGAGGTCTATGATTGTTTCAGATTTGGTCTGGTGTGGACCAACCAAATGTGGTCTTGTTTGGGGGAGGAGCTCATTACAATAATAGCCAGTGTGTAGAATAATACCCAAATACATATTTCTACCTTTGTGTACCTATTCAGGATACATCAACCATGAAGAGAATGATATATCCATAATTATGCATTTCTGTATAATACAGATCAGGGACCCATGATGTAATTCCTACCAGATGGAAATCTACTTCTTCAATAACCAATATACACGTTTTCAAACTCAAGGTGTCATATCATAGCTGACACCCCATTCTTTCTGCAGACATCTTTGAATCTTAATTCGGAGCAGATATTTAACAGAGTTTTTGGAAAACGTGGTCGGATAAAAAAAAACTGATGGACATTTTACTGTAATTCTGTTACCAAACTTTGCATCTGCACAGTTCTTGCAGTATTTTTGTGAAATTTTCTGTGTCAATTGTTCAAAGTAGTCCTTGTGCATAGAGATGTATGGTTTGTTAAACTTTGAAATCAAATGGTTTTTGTTTGAGATAGATTTTAAAGTGAAAAATCTGAGTCAAAGCATAATTCAGTTGCCGTGTAATTGCCCAGTAGGCCTACAGGCATGTATTAACCTTGTATCAATGCAAGTTGCCTAAACCACAGGCAAAACAGAAACATGCAAACACTGGGGCGTGAGTTCTACGCAAATCAACCAATGTTGTTTGTTTACTGTGTCCTTCCGCTCTGAAGCGACTGTGTAAGCTTATTTGGCAAACAGTCAGAAAGTGGAGCGTTTATAATGAAAAAATATATAAATGCAACATGTAAAGAGTTGGTCCCATGTTTAATGAGCTGAAATAAGAGCAAAGAAGCGTGTTCCAGTTCCGGCCAATATCCGGCAACTTCACAGCCATTGAAGAGGAGTGGGACAACATTCCAAAAGCCACAATCAACAGCCTGATCAACTCTATGCGAAGGAGATGTTGCGCTGCATGAGGCAAATGTTCACACCAGATACTGACTGGTTTTCTGATCCACAACCCTACTTTCTTTAAGGTATCTTTGACCAACAGATGCATATCTGTATTCCCAGTCATGTGAAATCCATAGATTAGGGCTTAATGACTTGATTTCAATTGACTTATTTCCTTATATGAACTGTAACTCAGTAAAATATTTTACATTGTTGCATGTTGAGTTTATATTTTTGTTCAGTATACTTTGCTAATAGAAATTACATAACTTCACTTCTAGTACATGTGCAATCTTGTTTACCAAACTTTCCATTGTGCGCCGCCCCATGGGTCTCCCGAGTGGCGCAGTTGTCTAAGGCACTGCATCGCAGTGCTAGCTGTGCCACTAGAGATCCTGGTTCGTATCCAGGCTCTGTCGTAGCCGGCCGCGACCGGGAGACCATGGGGCGGCGCACAATTGGCCCAGCATCGTCCAGGGTATGGGAGGGAATGGCCGGCAGGGATGTAGCTCAGTTGGTAGAGCATGGCGTTTGCAACGCCAGGGTTGTGGGTTCGATTCCCACGGGGGGCCAGTATGAATTTTTTTTTTAACAATAATGTATGCCCTCACTAACTGTAAGTCGCTCTGGATAAGAGCGTCTGCTAAATGACTAAAATGTAAAAATGTAATGTAAAAAATGAAAGGACATGAAAAGGCAAAGGCATCTCAGTTACAAAGCTATCGACAATAGATTGGTTTAAGCTTCGGATTCAGCTTGTTGTGTTGTGCCGGCACCCCAGTTGGAGAACCACTGTGTTGGTGAATGAAAGAGGCGGCGGCAGGGGTCAGGTACCAATCCGTCTACACATGCTGTCTTGAGTGGCTTCCTTTCCTTGTTTCCTTTCCTTGCAAGTGACAAGGACATTGAGTGAGCCACAGACCACTGACACCACCTAGTCATAGACCTATTGGGCAGTGTCTATTGATCATTTCCTCTCAGATCTAGCATGGCATGAGCCAGGCACAGGAAGTAGTGCACGACTGCACACAGGCCTATCAACTAACACAGCCCCTTCTTATCTAACCTCACCTCAACTTTATAGGTCACAGAAACAAGAGGCTACACTCCGGTCCCAATCCCAGCGGTCCCACCTGAGTTGAGTCGTAGCTACATACAAAATAGCTTACAGAAGAACACCACTCTGTCGGTCAGTGACAGTGATTTTCCACACTGCACTAAACAATTTAATACGTCTTAGTGTATTATATAATCCACAGAGAGAAAGACATGTTTATGGTACAGTGCTAAAGACAGCCACGAGGAAGCAGTGTGCAGTGAAACATTTATGAGGGGTGAATAAAAGATTCAGGGGCCTGCCATCCAAACAGTGGCCCTAGTGATGTTGCTCTAGAGCTACATACATCCTGAGTATAGGTCAACAACACAAGTGTTTCCCCCACCTGACAAATACAGTATGTAGGCTAGTGAGGTGAGGTGAACAGGTGTAGCCTAGCTGCCAGGCCTGGAGGAGAGGGGTGCTGCAGAAGAGTGGTTTGTAATCTGTAAAAGGTGATTCTGACCTTTTCTTAGCTGGTCCCAGATCTGTTTGCGCTATCATGTCAACTCCAGTGGAATGACAATGAGTGAAGGTGTTGATATGATAGCACAAACAGATCTGGGACCAGGCTATACTTTGCTTGCGCAAATCAGTGACTAGAATTGATGACTGAATGAAGAGAAAGTTCAGCTTTGTTGGTTGATCTAGCTTTTAGAGTGTTTGTTGCTATTTAATTTGAGTCTTAGGCCTTTGACTTTGAAAACGCCAGCATTTGGCTGTCTGCCTGATGTTTTCCTCATCAAGAATGTCAAGTTTCTCTGACAGTAACCATAGTCAGTTTTCTAGGCTTGACTAAATGTTGCCGTTTCACGAGAGGTGCTGACTAGCAGTTGAATATACAGTGCATTTGGAAAGTATTCAGACCTTCACTTTTTACACATTTTGTTACATTACAGCCTTATTCTAAAATGGATTCAATAAAACCTTTTCCATTGATCTTTGAGATGTTTCTGCAACTTGATTGGAGTCCACCTGTGGTAAATTCAATTGATTGGACATGATTTGGAAAGGCACACACCTGTCTATATAAAGGTCCCACAGTTGACAGTGCATGTCAGAGCAAAAACCAAGCCATGAGGTCAAAGGAATTGTCCATAGAGCTCCGAGACAGGATTGTGTCGAGGCACAGATTTGGGGAAGCGTACCAAAACATTTATGCAGCATTGAAGGTCCCCAAGAACAGTGGCCTCAATCATTCTTAAATGGAAGAAGTTTGGAATCACCAAGACTCTTCCTAGAGCTGGCCGCCCGGTCAAACTGAGCAATCGGGGGAGAAGGGCCTTGGTCAGGGAGGTGACCAAGAACCCGATGGTCACTCTGACAGAGCTCCAGAGTTCCTCTGTGGAGATGGGAGAACCTTCCAGAAGGACAACCATCTCTGCAGCACTCCACCAATCAGGCCTTTATGGTAGAGTGGCCAGACGGAAGCCACTCCTCAGTAAAAGCCACATGACAGCCCACTTGGAGTTTGCCAAAAGGCACCTATTGGACTCTCAGACCATGAGAAACAAGATTCTCTGGTCTGATGAAACCAAGATTGAACTCCTTGGCCTGAATGCCAAGCGTCACGTCTGGAGGAAACCTGGCACCATCCCTACAGTGAAGCATGGTGCTGGCAGCATCATGCTGCGGGGATGGTTTTCAGCGGCAGGGACTGGGAGTCAGGATCGAGGGAAAGATGAACAGAGCAAAGTACAGAGAGATCCTTGATGAAAACCTGCTCCAGAGACCTCAGGACCTCAGACTGGGGCAAGGTTCACCTTCCAACAGGACAACGACACTAAACACACAGCCAACACAACGCAGGAGTGGCTTTGGGACAAGTCTCTGAATGTCCTTGAGTGGCCCAGCCAGAGCCCGGACATGAACCCGATCAAACATCTTTTGACCTGAAAATAGCTGTGCAGCGACGCTCCCCATCCAACCTGACAGAGCTTGAGAGGATCTGCAGCGAAGAATGGGAGAAATCCCTAAATACAGGTGTGCCAAGCTTGTAGCGTCATACACAAGAAGAATTGAGTCTAATCGCTGCCAAAGGTGCTTCAACAAAGTACTGAGTAAAGGGTCTGAATACTTATGTAAATGTGATATTTCAGTTTAGTTTTTTATACATTTGCAAAAATTTCTAAAAACCTGTTTTTGCTTAGTTATTATGGGGTATTGTGTGTAGATTGATGAGGAGGAAAAAACAATTGAATCCATTTTAGAATAAGGCTGTAACGTAACAAAATGTGGAAAAAGTAAAGGGGTCTGAATACTTTCCGAATGCACGGTATTTTTCCCCTTTAAAACACCACGTTGGTTAATGATAAACCAGAACAAAAACATTTTAATGTGTCAAGGAATTTTTCACTAACTATTTTCTCCTTCCTGGTTTATAGTCTATCCAAATCAGAGTCAGGGGCCTACACCTTGACTCAAGGTTCAAAGTGTGATTACGTTATTGGAAGTCCAAGTACGGCTTGTTTCATATTAGCCCATAAAATGTCTTCCCCCATGTCTAATCCACTATCGCAAAATCTTATGCTGAGCATGTTTGGTGTGGTGTGTCACGGTTTCACCCGCGAACTACAGCGAGGGTGCAGTCAGAGCAACCACCCACCAAACACGCACGCTTTAGGGGGTTCCAGGCAGCGCATGTCTCCCTGGCCTGCTGTACGCGTGTGAGGACTGCGGAGCAGAGAGCGAGCCCGGGCAGCACTACACTGGCAGCAGCATAGGGATCAGCTCTCCCTCCGTTAACCTTAGAGGCATGGGTTTATATTATGACTTGGCAGCACCACCAAATTAAACTGGTTCTCAGCAGGGCCCGTAGTCCCGTACGCAGGGAGCTGCCAGATCTTATTTCGGTTCCCTGCATATTTCAGTGATCTTTGTTCACACAGAGAGGCTGACCCATTTTCACAAGGGGTATATCTCTCCCACGCACTCAGTCCCTACAGCTGATAACGCAGCATGATTTGGGCTCCTGCACTAAAGAGGATGGTTATGTCTGCTTTAGGCCTACATCGCAAAGGGTCTACGGTGAAGTAGCCCAACCCAACTATTGTCATGTGACGTACTGCACTACAGGGCAAAGCATCAAACCACTTACTTAGGTTAGTGTGACCACCAGAGCATGCATGATGTTAACCTAGGCCTTTTCCCATTTAGACCAGATTTGCTTCACAACAAATGACATCTCCCTTGATGACAGCTCCCCTGCTAAGTGCTGATATCATCATGGTACAAATATGATCATTTGTTTGGAAGGAGGGCACCACATGCTTATAATAACCGCCATTGTAACATCAAGACTGTAAATAGGACCATACATTATACACATGTTTTATCATCTCTATCTAATTTTCCCGTATGCGTCCTATTTGTACTGCATAGACAATATGGATAGGCTATGCCTAAATAAAGAATTGCAAAAGACTAGTGAGACCAAGACTTTGACACCTGTTGCCTATTAGGGCTGGGCGGTCTACTGTATTTTACTATATACCGGTATTGCTGCACGGACCGGTTTGGGTTTTTACTTTACATTCTATAACAGTGTTACAATGTTTGGTTTGTTAAATGTGATACACTACTCTGCCGTGCGTAACGTCCATTTTTATAGTTCACTCCGCTACTTGAGTGGTCTCTCTCCGCTCCCCATTTCTCTCTCTCTACACAGACCTAGCCCCACCCCGTCAATCAAGGAGCGCAGTTGTTGTTGCTCCACCACGAGACCACTTGCGTTCAGTCTGCATGGTGAATGCAGCACATGCAACAATGTTGATGACAACGATGCTGTTTCCACTTTGCTTCTTAATAGAAATCCACAAGTGTTATACAATTACACTATTAGTTTGTGTTTTTATTGTCTGCAAACAGCTAGTTTGACTTTTCTTAGCAAGTTGTGGCCGCTAATGCTAATCGTTAGTTAGCTGCTAGCTAGCTAATAAATGTACTGAGTCAGAGCACACATAGCTAGCTAATACAGCATGATACCAGTGATGGTGTAGGCCTTCTAACTCAAAGAGGAATAGGCGAAGCATGAATATGTTAGCTACATGTAGCCAAAGGTTATAGGGTCCCTTAGGAAACAGACCGAAACTTTGGTTCCTACCCTGTCACAATAACTCCTTCCTGGCTTTTTAATTTATTGTCATGTCAAACAATGCTTTATTCAAAGTGCCCACTATTACATTCTAACTATAGAATTAGAATAATCATATTTCCAACAGTTCACCCAAATGTTTTGATCTAAATCGTAAGTCAAAACGCAACTGCAATATTTGGTTACAAATTTGGCCTAGATGTGTTGCCTATATCATGCAGCCCTACATGGCAGTGTGGAAATGATCGCAAATGAGTGCAGGAAATGCAGAAAGAATGGAGAAAGTCCCATTGAAATCACTTGGAATGTATGTGTTGCCACCCTAGGGTCACACTACCTATAAAGCGAATTTAGAACTTTTCTTATTAAAAAAACAATAAAATACCATCAAATACAATCATAAAATTGAAATATATTGTGATATGATATTTTGGCCATATCGCCCAGCCCTGTGTCCTATTGGTCATAAATGAGAGACCGGTGTGTTGCACAGAGAGATTGGTGGGGTGATCCTCTCCCAACTAGATACAAGGAAGCATGACTCAGTGCAGGTGGGGCATCTCTATGTACAATTTCACTGGTGCAAAACAGGCCTAGCCCTAGCCAACTCCCATTAAAGAAAACATTTGCTGTGTGTTTGTGTGGTAGTCTGCTCTGGCACATTTAATTGGCAACAAAGAAACATGAATGTAACATGTAGGCTATGGCATGACAACGATTGCAATCACATGGTTGGCTACAGCACATACCAACCTGCCAGCCAAGCTGAAAACATTGACACAATAACAATCTATAACAAATTAACACACCACTTTAAACGTGTAGCTTTGTTAAGCTGTTCAGTGTTGTGCAGGGACCATAACAGTAGCTCTTAAATGTAACCTACTCTGGTCACCCCATGTAATTGGTTGTAAACTAAAGGGAAATGTAAGCATATCTCGATTTTAAACGGCTGTGACATTGTAGCAGTTGAGCAAAACCTGATTAAAACCTTAGGCGTAGCTCCAGAGACATTGGGGAGTAGAGGATAATGGTAAAGGCAGATGTAGCATCCCCCTAGCACCCCAGGTTATCTATGGGCAGTGAATCAGTGCTCAGTGGGGTGGAAGGGCATGGCCAGCACGGCCACAGTACTAGGCCTACAGGGAGACCATTTCTGATTGTGATAGAGCAGGGATGGGCAAAAGGCAGCCCTTTAGTAGGCCTGTGGATCAATCGCCCCCGCCAAAAAGACAAAACGTGTACATATTTTTTTTTTTTGGGGGGGGGGGGGGCTCAGTCGGGGTCCCAACTTACTGTTGAGAGTTAGAATAGTAGAATACACAAAGTGCAATTTCATAATTTGGTTGTGCATCAGCAGTTTTCCTCTTTTTATGTCAGTCACTGACAGTCACTCAATAAGCCCATGTAGGGCAAACATTTTTATTTGGGTAAATTACTAAACTTTTAGTAATCATGGTCGAATTACCAACCGGGGGGCCCCATTGATTTTGTTTTCACTCACTCAGATATATTAAAGCTGCAATATGTAACTTTTTGGGCGACCCCAACCAAATCCACATAGAAATGTGAGATATAGATCTGTCATTCTCATTGAAAGCAAGTCTAAGAAGCGGTAGATCTGTTCTATGTGCGCTATTTCTATGCTTCCCGTTCTTATGTTTAGTGTTTTTTAGTCGTTTACTTTCGGTTCTGTACATCAGCTTCAAACAGCTGAAAATACAATATTTTTGGTTATGGAAAAGATATTACACAGCAGTTTAGATGGTACAATAATTCTCTACACAATTACTACTTGTTTTGTCACAAACTATTCAAATTTTTGAATCCAGGAAATGGTGGTGCGATTCCAGCATTTTGCACCTTTAACATGTCATAAGTCAGGGCAAAATGTGTAGAATTTAAGGAAATTAGCTTTAAAACTGCTCATTTTTCTCTCTGCCCCATGGAAAAAAATAGTAGAAGAATTTTTTTTTTTTTCAATCAATTTGCAAAATGTTCCCTCTGCCCCATGGCAAAATGTGTAGAACTGCAACAAACTTGCTTTAAAACTGTAATATGTTCTCTACACCCCATGGTAAAAAGGTGTAGAATTGCTGGAAATGAACTCTAAAATGTAAAAGTTTCTCTCTCTGCTGTCAACAGAGGGGCAGTTGAAATGTTTTGCTCACAAGTGGGGAGGGAGGGGGGTTCAGATTATTTGTGGCCCCCACCCACACCCCTGTGATAGAGGAAATGTTCAGATGCTGAATGTGGCATGGTGTGCTGGGTACCCTGGACTGTTGAATAGCCATGAACGATATAGGCTTGGGCGATATACCCTTCATACCGTATACCAAGGTATTTCGAAATAACGACGGTATGGGGGGCATCCTCGCTTCATGTGGGCTGCGGGGGTGCGTGCTATGCCACTGCTTATAACTATAAGTATAACTATAATAAATCTAAGATGTATCAAATCAATGATATCCAGCTCAGGGTAGAGGTCTTTACGGATCCACCTGTACCCAAATTATCTTGTGTCCATCCTCTCTGCTTCACTCCCTCAGAGTACGGCCCCTCCCCCGCCTGCTAGAGCAGCACTTCGCTCTCCCTCTCGCGCTTTATCAACTCTGGTTAATAAAGTAGTTTTTTTTAAATATACTTTTCTGCTGCTTCCCTCACTCAGAACGGATCGAACCAGGTCTGGATTCGACCAGGTCTATAAGGAACGGGTCTAGTTGTCCTTGGGTCCATTCGGAATGGGTCTCTATATTTAAAAAATATATTTATGCATATCGGGTCCGGGTGGGAAAGCCCCAGGTCCATTTCGGAATGGGTCCAACTTTTTGGAGCCGTGAAGACCTCTAGCTCAGGGCTCCAGCTATGCATTTGGTTTGCTAATTGGTAAATTAAGTGTCTAGATGTCAAGATCAAGCTTCTTGGTTAGAGCAGAGACATTCAATCTCCTCCTGGATCAAGATCCCTGTTCCTTAAATTGTTTTGTTCAAACCATAGCAGTTTCCTTGTCTCCATCATCAGTAAAGCCAATGCTGCTCCACATCTTACTGTACGTTGTGTGTGTGAACTGTAATAAAACTAAAACATCAACCTCAAGGTAAATGATTCACCTGTGCTGATAAGAATGGAATGTGTGAGGTTACATATTAGCCTACATAGCCATCACTAGAATGCAATGCACACACCATTCACCTTTTCCCATATGGCTACTCATAGCCCAGTCATTGTCAGTTAGTCCAGTGCTCTAGGAAAGGTCTAAAACAGTGAGGCCATTCTTCCGCTGTCCTTTGTATGGTTGTTAACCACGTCCATACCACTCTAACTCGGTTATGTCATAAATGCACAAGCAGTGCTAATGTATATTGTGCTGCTACATAGCCTACAAGTACAACACCACAAGCACTCCACTGTTGAATTCTTACGTCACCAAGTGAATTGTGTGAATTCTTTACAACCAAACGCAACAATGGACATTACCAATATGCCATCAGAACACAAGTGATCAATAATTACAATGATTTGTTACTACATTGTTAGGCCTAATGGTTGTTCAAATGTCAATAGTTTAGCATATTTAATTAGGACTGCATGCTTCGAAAAAAATATCTAATTGTAATTTTTTGGGCCAGATATTGCAATTATGAATCGCAATTTTCAAACACTTGGGTGAAAACTTGGTAATTCCATCAGGCATGGTTAAAACAAGTGTCAGGGTAGAGAACATCACCTCAAAAATGAGATCATATGAATAAATGAATACATACGGTGCTAACTGAATACAAAACCAAATAAAACAAATGTTATATAGGATCATTACACCTACAGTACCAGTCAAAAGTTGACACACTCACTCAAGGTATTATCTTTATTTGTACTATTTTCTACATTGTAGAATAATAGTGAAGTTATCAGAACTATGAAATAACACATATGGAATCGTAGTAACCAAAAAAGTGTTAAACAAATCAGAAAATATCATATATATTTGAGATTCTTCAAAGTAGCCACCCTTTGCCTTGATGACAGCTTTGCACACTCTTGGCATTCTCTCAACCAGCTTCATGAGGTAGTCACCTGGAACACATTTCAATTAATAGGTGTGCCTTCTTAAAAGTTAATTTGTGGAATTTCTTTCCTTCTTAATGCGTTTGAGCCAATCAGTTGTCTTATGACAAGGTAGGGGTGGTATACAGAAGATAGCCCTATTTGGTAAAAGACCAAGTCCATATTATGGCAAGAACAGCTCAAATAAGCAAAGAGAAACAACAGTCCATCATTACTTGAAGACATGAAGGTCAGTCAATACGGAAAATTTCAACAACTTTAAAAGTTTCTTCAAGTGCAGTCGCAAAAACCATCAAGCGCTATGATGAAACTGGCTCTCATGAGGATCGCCACAGGAAAGGAAGACCCAGAGTTGCCTCTGCTGCAGAGGATAAGTTCATTAGAGTTAACTGCACCTCAGATTGCAGCCCAAATAAATGCTTCACAGAGTTCAAGTAACAGACACATCTCAACATCAACTGTTCAGAGGAGACTGGGTGAATCAGGCCTTCATGGTCGAATTGCTGCAAAGAAACCACTACTAAAGGACACCAATAATAAGAAGAGACTTGCTTGGGCCAAGAAACACGAGCAATGGACATTAGACCGGTGGAAATCTGTCCTTTGGTCTGATGAGTCCAAATTAGAGCTTTTTGGTTCCAACCGCTGTGTCTTTGTGAGACGCAGAGTAGGTGAACGGATGATCTCCACATGTGTGGTTCCCATCGTTAAGCATGGAGGAGGTGTGATGGTGCTTTGCTGGTGACACTGTCTGTGATGTATTTAGAATTCAAGGCACACTTATTTTATTTATTTCACCTTTATTTAACCAGGTAAGCCAGTTGAGAACAAGTTCTCATTTACAACTGCGACCTGGCCAAGATAAAGCAAAGCAGTGCGATAAAAACAACAGAGTTACATACTTAACCAGCATGACTACCACAGCATTCTGCAGCGATATGCCATTCCATCTGGTTTGCACTTAGTGGGACTATAATTTGTTTTTCCAACAGGACAATGACACAAAAACACACCTCCAGGCTGTGTAAGGGCTATTTGACCAAGAAAGAGAGTGATGGAGTGCTGCATCAGATGACCTGGCCTCCACAATCACCCGACCTCAACCCAATTGAGATGGTTTGGGATGAGTTAGACTGCAGAGTGAAGGAAAAGCAGCCAACAAGTGCTCAGCATATGTGGGAACTCCTTCAAGACTGTTGGAAAAGCATTCCTCATGAAGCTGGTTGAGAGAATACCAAGAGTGTGCAAAGCTGTCATCAAGGCAACGGGTGGCTATTTGAAGAAACTAAAATATAAAATATATTTTGATTTGTTTAACACTTTTTTGGTTACTACATGATTCCATATGTTTTGGTAGGTGTGTCCAAACGTTTGACTGGTACTGTACATATTAACAAAGTAGTGTGCTATAAGCGCAGCACTTATTTATTAAAGAATAACATTATGAGTTCCTATTTCACCATTATGAGTTCTTAAATAACCTAAGTTAATGATTTATTCAGGCAGCCATAGGCTGCAGATGGAATAGAAAGCGTATGATTGTGTAATTATGTATAAGTAGGTTGAATCATTATTCTAATTTAAATTATAAGTTAAAGTGCCTTAAAAACATGTAACACGTAGCCTACCGATTGCAAGGTGCAGCCTGTGTCCAAATCATTGGAGTCCGGTACAGTCATTTAACTTCTCCCTTAATTTTGTTATAGAGTGTTGGGATGGCAACTTGGGAGAAATATGTGCGAGATGGAATTTTGTATCTCCAGTCCAGCTTGTTTATCCTCTTCTTGAAGCGGTCTTTGCTGACTGTGTAAATAGGAAGCATGTCTTTGGCTATGTGATAGGTGATAGCTTCTGAATTCTGTGTGTCTGCGGTGGTAGTTTTTTCGTAGGGCATTACATTTGAAAACACATCAGCAATCAATGCCTTTTTAACATAGGTGGCTGGTTGTGACTGAGGGGCTTTGCTGCTGTCGGGCGCTTTTTGTTACCATGCAATCGTCGTAAAGTAGGGGTTGGCTATTCTTCAAATGATTTAATAAATGTGTCATGTTGCCTTTGTTGTCGCCACAACTCTAAGGCACTTTTTGCACAACACTTGCATTTGATTAACATCGGTTTGCCTGTAGCCGAAATACTTCCATACCACTGAAGATGCGCCCTTCTTTGGCACCAAATCGACATTCTCGTTAGCACTAGCAAATCAAATCAAATCAAATTTTATTGGTCACATGCGCCGAATACAACAGGTGCAGACATTGCAGTGAAATGCTTACTTAGAGCCCTTAACCAACAGTGCATTTATTTTAAACAAAAAAAGTAAGAATAAAACAACAACAACAAAAAAGTGTTGAGAAAAAAAGAGCAGAAGTAAAATAAAGTGACAGTAGGGAGGCTATATATACAGGGGGGTACCGTTGCAGAGTCAATGTGCGGGGGCACCGGCTAGTTGAGGTAGTTGAGGTAATATGTACATGTGGGTAGAGTTAAAGTGACTATGCATAAATACTTAACAGAGTAGCAGCAGCGTAAAAAGGATGGGGTGGGGGGGCAGTGCAAATAGTCCGGGTAGCCATGATTAGCTGTTCAGGAGTCTTATGGCTTGGGGGTAGAAGCTGTTGAGAAGTCTTTTGGACCTAGACTTGGCACTCCGGTACCGCTTGCCGTGCGGTAGCAGAGAGAACAGTCTATGACTAGGGTGGCTGGAGTCTTTGACAATTTTGAGGGCCTTCCTCTGACACCGCCTGGTATAGAGGTCCTGGATGGCAGGGAGCTTTGCCCCAGTGATGTACTGGGCCGTACGCACTACCCTCTGTAGTGCCTTGCGGTCAGAGGCCAAGCAGTTGCCATAGCAGCACTCATGTTTCCGACACACATGCTGAGATAAAGCCACAGAGTTTCTAAACCTCATACTGTACCGTCTTTGGTAAAGCCCTTTCTCTCCTCACCAGCATCTAACTGTGTGCTCTAAGCGGGGACGCTTGTGATTGGCCAACGTGCATGCCATGCAGAGAGTGAGAAAGCCTGCTTGTGATTGGTCAGCATCCTCTGTGCATATAAAGAGTGAATGAGTCTAGCGCCTCATTGGAGGAGGTATCGTAGTCTAGTTGGTGTAATAATGGAGTGTCAAAGAAAGGAGAAAATCACAGCCTCTTGCGATATGGATATTGAACATGTCAATATCACAATTTTGATCTGAATTCGATTAATCGCGCAGCCCTACTATTTATTTCAAAGTATTGCTTTCTTCATTGTCAAGGACAGTCAAACCAATCAAAGTATCCAGTCTAAATGGCGCTTGCATGACAGAGCAGAAGTTGTGTGTTCAGTTAAAACATGCTACTAAGCAAATCCCTACGGAAAACTGTGCAGAAGAGGCACGTCAATGGCCAATGTAGCCAATGTAACCTACTCAATAAAAGCAATTAAAGACTCCCTGTGCCAAATAGTCACCTGTCACAGAGCTCACCCATGACAATAGACACTACTATATTGGGTGGCTAAAGCCCAGGTGAACTCCCAAGCCATAGGTCAACAAAGTCTTGTCTGGTGATCGGTTAAACGAATACCCTGCTTTAGACAAAACAACAAAACCTCTATCAATATTAAAGCCTATTTTCAGTTAGGCCTAGTCAATGAAAACATGGATAGATAGAGAACATAGTGATTCCTATCAAAGCCTCACCTACTGAAACCTGTGTTTGGGGTGTAGGCTATTGGGAGTGTATGTGTGTGAATGATAAAGGCCTGTATCAGATGGTAATGACCAGTGCTTGACTTGGACTGAAATAAGTGCCGGTACTGTTTACATTTAAGTGCAAGAGCTCCACCATACTTTTGAGCTAATATTCTATAAGAGGAACAGGAGCTCAAGCAGTAGAACATTTGAGGTGCTGGTATTCAGCTCCGGTGAGCTCCTGCCCAAGTCAAACACTGGTAATGACACTGACTCTGCTCGTTCATCAGTCAATATATCCCATAACAATGACCCCAGCCCTTACAGTGCATTCGGAAAGTATTCAGACCCCTTGACTTTTTACATTTTGTTATGTTACAGCCTTATTCTAAAATTGATTAAATTGTATTTTTCCCTAAACAATCTACACAATACCCCATAATGACAAAGCAAAAACAGGTTTTTAGAAATGTTTGCAAATGTATTAAAAATAAAAACACTGAAATATTACATTTACATACTCAGTACTTTGTTGAAACACCTTTGGCATTGAGTCTTTTTACATTTACGTCATTTAGCAGACGCTCTTATCCGACTTGGTGCATTCAACTTATGATAGCCAGTGGGACAACAACTTTCTTTCTTTTTATGGGGGGGTGGGGGAAGAAGGATTACTTTTATACTATTATCTTCTTGGGTATGACGCTACAAGCTTGGCACACCTGTATTTGGGGAGTTTCTCCCATTCTTCGCTGCAGATGTTCTCAAGCTCTGTCAGGTTGGATGGGGAGCATCGCTGCACAGCTTTTTTCAGGTCTCTCCAGAGATGTTTGATCGGGTTCAAGTCCGGGCTCTGGCTGGGCCACTCAAGGACATTCAGACTTGTCCCGAAGCCACTCCTGCATTGTCTTGGCTGTGTGCTTAGGGTCGTTGTCCTGTTGGAAGGTGAACCTTCGCCCCAGTCTGAGGTCCTGAGCGCTCTGGAGCAGCTCTAGGAAAAGTATTGGTGGTTCCAAACTTCTTCCATTTAAGAATGATGGAGGCCACTGTGTTCTTTGGGGACCATCAATGCTGCAGACATTTTTTGGTACCCTTCCCCAGATCTGTGCCTCGACACAATCCTGTCTCTGAGCTCTATGGACAATTCCTTCGACCTCATGGCTTGGTTTTTGCTCTGACATGCACTGTCAACTGTGGGACCTTTATATAGACAGGTGTGTGCCTTTCCAAATCATGTCCAATCAATTGAATTTACCACAGGTGGACTCCAATCCAGCTGTAGAAACATCTCAACGATGATCAATGGAAATCAAGATGGCATCTGAGTTCAATTTCGAGTCTCATAGCAAAGGCTCTGAATACTTATGTAAATAAGGTATCTGTTTTTTATTTTTAATAAATGTGCAACAATTTCTAAACACCTGTTGTTTTCGCTTCGTCATTATGGGGTATTGTGTGTAGATTGATGGGGAAAAACATTTTTTAAATCCATTTTAGAATAAGGCTGTAATGTAACAAAATATGGAAAAAGTCAAGGGGTCTGAATACTTTCCGAATGCACTGCATTTCTTTGATTAGGCTAGTTTGGTTCATCAGACATAACTTTAAATGGTGTTCCAGGAAAACTTCAGATGTTATGGTTGTCAACACACATTGACATTACGTGAATCACTTCATCAGAACAAGTGTTACTGTTGTCATATTATCAAAGCAAGGAGTGAACTGTTGAAGGCAAATAGCGTTAAGAACTGATACTACTACTAAGCACTGCACTGGATAAAACTAACTGTTGTTGTAAATGGACTGGCCAGGTGTATGGTCAGTGCTGAGTGTACTACTCTTCAAATCTAGCAAGTCAGATAAAATAGCCCATCTACATTGCATTGGCATGCTAACGTTAACTCAATGCGTCTCAAATCTATAACAAGTTACAAAATACCCCCTTCGTGTCGCTCTTCCCTCAGCTGTTGTTGTTTGGCTATGTTGTATGTTAGTTAGCATTGGCAAGCTAACTAGCTAGTTATCTAAATAGCTGCCTTTCTTACTGGCCCTGGCTTGTTGAGCCTGTTGTAGCCTGATATAGCCGGGCTAGCCAACTAGCTGAAATGGCTTACTAGTCAGCTAGCTTGTTGTTACGCTATTCCTCTTGCTAACTAACTTGCTAGCATAATGGCATTGGCCTGAAACTAATTGGAAATAACTGGTGGTAACAGTTCATTCAGTGACATGGTAAACAATTTAGAGTAATCTTACCTGCTGTGTCAGAATACGGAAGCGGAGCACCTTTGACCAGAAATAATGCCGACAGAAGAATTCCAGTCGCCAGCAACAACACAAATCCATGACGGTTCCCCATCCTTTTTAGCTTAGCTAGCTAACTAGCTAATGAGAATCGTCGTCCAAAATTACAACTAAATACTAATAAACCAAATACAATTTTTAATTCATTGATAATAAGTTAAATATATAGCTATATCTACAGGCTAAATAAAAATGCTCGCAGGTCTAGCTAGCATCGATAGCAACGACAAGCTAACGTGAGCTATCAATGCCTCAAACAATGCCGTTTCATTATCAATGAAAAATAGAAAAGGTATATTACCTTTCTTGAACAATCATGTTTAGATAAATACGCTTCACCGGCAATGCTCTACATTTATTCAAACGTAATATTTTATCAATAGTCCAAACTGTCAGGCTATTCTCCGAGGCGCCATGTTCCTACAACGTCATAGCATGGAGGCGTGTATATTGACACGATAGATTTACATATACAATAGTGAATCACAACCCATTAATCTGTATTAACGTACAGATACGACCAATCACTATCCTTCTTCGTATTCCCCATCCACATCCGTTGCTTTGTGTCAAACGTAAAGCTAGATGTGTTTTTAGAGCAGTAATTTGACATGTGAGGTATGCAAGCAATGTTCCAGTGCTTTGTGAAAGATGAACTACTCAACCTGTCTGATTTAATGGACTTGTAGGCTATACGGGGGGGGGGGGGGGGGTGCAAAGGTCTTGGAAAGGTATGCCTATCAAATCAAATGTTATTGGTCACATGCGCCGAATACAACAGGTGTGGACTTTACAGTGAAATGCTTACTTACGAGCCTGTACCTAACAATGCAGATTTAAAAAGTAAGAAAAATATTTGCTAAATAAAAAAGGAAATAGTAACACAATAAAATAACAATAAGGCTATATACAAGGAGTACCAGTACCGAGTCAATGTGCAGGGGTATGAGGTAGTTGAGGTAATTGAGGTAATACAGTATGTAGTGATAAAAGTGACAAGGCAATCAGGATATATAATAAACAGTGTAGCAGCAGTGTATGTGAAGAGTGTGAAAGTGTGTCCTATGTGTGAGTGTATGTCATCATTATGCGTGTGTGTTTTTTTTGTGTGTGAGCTTATTTAGTATGTGTGTGTATGTGTGTTGGAGTGTCAGTGTAGTATGTGTGAGTGCGTGGGTAGAGTCAAGTGAGTGTGCATAGAGCCAGTGCAACAAAAAAAATACGATAAATAAATAAATCATAAAGGGGGTCAATGTAAATAGTCCCAATACCAACAATTTTAACTGAAACCAATTGACATGAGATAAGATGGCACATAGGCCACGATATAGCTAAGTAGACCTATAGGCCTCCATTATGTTTTCACATCAATTTGTTTTGCATCTATGTCAAATATGGCAGGGGGAGCCAGGTAAGGAGTTGGACACATCCTTCTTACCCAAGCAAAGGGATAACATTGATTACTTTTGACTGTACCTTAGAAACTCTGCTTATATAGCCTATAGTAAGAGGGTGTGGTGTGAGTTTTAAAATCAGTTATTAATGACACATGCTGTGTTGACAGTATTCAGTGTACAGGTTGGTTTATGGACTGTACACATTAAGTACGTATTTGAAGAGCCTAATATTATTGCTGTGTTTTCATTCCATGTCGTGTCTGTTACTTTACGCTCTCTCAGATGTACCATTTGTGGTTATTTATAATCCACACAAAATGCATAACATGGAGTAGATGTTGACTCTGCAGAGGACTGTACTCTGCAGTCACTCAGGTTCTGTCCATTCACATCTGTAGAAAATGTGAAATTCTGACTGGGACTTTTATCTCCCCAAAGAGCCCGAATATATCCTGCCATCTTTGCTCATCATTGTGCATCATTGTCAACCCTTAATATTTCTACATGGAAAACCCCCATTATGCGATAATGGAATATGGGATAGTTTGGCATTGTTTTTTCCTATCAAGCCAATTAACTGGCTGGGTTGTAAGCTCTACCCCCTGCAAGTTAGGTGACAATAGTTGTGAAAAATGTTCTGCTCTGATTAACTAATGAGGGGGGAGGAGGAGTTCCGTTGTATCTCCCAGGGTTTGAGGACAGAGAGACATCATGTTTGCTCTCTGGATCACAAAGCTGCAGGAGGAGAGTGGTGTTGGATAATAGGCAAAAATCAAGAGAGGCAGAGAGCTGCACATCACTGGCTCACAGAGCGGACACCACCTCACCCAGATAACGGTTAGTTCCAGCCAGGCTTTAGAGATATACCATGCATTGATAGTTTTTTATGCAGTTCTGTAGAGATGTATGTATCTTTCTGTGTATTCATTTGTGTTTTTGTGCATCTCAGGGTTTTTGACAAAGTATTAAGGTGATCAAATGTAGTTTGGTATAATGCAACAAAAAATTGGTTATGTGAAGAAGCAGACCTCTCAAGGTCTCGCTTGGAGACAAAAAAAATGGTCCTTAAAGTTGCATTGTCAAGACTTTGGACAAATTTGTAAATTTTTAGCTAAATGTATTTATTGTTTTATTCATAGAAAAGTCAAGCAATTGTCATTGAATAAATGCCATAGAAACAGTAGCTAGATAGTACCTTGAAGCTAAAGGTGGATAGGCTGATGAGGAATTTGTCTGATGCTTTTAAAAAACACACCCTGACTGTTTGTGCCAGCAAAACACATTGTGCCACTTTCATTTATTGTGATGTGTTTCCCTCTTGAGAGCACGTGTCCCTCAGGCACAGAGAACCATGGCGTTTACAGGGTTGCTGCGAGAGGAGGACATCAGGGCTGCCGTCAAGGCTTGTCAAGGTGAGTCAAACAAACACACACACACACACACAAACACAAACACATGTGAACACACACAATTGCGCACACATACACACACACGCCCAATAGCCTACACTCCCAAGGGTGGTCCTATATTGGGGGAAGGTTGGAGGGTGGATCCTGGTAACCAGGCAGCCAGGGGGCTGGGGAGAAGCAGAGCAGTTACCACCCAGATACCAGAGTGTTAATGCTGAGCATTGAAGAGAAGACTAAAACACGCCAGTCATGCAGGCTTCATTCGCAGCCCACCAGCATTTAATTATTTAGCTACACATTACATCTGCTTCAGAGGGCAGACAAAAGCACACCATCCAGAATACACCCACATGTAAATGCTTGTATACTCACTTTTCAGTATTACATTTACATTTACGTCATTTAGCAGAGGCTCTTATCCAGTGCGACTTACAAATTGGTGCATTCACCTTATGATAGCCAGTGGGACAACCACTTTACAATATGTTATTTTATTTTTATTTATTTTATTTTATTTTTTTCTCTTTGGGGTGGGGTAAGGGGGGTAGAAGGATTACTTTCAGCATAACATACTTTCAGTATATCATCAGCATAACTGTTTGTGGTATATAATATATTATTCAAAACAGACTTGATTCATCATTCTCTTTCTCTGTTCTTTATAAGTCATTTGGTTTTCCTAATGACCTAAGTGACTCTCTGTAATTGCATAAACTGTGAATAAAAATGTATTGATTTAAACATTTGATCTGTTGCATATGGTCACACACTCACATTACAATGGGTTCCCTGAGGTGTTCTGTGAATCTGTGTGTTTAGATTGTATAATGTCCTTAACTAGCGTATTATTGTCAGGGCTCAGTGGCATTAAAATGCTAGAGGGTCTGTGTTTGTAATTGTGAATGTCAGCAGTAGTCAAATGAAAGTAATCTCTCTATTCATCCCCCTCTCCATTCTCTCTCCTTGTCATGCTGTCGGATCTCTCTTGCCTCACACTCTCTCACTTCCTCTCGACATCTCTCCGCATTTCTCTTGATCGCTTCCCCCATCTCTCCATTAGCTCCAGGCACATTCAACTTCAAGTTGTTCTTTGCACAAGTGGGACTGACCGGCAAGCCAGAGGCAGAGGGCCAACGGGTGTTCAGAGTCCTGGACCAAGACCAGAGTGGATACATAGAGGAGGAGGAGCTGAAGTATGATATGAGTTGGGGGGGTGGCTGTGTGTGGAGGGAGGGAGGGAGGGAGGGAGGGAGGGAGGGAGGGAGGTAGGTGCACGTGAAGGGGTTGCCCCATAGTATGTACACTAGTGGTCCCAGAAATGTTCCATATGCACAAAAAGCTTATTTAGCTCAAATTTTGTGCACAAATATGTTTACATCCCTGTTAGTGAGCATTTCTTCTTTGCCAAGATAATCCATCCACCTGACAGGTGTGGCATATCAAGAAGCTGATTAAACAGCAGTATCATTAGACAGGTGCACCTCGTGCTGGGGACAATAAAAGGCCACTCTAAAATGTGCAGTTTTGTCACACAACACAATACCACAGATGTCTCAAGTTTTGAGGGAGCGTGCAATTGGCATGCTGACTGCAGGAATGTCCACCAGAGCTGTTGCCAGAGAATGTAATGCCCCATGGTGGCGGTGAGGTTATGGTATGGGCAGGCATAAGCTATGGGCAACGAACACAATTGCATTTTATCGATGGCAATTTGAATGCACAGAGATACCGTGACGAGATCATGAGGCCCATTGTCATGCCATTCATCCGCCGCCATCACCTCATGTTTCAGCATGATAATGCATGGCCCCATGTCGCAAGGATCTGTACACAATTCCTGGAAGCTGAAAATGTCCCAGTTCTTCAATAGCCTACATACTCACCAGATATGTCACCCATTGAGCATGTTTGGGATGCTCTGGATCGACGTGTACGACAGCGTGTTCCAGTTCTTCCCAATATCCAGCAACTTCGCACAGCCATTGAAGAGGAGTGGGACAACATTCCACAGGCCACAATCAACAGCCTGATCACCTCTATGCGAAGGACATGTGTCATGCTGCATGAGGCAAATGGTGGTCATACCAGATTTTATTTTATATTTAACCTTTACTTAACTAGGCAAGTTAGTTAAGAACAAATTCTTATTTAGAATGATGGCCTACACCGGCCAAACCCGGACGATGCTGGGCCAATTGTGCGCCGCCCTATGGGACTCCCAATCACGGCCGGTTGTGATACAGCCTGGAATCAAACCAGGGGGTCTGTAGTGATGCTTCAAGCACTGAGATGCAGTGCCTTAGACCACTGCGCCACTCGGGAGGGGTTTTCTGATCCTCACCCCTACCTTTATTTTTAAGGTATCTGTGACCAACAGATGCATATCTGTATTCCCAGTCATGTGAAATCCATAGATTAAGGCTTAATGAATTAATTTCAGTTGACTGATTTCCTTATAAGAACTGAAATTGTTGCATGTTGCGTTTATATTTTTGTTCAGTGTATTTGTGTATGTGTGTGTGTGTGTTTGTCATGCACATAGAAAGAGCCTGATGTATTCAAGCTGAAACAAACTATACATTACATATCAATACAATAAAGCAGCATTGACACATGACATGTACATGTAGTTCTTCACTCATCTCTCCTCTCTTTGTTTGTCTATCCCCAGACTATTCCTGCAGAATTTCTCCTCGGGGGCCAGGGAGCTGACTGATGCTGAGACCAGAACTCTCCTGGCGGCAGGAGACGGAGACGGAGATGGCAAGATAGGGATGGAAGGTACAGGTTACAGTACACTCACATCAGCACTACACACACCTGACAGGAGAGCAAGAGAGGGACTGTCCAATGCTGACATAATTTAGGCCTAAATATCATCTTGATAATAGTTTCATCTTCATCAGTTTCATATCATTATATTTTATATTATTCCAGATGATAGGGGATATTGAATCTGAAGGAAGTAAATAAGGAAGGAAGGAAGGAAGGAAGGAAGGAAGGAAGGAAGGAAGGAAGGAAGGAAGGAAGGAAGGAAGGAAGGAAGGAAGGAAGGAAGGAAGGAAGGAAGGAAGGAAGGAAGGAAGGAAGGAAGGAAGGAAGGAAGGAAGGAAGGAAGGAATGCTGCAAAGGCAAAGTGGAAGAAACAGTAAATAAATGCAAGCTTTTTCAACTTATGCAATATTCACTGTGACTTGGCTGTGAGGTCACACATCAGGTGATCACTATATCTCTTTCTCATCTCTCTGTTTCTCTCTTCTCTTGCAGAGTTCTGCGCTTTGCTGAAATGAAGCTTTTACTCCTCATAAGGGCTGTCTCTTTTTTTGCTTTCTCTTGGTACTTTTTACAACGTCTGGAACCCAAAACGCCCAGCTTCAGCATGTCTGGAGGGAAATGCCCACCTCAGCGACTCTATTTAAATGCCTGCTGCCACTCTCCCCGGTTGATGGTGCATCTTGGCACATAAGTTGGTAGCCGGACATCCAGATAAACGGGGATATTAGATGTGAGTGTCTGTCTATCCATTGGGTAACTGGTATGGTTTAATAAAGGATTTAAAACGTAGATATGATGTCCGTGTGTCTTACTACAGTCCCGCAGGTTATGTTGGTGTTTCAGTGCGTATTTGGGTCTAACGCTTTGAACACACTAACTGTCTCATTGCGCAAAATAGTATGCAGCATCATCTAGATATGTGTGCAACAAAAGTGCAACATTCACCTTCTGCTACCATTGCTGTTAACGCGTACAGTTTGACGCATACGTTCGATAAAATCAATGTATGCACCACACAGAACGCACTGCAACTACCTCTTGCACGCAATGCTGCAAGACAAACGCAGCGTTCCATTGGAAATTAACTTACTTCTGGTGTATCAAAACGCAATGACACAGTCGGTTTGTTCAAAGCGTAAGCTATTAGCCTGATTTCCCCAGTGCATTTTAATTGTGTGCTCTGCATGGGCCTACAAGAGACAACGCAGCTCTAAATGTGATGATATAAGCAAAGTGCCCACGGCTTGTACAGGCTGCATTTCCGATGCGGTAACAGGCAAGCGAGAGGCTGCGTGCCTACAGTTCAGCACGCAACCATGGACAAGACCCGGAGCCCGGAGGATGCCAACTGCAGTACATCACAGAGTGATGGTAACCTCTTGAGTAGCTGACGACGAGAGCGATCATTCATCAAGACAGTGAGATGAATAGCCTATTGTAAGCATCAATTAAATCAATCTTAATTTACTTATACTGTACTGACAGCGATACGTCAGTCTGCAATGAGGCCAGACAGGTTAAATATGGTTAGATGTGGGCAAAACAAAATATTTCTGAAAAATGTGCATGTCCATATCAGGGCTAACACCGCCTTCTTCTGGAGTGAATTCAAATTAATAATTTTCAGACCTAAAAATGACTATTTTGATAGATGGGTTAACATGTGGTGGGATTGCCTTTGCCCATGAAGAATCATGTGAATAAAATATAACATTTCATTATTTATTTTAAACGAAAAAGCCGAGAGCATTCATTTTGATATATGCATACAATTATGCGTAATGTTTGGGTAGGCTATAGCCTATAGGCTACACTTATAGCCTACATAAAGTAATTTGGGTAGGCTATAACCTATAGCAGTGTTCCCCAACTGGCTTCCCGCGGGCCGAAATCTGTTCCAAAGTATTCCCACACATAATCGAGAGATAAATGTGATTGTATACAAATGTAAGCAAGGTTTTAAATTATTATGTTTTAGTCAAATATTATATATGTTTGTGCTTATTGCGGTCAATTTGCAGTCTACAAATTATTTGTAATTATGCTCCGGACCCCTGACCATCCATTCAAGAAAAAATCGGCCAGGCGGAAGAATCTATATAATTGATGATCCCTGACCTATAGGCTAAACTTGCCTGAAACTTATGCGTAGGTTAAAAGCGTAAGCCTCTGCGTCGCTATAGGCCTATCCCTGACCCTGCAGCCACATCCCACTAGGCAAAAACTGGTTGAATCAACGTTGTGTCCACATAATTTCAACAAAATAAAATGCAATGTGATGATATTGAATCAGTTGGAAAACTGATTGGATTTGATAAAAGTCATCAAGGTAACGGAATTTCGTCTTTATTTTCATTCAACTGTTAACCTAAATCCAATGACATGGTGACATTTGCTGTTGATTTCACGTTCAATACACGTTAGTTGACAACTCAACCAAATATAAATCAAAACTAGACGTTTAACTGATGTCTGTGTCCTGTGGGATGGCTCTGCATGGCATCCCAGTTTCGTAAATAGTTGTATTGATCGAAGGATTTTCTTTCCCAGGCAGTAAAAGGTGACAGAGGACACTGACGTCGAATTCCATTCATACCCTCTCTATCCGTCTCCGTCTCCCAACCGACTGACTGGCCGACACTCTATATCCAACACCACACAGGTGACATGCTATTCCCATTAGTGCAGTGTCGCATTGAGAAAGGAAGGCGTTCTTTCTACCATTCCATCCAGGTGTAAACACAATGTCATGGTGAAGTTGTTTTAGAGCTAATAAACTGCTCCTGTTGTGCGAACATTGCACAAAGCAGTGCAGCGCAAGCCCCCATATTGGAGTGGGCTATATAGCTGGTGTAGGAGCATAGCATTCAACCTATGTAGCCAGGCCTAGTTCACACACGGACGTAAAGGTTGCCGCCGTTATTTAAACTCATTGTCTATAAAGAAGAAGGATCGGGTGAAAAGAGGCTTAATTTTACTGAATTTGACTGAACCTGTGAACAGTTAACCCGCATTGGATTGTTAGGGGTCCTCTATGCAGGGGAGTCGCAGAAGGGTCAGAATGCTATTACAGTATATCAAAGATTTAGTGCGTAATATGCCTAGTAGTGTTTGTGTCAATTAATAAATAAATCAGATCAATCACGAAAAAGCATGAAGTCATGAAGAGCTGAAGTATTCCTTTCCACCATTTATAGCTTTGGGTCTACCCTTAGCAACATATCTTACATATATAGGCTATAATGATATTGACATTCTACCCTGGAAACAGAAACCTAATATTTTGTAACTTTATGAGGTCAGTGACCTATGTGCTTAAAATATTTGTACATTGTATCAATAGGGTTGGCCTGAGACTGAGATTTGATATCCCCAAACAACTGATTTTCTTTTATCTGCCCAGATGCTTGAATAGTTGGTAAATGAAGTCACTCCCTAGCCTACTTTGGTTTCAATGCGCTTATGACCTTGCCACGTCTTTGGGCCCTCACACTCAGGGCCCCTGAGCATCCTCATTTGTTACCTTAAAAATAGCACACGATTACTTCTGCAATTTTTTTGCAAAACCGATGCTGATATAGTAACTGGGACTCAAACTCCTATAAATGGTGTGGGTCACCGGGTCACGGGTATATAAAACAGAAGGAAAGGGGTTAGGGTCAGCCAATTCGAGTTATACACAGCTTTTCACTCGCCTCCAGAGGAACTTCAGTGTGCAAAGGGATCTCAGATGGAGGCATTGAATTGGAATACATCAGAATAGTGAATATGGAACCAAAATCTTACATGGAGCACCGGACCTCTCAGTGAAAATGGATGTAAAACATTTTAGGGACAATTTTCAGCAGAGGCAAACTTGATCATGAATTATCATTTTTTTGATGGACAGCAGTTGTGAATGTGGATAACAATTAGAAAAGAGAAATTAGAATACAGTCACTGATTTGTTCTCCTCTTTATTTCATTGTATTTATTTGATAAACAATACGATGATGATAATTAGAAGATAAAAGAAAAGTACACGTGCAGCTTGCATGGAGAGTTTATTTTTATTTTTTATTTTTTTAAGTTGGGTTTCCTGAGATGGGGGTTATTGTCTAGCTGCCTCTGATAAGCGTGAAAGACAGGGTGATTCTGTTACAGATGCAATTAATATACATTTACTGAATCCTATCATACACTCGTATTACAAACAGAAAATGAAAACAGTAGCCTATATTTACCACATAAACAGTAGGCCTATAATTGTTTTAAATAGTGTATTTAACTCTTTACACTCGTGGAAATTGGCTGATATGGATAGGGCTAAATTGAAATGTTTCTGGGCTAAATTGAAATGTTTCTTACAGAAGAAATATGAAAAACATATGCATAACAATGGTAGCAATTGAAAGGGAACAGTTTGGAAATTATGGGACAATGATTAGACCAAAGGTGAGGACACAACGGTTCACCTGACACAAGACTGAATCCAAACATTACATCGTTGATTTTATGTGCATTTTACATTTAACGTACATCTCGCCGCATTTGTTGATAACGAAATCTGAAAATACTCTGGATATATTCAGTAACATGACACGAATATTCCTGGAAAATGCGGGGTAGGTGCAAAATAAGACAAATAAATGACATGGGTTTGAGTGAGAGGACTAACTAGTGTCTCTTAGCGGCCACACACCTCTCCAAAGTGTGCACAGTTCCTAAGTCATTTCAATTCACTTTTATGACTCAAAGAAGAGTCTTCAACTATAAGGTGCTTGTTTGAGCTCTCCTAGAGCAAGTACACTTATAGTTATTTTGTTAGGAACACAACCCTGCATCACTGCCATCACACAATTACTGTTGTTGTTTATGCAATCCAAAAATGGTCCATTATACATCGCAATCTGGGTCAGGTGGGCATCATTTAAAAGCCTGTTCTGTTACCGACATGACTAAGTTATAAAATACGGTCTTTCAGAGTTAGGCTTTCACAAGGCAATTCAGTTCACGCTGATTCTGTTCAGAACAACCCAGAGTAAGACGGCATCTCATCATCAAACATAGTAATCATAAACGTTGACACTGTATATGACATGGGTTTTATGATATGGAAATGTAGTGCACATTTGGACTCATGGGTGTTTGGCTTGCTTGTATGACATCAAAGCGGTATTTATTATAATACTCAACGTCTCATCTTTCAAAAAGACATAGAGTCTTCTTAATTACAGCATCTTCCTCACTCAGACAACAAAACCTTTGCAAAACTTGCCCAATTAGCAGGAGGGATGGGGCCAGGCGGCAACTTCTTGTCGCATTATGTGCTCAAGTTCAGAACAGCTCTCAGTAAAAAAATAAAAATGCATACAGTGCTGTGAAGCGCAGAGCCAGAGCTTTGACGTCATGTATAGCATGTTGTACAGCCACTGCTTTCCAAATTTCAAATGTTCAACCAATATAGGTATGAGTGTAAAGGGCTACAATGTAATGTATCCTTAAACACATTATTTCCCCACGTCACTAATTTGGCAAAGTGATGATGAAAAAAAATAATACGTTTACATTATAAGTGCTTCTACACGCTGAAAAAATTGAGAAATTGGTGTTTAGTCAAACCAAATCTGTGGCCGAATTGACTGTGAAGCGAGGGTAACTAGCACTGCATGGTTTGCGCCAAGTTGGAGTTGTGCGCATAACGCACACGTTCGGATCGATTTACAGAGTTGGCATCTGTTTCTTCTCCCCAGTGGCAAATAAAATATAATACAAACTAATTTAAAACGTTAAAATTCAGTATCTTGTCTTTCTATTCATCTTAATTTTAACCTTATTGTAACCTCGTGGGTTATTCACTCTTGAAAATAACATAACATGGTCTAAATGTGATCCCTATAATGTTAACAGTACTAACACTTAAATGTAAGAACATTATAATTTGACAGCGAATACAAGATCTCTCCATAAATTTGCAAATCACTGTATTTGATATTCTATCTATTCCTTTTTTCAGAAAGAAACAGTGGCCGTCGGTGCACTTCTCGCTGTGGCAGATGTGACCGCAGCTCTGGCTGCTTACTCAGTGAAGAAGACTACACCAGTTTGTCAACGGAAATCAGCAGGTCCAATTTTTCTCCACTTCAAACCTACTACGTCAGATTGTGTTTCACTTGTGTGTTTCACAAAGTACTCGTTGTATAGTATACTACATTCTACAGTGCATAATAGAGACAGAAAATATGTACATGTGCATATCTTCAATATATCACCAGCATAGGCAGATATGGAAATAGTAGTCAATAAGATACAGAAGGAAGGACAATCCAATTAATCTGTGGCCAAGATTATTGTGAATAATTAGCTCATATTGGAAACTCAGTCAAAGTTAGGCTACTGACATTCTGAGAGAACCCCTATAAGAAACAGAGTCACATATCACTTATGCCCTGGTTAACTGCTACAAGCTTACATTTACATTTACGTCATTTAGCAGACGCTCTTATCCGACTTACAAATTGGTGCATTCACATAGCCAGTGGGATAACCACTTTACAATATGTTTTTTTTCTTTTTTTTTTCTTTCTTTGGGGTGGGGTAGAATCATTACTTTATCCTATCCCAGGTATTCCTTAAATAGGTGGGGTTTCAAGTGTCTCCGGAAGGTGTTGAGTGACTCCGCTGTCCTGGCGTCGTGAGGGAGCTTGTTCCACCATTGGGGTGCCAGAGCAGCGAAAAGTTTTGACTGGGCTGAGC
The DNA here is from genome assembly GCF_964263955.1 of Coregonus lavaretus. Classification (NCBI taxonomy): domain Eukaryota; kingdom Metazoa; phylum Chordata; class Actinopteri; order Salmoniformes; family Salmonidae; genus Coregonus; species Coregonus lavaretus. The sequence continues at coordinate 55,932,699 of NC_139989.1, read as the reverse complement.
GGGAACTGTGCTTCCGCAGAGGTAGGGGGGCCAGCAGGCCAGAGGTGGATGAACGCAATGCCCTCGTTTGGGTGCTTACTTGCAGGTTCACCTCTTGACAGTGCAGCAAACATAGAAGAAAGTAAATGGCTAAAGAAACAGTCATAGAAATATTTACAAAACTCTATGCTGTAAAAACAGAATAGTAATTTAGTAATAATTTAATTAAGCAATAAGGCCCAAGGGGGTGTGGTATATGGCCCTATATACCACGGCTAAGGGCGGTTCTTACGCACGATGCAATGTGGAGTGCTTGGATACAGCCCTTAGCCATGGTATATTGGAAATATACCACAAACCCCCGAGGTGACTTATTGCTATTATAAACTAGCTACCAACGTAATTACAGCAGTAAAAATGACTGTTTTGTCATACCCGTGGTAATCACTCTGATATACCACGGCTTTCAGCCAATCAGAATTCAGGGCTCGAACCACCCAGTTTATAAATCAGAATATAATACAACAAGGCACTCAATGAATTAAGACAGATATTTACAACATGTGCCGTGGAAGTGTGCAATAGAATGTGCAATAATAGCAGACATTGTTCAGTATAATAAATAGGAGTCCAGTAGCAGCAGTCGTGGAGTGTGTTTGTAGTGTGGATGTGTGTGTGAGCGTGTGTGTGAGTGGGAGTGTGTGTATGTGTGTGCGTGTGCGTGTGTGTGTGTGTTTGGGTCTATGTGTAGGTGTGTGTGAGTGAGTGCATGTGTGATAAGGTGTATAAAGTCAGAGTTCAAGAGTTCAGAGGTCTGATGGCTTGTGGGTAGAAACTGTCTCTGAGCCTGGTGGATCGAGACTCGATGCTCTGATACTGTCTGCCAGACAGTAACGGAGTTAATAGTCTATGGCTGGAGTGTGAGGGGTCCTTGATGATGTTGCGGGCCTTCCTCAGGTATCGCTTGGAGTAGATGTCCTGTATGGGTGGGAGCACGGTACCTGTGATGTACTGGGCCGTCTTCACCACCCGCTGGATGGCATTGCAGTCGAGAGCGGGGCAGTTTCCATACCAGACCTTACAGGATCCAGTTGCAGAAGGTGGTTTCCAGACCCAGGGCCTTGAGCTTGGTGATGAGCTTGGAGGGAACAATGGTGTTGAATGCTGAACTGTAGTCAATGAACAGCATTCTCACATACTGTAGGTGTTCCTTTTGTCCAGGTGTGATAGGGCCGTATGGATAGCAATGTCATCTTCCGTGGATCTATTGGATCAGTAGGCAAATTGGAGTGGGTCCAGTGTTCCGGGCATGCTGGCCTTTATGTGGGCCATGACCAACTTCTCGATACACTTCATCATGATGGGGTGAGTGCAACAGGATGGTAGTCATTTAGGCATGTCACCTTAAGTTTTCTTGGGCAATGGAACGATGGTGGTTGACTTGAAGCATGTGGTGACTACAGCCTGAGACAGGGACATGTTGAAGATGTCTGTGAAGACGCCTGCCAGTTGGTCAGCGCATGCTCTGAGGACGTGGTCGGGGATGCCGTCTGGTCCTGCAGCTGTTTTCAAAACAGTCCTGGAGTATTGAGTCTGCTCCATCCATCCTTTGTCTCACTATTCTGTCTGTTGGTGGGTCCCTCTTCAGTAGGTTTTTGTATGCAGGGAGTAGAAACAGGGAGACGTGATCTGATTGGCCGAAGTGGGGGCGGGGGATGGCTCTGTACACGTCCCAGAAATGTGGATCTGTTCTTAAATAAAAATAAATAAATACAATTCTCCCATGAAGTAATCCAACAATGTGTGCGCCGCCATCTTGTCTATTTCAAATCTTCTCATTGATCAAGACAGGGGAGTGTCATTCAACGCAACGCTTGATTTCTGAGTCGCACTCATGACATGCGGCACCTGAGAGAAGATTTGAAATAGACAAGATGGCGTCTTGTTGGACTACTTTATGGAGCAAAACATTTATTTTATTTAATAATGGAGCATTTTCTCAATTCAAACAAACCACCTGCAACTAGACATGGAAGTTTAGAAGACATGCGTTGTCTTCCAAGTCTGGAATTGAGGAAGTATCGCCAAGTAAAGGTTGGTTGAAAATTCTCTGTGCAATGCATTACACTAAGTAACAACGGCTATCAGCCAGCTGGAACAGTAATAATGGTCTGATTAGTCTAAGTTTTAAAAGCTACACTAATCCAACATCTCTCCCTTCATCCCCTCTCTCTCTCAGGCTGTTCCTGCAGAACTTCTCTGCCAGCGCCAGAGTACTCACAGACAAAGAGACCAAGGTTTTCCTGGTAGCCGGGGACGAGGATGGTGATGGCAAGATTGGAGTTGACGGTAAGAGAACCTTAACCCAGCTCATCATGGTTGAGGGACATTGCAGGGATGATATGTCGGTGTACTGGTAACAAATAAATTGGACATATAGCTGGGACCCAGAGTTTTTCCTGACCACAAGGAAAAATGACACTAGAGGAGATTTGCTACATTGACTGCCTTGTGTGTATAAGAGCAAGAGGTTTTATTTTATTTCAGTACTACTGCAGAACGTGTACATTGATTTTTTGATTTGTTGACTACATCATATTATTCAAACATGAACAATAAGGTCAATATTCTTGGTTGGGCATATTTTGCACAGTACTACTTTTCGCAGAGTTTCTTGCCCTTATAAAGGCATAATTGTCCATTGACCAAGATCCACAATTTTTCACAGAACCAGAACTCCTATCAAGACTCACTAACTTATTTATCAACTGCCTGCAGACTATATTTCTCAACACGGAGCACAATGTCCTTATAGTGTATTGTTAATGTTATTTGGATATGTTATAATGATCTGAAAATGGCTTGTGCAAATTGTACAATCGTATCTGCACTTTCGAGGAATAGTGAAAACCCAGTAATAATAACTTTTTTGGTGTAAACGTTGTCTTTCCAGCTTAGCCTCTCAATGCTTTAGAAACCAATGTGGGGAGAAATAAGCCTGAGTTCCAGATGTATACTGCATGTGCTGTCTTGCGAACTCCTATGTCACTATCACACCAAGACAGATCTGGGACTCAGGCTATAGGGGAACATTTGAGGAGAGTTCAAATGTATCCTGTGTGTTTATCTATGAGGTCATTGCTAGTGTGAGGGGTTATGAGGAGAGAGAGAGAGAGAGAGAGAGAGAGAGAGAGAGAGAGAGAGAGAGAGAGAGAGAGAGAGAGAGAGAGAGAGAGAGAGAGAGAGAGAGAGAGAGAGAGAGAGAGAGAGAGAGAGAGAGAGAGAGACAGACAGACAGAGAGACAGAGAGAGGAGAGAGAGAGAGAGAGAGAGAGAGACAGAGAGAGAGAGAGAGAGAGAGAGAGAGAGAGAGAGAGAGAGACAGAGAGAGAGAGAGAGAGAGAGAGAGACAGAGAGAGAGAGAGAGACAGAGAGAGAGAGAGAGAGAGAGACAGAGAGAGAGAGAGAGAGAGAGAGAGAGAGAGAGAGAGAGAGAGAGAGAGAGAGAGAGAGAGAGAGAGAGAGAGAGAGAGAGAGAGAGAGAGAGAGAGAGAGAGAGAGAGAGCGTGCACCTGTTTTAATAATGCCCAGATGGGAGTCCTGTAGGATTTGGGCCAGGTCCTGGCATGCTTGTAGTGTGGGGAAGTCCTTGGGCATCACTGGGATACTTCCTAAGGGATTTGAAGAGGATATATTTCACATTACTCTAATAGAGCCTTGCAGGTCTGCCCGCCTGCTGCCCCCTCATGGATTCTCACTCTCTGGATGGCACTTCCTCTTTGGTCAACGAGACAAAGTGCTGGAGCAAACTGACACTGCAACAGAATGGCCTAGAATAGCCTTGTGGCATTATGTTGAGTCAGCAGGACATTTTAAATACATGTTAAATACAGTGTAACCAGAGTGTGTAGGGTTCCTTTATAAATACTTAAGGAGATTGTGGTATTTTCAGTCATGTAAGATTGTTTATCTGTATCATTTGTGAAAACTTGTGGCACATCTTGCAATGTATTTGTAGGCTGTTTATTTTACATATACTTAAAAGTTACTTACAGTAAATAATTTACAGTAGCTAACTAACAATGATCCTTTTATATCTTATCTGAGATAATTCCACATCTTCTAATTTAACAGTCAAAACATGTACATTTAGCAGACGCTCTTATCCAGAGCGACTTACAGGAGCATTTAGGATTAAGTGCCTTGCTTAAGGGCACATCGACAGATTTTTCACCTAGTCGGCTGGGATTAGAACCAGCGACCTTTCGGTTACTGGCACAACGCTCTTACCCACTAAGCTACCTGCCGCCAATCAGTGTATCACTGACCCCATTGGTGCAACATAGTAACTACCCAACTAAGCAATATATCCGTAATACAACACGCAACACTTTTGTGACATAAGCATGCCGCAATCAATTAATTTTCCAAACAGAAAAATATGTTGTGATAGTATACCCCCCGCCTCCCACCCCCCGTCAGAGATAGGACAGTGATGCCACCTGCAGGAAAAAAATACTATGTTCGCTATAAACTTTAGCATGTATTTGACCACAAGTGAAAAAAACAACGTTTGCTGTAAAATTGCTTAACGAACAGTTAAACATTATGGTGGAATGGTGCATTGTTTTCTACCCAATAGCCAAACCATGTGAAAGCAATTATCAGTACTTCGACTTTTGTTTTGGGTCATAATTTCGTTTATTTCCCAAGTACTCTGAGCGATATAAAGGGCAACAAAAATATACAAATACAAAGGACTTGAGCGTGCAGTATAGGCTAGATATGAAGTATAGTACAGTTTACTGTAGGCTAATCCCCATGATCACATTAACTGTATAGACTTACAGAAGCCGCAGACACTTTTTGGCTATGCACAATTAGTCCGGTATACACTAACGGATGTGGAAGATTATTAGGATCAAATTTGCTTTCACGAGACATTGCATAATAAAATCTAGGCAACCATAAGCATGTTGCAAGTAAATTACTTTCATGTAAAATATTACACGTTTAGTGTAGCCTCATATCTTATAATATCAAAATATTTAATCATAAAAGCATCATATCTTCTCTAAATCATTTAGAAAACCATTATATTTACACACGGTTTACGCACATCCAATACTTCACCTTAATGCAATGGATGACTGGAAACTCTGACAAAGACATTCAGAGTAACACAAAATCGTTTTAAACAGACCTCTCAAGTCCAGCATATGTGTGCATATTACATGAAAACTACAACCCTCCTTAGAAACCTCGTCAATGACCGCGTTGATATCCATAGGCTACATGAACCTCTCAATATAAACGGTCGGAATCTTTTTAGCAACCGTCGACTCCTTCCCTATCACTCAGCAGAATATATTCTTAGCATTGGGGGATATTATGGACTTTTTTCAAACGCACCTTTTAAGCATCTTCATTTATGAAACTTAAAATAGATCGGGTCTCTTGCCAGTGGACAATTATACCCCCCCCCCCCCCCCCCCCCCCCCCGACCGGTGTCGGTTACGTTATGCCTCGAATTTCGGTTGACTGAAAGTATATAAGGTCAGCAGTATCGATGGGAACATCACTCGCTGCAGTCGCCTGAAGTCTTCTCTATCAACCGTTCACCAAAGACATCAGAGGTGAGTTTCCGTGCGGTGCGAAGGACGTACAATAACCCAGGATCCAGAAAGGTTGCAACAACATCCAGGCTTTTGCTGTACATTTTATCCTATGCGCACTTTACAATTTACCTTAAACGTGGGACTGCAAGCCGTTGTGTCATTCAAAACACCCAAAGACTGAGATTTTGTTTCTGTACTTTTTGGCTTTATTTGGACGCACACCGGAGCGGGATGGATTTCGACAATTGCAAATCAGTTTCTCAGATGGAACGTTTGGAATGCAACATCAACATCCTTATCAAATACCCACATGTGCAGTGGGCTGCCTTAACCATGGCCTATCGGGGCTTTCCTTTTGGGAACCACTAAAAACGTTTCAATTGGATTTGATATGAATTCCCAAATTACACCCATTGGTTGAGACAGAAACATTTGAGGGCCGCTTGACACATTCGATTTGATCTGTCCAATTTCATTATAATAACATGGATGGCGCAGGGGGCTCCGCTATTATCAAAAGACCACCAGCCAAATGCTAGTAAACAGTGGCTGGTCGATTTTAAATATTTGTTTGACATCCTGCGTAATGCAGTGGATAATCTATTATAAATGTAATAAGATGGGTTGTGTCGTGCTGACATTTTGGCTGGTAGAAAGTCGGAGTGTTTGGTGATTTGTTCATCTTTTTTAGCATTATGTTTGTGCCCTGGTATTGCACAATAGAATAATAACTTAGTACTTACCTGGTAATAACCTCTCAAAACATGACGTAGATTCAATGCAGTGCTCAATACTGAACGTTGACACGCTAAATCAAAGTTGAATTCAAGTAACAATTTCTCCCTTTTTTCAACATTCAGCTCAAAATGGCCTGTGCCCATCTGTGCAAGGAGGCTGACATCAAAACCGCATTGGAAGCGTGCAAAGGTAGACTCTAGTTTGTTTACTTTTTCCCCCACCTAAAAAGCCTTTTTAACCCAACTATGTGGTATGATAAACGTCAAATTAGCCATATGAACACACGATTACCTCTCTAGTCTGTAGTTGCATTATGTGTTTACTTGCAGGTTATACAGTAGGCATATATCCTTCATATTTGCGTTACAGCCGCCGACTCCTTCAACTTCAAGACCTTCTTCCATACGATTGGCTTTGCTGCGAAGTCCGCCGACGACGTCAAGAAGGCTTTCAAGATCATTGACCAGGATGCAAGTGGCTTTATTGAGGTGGAGGAGCTGAAGTAAGAGCCATGCACCATTACAGGACAAATAACAGACAATAGATTAAATCAATGCAGGAGACTGTCACTGTATCGGTGCGCATGCATTCTAAATGTAAGTGTGCATTAGTGCATTGGCCTGCATACATTCGAATGAAACTAAACCAATATTTGTGTCTGTGTCTCCAGGCTGTTCCTTCAGAACTTTTGCCCCAAAGCCAGGGTACTTACCGAGGCCGAGACAAAGGCTTTCCTCAAGGCTGGTGATGCGGATGGTGATGGCATGATTGGAATTGATGGTACGAAACATAGCATACATGGGTTAAACAATGCGTTAATCAATGTTACTTGCATATTAATAACGATGTTTAGGACCTGGTGTCAATCTATTTTAAGGCCTAAGCTAAGTAAACTAATGTTGTAAGACACTGGAAAGGGTTCATGTTTTTTCTTTTCTTTTGCAGAGTTCGCTGTATTGGTTAAGCAATAAAGAGCAACTGACCAAGAACTCACCTGAAGGAACAATATTGCCCAAGACCTCCCCTTTTCATCTGAATATAAATAATTTTTATACATTTGCTTGCAAGAAGTTTCCTCCTGTGCGGCACACTGTCCAAAATTATGATTGTGAATGTAGCGCGGATGTATTCATGTCTTATATGAATTTTGCTTACTGTAAAATCTATGATGCACTTTTCAGGAAAGGACGATAGATAAAAAAGAATCAATATTATTTTGGAATAAAAGGTCTTTGTATTATTTCCTATTTAATTAATCAAATGTGTTTATCTGAGTTCAGATGCCATTAGTTTAACTTCACATCCATAAAAGGAACCGGTTTATATTAACTGTAATTGAGAAAACGCCTGCCATTTTATTTGCTATAAATTATACATAATAATTCATGACACATAGTCTATTTGTCATGTTTTAATCATAAAATTACAAATTAACAAATTACAAATTAACGCACACTTTACGCACGAGGGTGCACAGGCACACACAAACCGAGGTGTGTGTGTGAGGGAGAGCGAGAGAGCGACAGAGAGATACCGAGAGAGAGAGAGAGAGAGAGAGAGAGAGAGAGAGAGAGAGAGAGAGAGAGAGAGAGAGAGAGAGAGAGAGAGAGAGAGAGAGAGAAGGACAATAAAAGTCAATAAAATAAATACCAGCATGGCACCAACTTAGTTTTGCCGCCCTTGTATGAAAATAGGTAACAGAAATGTTCTACTTAAACAATAGATACATCCATCATTTACATCCTATCCTAGAGTAGAGACAAGGATTGAGGGTTCAAGTGATTCCAATTATGTTTTATACAGTACCTTAGAGCAGTGGTTCCCAACCAGGGGTACTAGGACCTCTGGGGGTCCTTGGCCTATCCACAGGGGGTACTTGAGAATACTCATAAGACCATAGGCCTACTGGTAAAATGCACATGTGGGGGTACTCCAGGGGTACTCCGGGCAGAGCAAAATTCAGTTGGTGGTACATTAAACGAAAAAGGTTGGGAACCAGTGCCTTAAGAGTCTGCATACATACAGTATATATGAACAAAACACATGCTTCAATATGTTTTATAATGTTTTTAGTCAATCAAATGTATGTATAAAGCCCTTTTTACATCAGCAGTTGATTGATTGATTGTCAACAAGTGTTCCTGCTGATCTCATCAAATGCATCTCTATGGTTTGATGTCCGGTGTCCAGTGGGCCTAACGACATTACTAAGGAGCCCCACATGGGAGTATAGTCTATGCGTCAGCGTTATGAGTCCACTAGATGGTGGCAAACCCAAAGACAGTGAGTAGTCTTCCCAAGGCAGCGTTTCCCCTAAATATAGACAGCGGTGCTTATTGGGGTGTATTCAGGGGAGTGAAACGCTCTGAACGTTGCAAATAGAAATATAATGAATATATATGATACGATTCCCTCGATTGGTTACATTGCTTTCTGAACGTTAACGTTAATTACACTCTCCTGAACAGGTACTGTAAGTCGCTCTGGATAAGAGCGTCTGCTAAATGACTAAATTGTAAATTGTAAAAATTGTACAGTGATACTGATGGTTTGTCGGGACTGATGGTTAATTGACAACTGTAACATTTTAGCTAAACCTAACCCAACTACGGAAAGAAGTGACTTCACTTAGCAGGTTAGAACTAACGCAGCAGGTTAACAGAATTAACGCAGCAGGTCAGGATAATTAACGTAATTAAAGGGTTAGGGTTTGGCTTAGCTAAAATGCTAGTTGTCAAAACTGTTATCCCCGACGCTACAACTAGATGGAGCTGTACTCCATCTAGCCACAATCGTAGAAACCATCAGTCACGACAAACCATCAGTAGGCCTATCATATAACAATGGCCCCTAATGTATGTTTGAAGAGTCACATTAAAACGGAGAACGAACCATGAAACAACATCTCGTGCAGCTTTTGAAACCATACGCCCACAAAACTGGAACACTAACAGCCATTGACTTGGGCAACTATAACCATGTCAGGCAGAGCTGTCTGGTTTAGTCATTGCCTTTTGGTAGGGCATTTGGCGCTATAGTTACACTGTCACGAGGGAAAAGTCGATGCAAACAAACAGAAAACAGCGCTAATAACATTGAAATATGATTTAGCACCACGGGACAGGGGCAATCGGAACCCCCTGCGATCAGATGTTTCAGGACCATGTTCATAATGTAATGTAATCATAATACACTGAAGTCAGATAACTTATGCAGGTAGCCTATTATCTAGAACTGCATATGTTCTGTCTACACATTTTTCAATATGATTTAACCCAACAAGCAAAACACACCCGTTTCTTCCGTGGCAACGGTAACGGAGCATCTCTAATCCGTTTCTGTTCGACACCGGATGAGCCAGTACAAATTACGACTATCCTGCCCATGTACGCTTGTAAAGAAAATTAGCAAATGTAAATGAATAAATTACCGCCCAGTAACCGTATAGGCGACGAGGTATCAGAATGGCGTACAACATCACCGCATGTTGGTAAGGGGCACCGCTCGATCCGGTGTCCTCCTCAGTCTCTCTTTCACATAGGACCAGGGACAGGGAGAGCCTATTGAGTTTCCACTCATGCATCTGCCGCTGGAGCCCCAAATCCTAGAAAGAGGTTTCGGACATTGGACATGGAGACGCTAGTCGCACTATTGCTCGTTCGTGCGCCCAGTCACAAAATGTGATTTGAAAGGTCAGGCTGTGACTGAGCGAGCTGCAGGAGTAGTTTTAATTATTTTAATTACACACCTTGCATTATTGAACTACATTTATATAAAAATTACCATAAAGTGGTCCCAAGGGAAATGTTTTCTCCTCATGCGTACATGTTTGGAGAGTTAGTGGAAACGCAGCGTATAGCCTACACACTATCCACACCAACTCTCCCACCAAATATGCACCAGAGTAAACCAACAAAATTAAGCAGTGAAAATACAAGCATAATATGTCCTAAAGGATTAGTGATCTAGCCTACTGTTATTTTAAGCGCACGTGCCCACTCGATCATTTCAGCAGTCATGCAATTAATTTGTGCATAAAAGTACAATAAATGCAAATGTTATAACCGTGGGGCTAGAACACTGTAATATCAGTCTAAAGGTTCATTTTACTTGGAATATTCAGCCTACATATGCAGGGTACGTTTAAATAAGGTTCACTTGACCTGTCCTTGAGCGGCCTTTACTCATCTACTTTGCACGACACACTATAACGCCTGCGGTCTGGGAGGGCTCGCGCCGTCGCCAGCTGACGCGCTCGACCGCTGCCTGCTTCCGCTGCTGCAGCTGTGTTGGGCAGGTGCCAAGTACTGTAGTCTATAAATCCCCACGCGCGCGCGCCGCGGTTTCTCATTGAATTGAACAGCTTGCAAGCTGGTCTATGATTGTTGTCTGCCCCCGGCTATAGGGGATATTCAGCGAAATCCCTACCTCAAAGGGTGTCAATTTCTGGTTGAGTGGTGCCACTTGTTATTAAACATGCAGAGAGAATTGTCAAGGCTAAATGTCAGACTTTGTTTCAAAACTTTAATGATGAGAATCATAACAGGATTTGAATTTGATCAATAATTAGATACACATTTTTTCATAATAATTGGATAAATAATATAATTTATGTCGATTTTTTATTTAAAAGGACACAAATCAGATGCTATCTGTATTATTGATGACATCCTGTGCAGTGCACTGTCACCCCAATACGAACACATGCACACCTTTACTGTGAGAAGTGAGCACACATACACATTGCACACCTTCAACTTTCCCCTTGTCCAATGATGAATAATAGCTGTTCTCCACAGTCCAGAAGCAGGGTATACTCCAAGGGATATGGTTAATGAACTCGCCGCAGACCTCTCCGTTCACTTCCACATACAGTGACATTGTTTTAGGGTTGTCCTCTGAAGGTATAGGAATTCTGCCAATGGTCACATTTTACATACTGCCCAAATACAGTATTACATTTCACTGCTTCAATAACACTGTGAGGAATTGCAAAGATAAGCATTGTTCTAAATGGATCACTCTGTTAGATCTGCTAACGCCCAGGGTCGCCCCTGCGGCCATATCTAGTGTGGCCATTTATATCTGAGGGATGGCCTGAGTGACCTCAATAGACAAGATGCAATCTCTCTCTCTCTCTCTCTCTCTCTCTCTCTCTCTCTCTCTCTCTCTCTCTCTCTCTCGCTCTCTCTCGCTCTCTCTCTCTCTCGCTCTCTCTCGCTCTCTCTCTCTCCCCATTTCCCAAAACTCTATTCCAACACAGACGCCTTAGGCTAATGTGTGTGTATGTGTGTTTATGCGTGTGTGCATGTGTGTATGGACCCTAACTGACATTACATCATCATGCACAATCAAGTGGGACATTGAAAAACAGGGTGACCTTGTGTCCTTTAATCAGCACACTGGACAAAATGATAGCTCAATATTTAACCCTGTCTGGTCTGTAGTGCGAGAGAAGGTTAAATATATCGTCATGATGACATTCTGTGATAGGCAACCCCTGTTGTGTGTGTATCTGTGGAGTTTAGTAGTATTAGATTTGCAGAGGATAATCTAACCCCATCTGGTGGGTCCAACAGAGTAGCAGGGTTTGAAAAATGTGTGCTGTTTAAATCCAAATGAGGGCACATTTTTTGACAGATCTGCAGGAGATTTGGACCAGAGCGTTCGTTCTCAGGGGGCTGTGGGCTACTACACCACACAATGGCCGCACTTTATCCCTCCACAAATTGTTCAACATCCAATATCCACATACCCAGTTATACACTTTATAATTGAATGTGGTTTATTGGAGCTTGACTTCTCCCTGAATGCAGCTTGCTTTCTCACTGAATGACCTTTTTCACTGAGGACAATATACTGTATGTGTGACACAAATACCAGCTCTGGGACTGCTTGTAGAGGGACAGAGACAGACAGACAGAGATTAGCCTTGTTTATACCTTGCGCTAACATGTGAGTTTCGTGATCTGATCAATATGATCCTATAACTATCTGATCAAGGTTTGTCACATCTACACATTGTATTAAAATATGTCTCTTATCCATTCTCCCTTACCCAGCTTACCCTCCACTGTGTCCGCATTGTGAACAGATTAGCTGGTGCCTCCCTGTATGCAAATTATTTGACAGATATTCTTTCTAAATAATATGGATTTATTTACTGATGCAATAAGTCAATGGTGCTACCTGTCAATTATTTTAGAGTCCAGTACAATGCTGATTTAAATGATTTGACCATGCAGATCTGTTTATACTTGATTGATATCCAGACACAATGCCTGCCTGTCTTTTAATCTTAATGTGTACAAATTTGGGCATAATCGGAATGTGGACAAGATCAGGACAACGGGCGCATGTTAGCACCAGGTATAAACAGGGCTAAAGAGACATTTTTGTACCATAGTACTGTATTATAATTCGATAAGGGAGGCAGAGGGGGAGGAGGACTGGGTTAGGTGTGGGTGGGAGGAGGGGATATAGAATAATGCACTGATGACTTAATTTTCCATTTACAAGGGCGTTACTGATGTCCACAGTAGTCAGTCTATGGTCCTGCCCATGGGCGTTATAAAGGGTAAAGGTGAATTAGTTAGGAAAGAAATTTGATCAGGGACGGGCAGTTAAAATTTGATACTCAGACAGGTAATTCAAGCAATCCCTATTGTCACCGCAATCAGACCTATATAAATCGTCTCTGACGGACACCAGTCACCACATAGCCTTCCTTACTCCTCTCTTTTGGATCAACGACCGGGCAAGAACCTCAACGCGGTAAGTTGACTTTGCGCTCTGAACTGGACTCAGGGGAGTCATTCTCTGCCACTTTGAGTGATAGAAATTGTTCAATTTTTTTCTTATTCGCTTCGTTTGTGTTTATAATGAGTAGTTTACTTGGCTTTAATGTTTAGACAAAGGATGCTGTAGCAGCGTATTAGACAAAGTTGTGCCATATTTTATTTTTAGGAAGTATCTAATTCATTCTTTGCTATCCGTTTGAGCAAATACTTATTTAAATGGTAGTTGATAATCTGGTGTATAACCATTTGTCAGCCTTGGGTCAATTTGACTGGGATATTTAACTTCAGAAACTGAAGAGAGTTCCCATGCATCTGTGCATTGTCTGTGCGCCTTGGGACGCTTTGGTACGCGCAGGGTGACAGAGACAGTGTCCTGAACGTATTCAGTGCAGACTAAAGATAATTTGCCAGTAGTGGTATTTGGAGTAGGCCTACCTAGCTTTTGTCAACGAATCAGATCAAGCATTAGGGTCAGGGGAATTACAGAGAAATTATGTCAACACAACTGTTATGTGCATGAGCTGAATCAATAGACCTTAGGCTATATGCGTGTCACAGTTATTGGCTATGTTTTATAGGCCTGTGAAACTGTACTTAAGATATGCTATCCAAATAGTGATAATATTCTGCACCAGCCAAACGAACCTCTTGTGTCTTCAAAGAAGAAGCATGCATTGCTGTTTAGCCGACCTGACTAATTGTGTTAATAATTCACCACTGTTGTTTCTTCGACAGGATTAAAATGTCGCTCTCATCTGTCCTTTCCGCTGATGCCATCGACGCAGCTATGAAGGACTGCCAAGGTATCATCTTCCACTAATATCATGATTGCTTTCTTCATTAGATTCCTTCACCGCATTAGTGGTAGCCTAGGCTATGGGCAGATTCACTATACTAAATAAAATAAAATAAGGTAGTCCATTGTTGATGTCAAACAAAAAACAGAAGTATAGGCCTACTTAGGTGGTTTAAAATGAGGCCTATTTTAGAGAAAACAACATTTAGGCTACAGTAGACTCACACACCAAACCCCCCAAAAGCAATTAGGACAGAACAGATGGCAGGTGTCTCAGTCAGCTTTTTTGTCCCTAAATGTATCAGGAGGAATTATAATGCAAACAATTGTCTTTATTTAGATAGAGTTTTTGAATGAATGAAAATGTGATGTGCCTATGAGTGAACTAAACTAGACTAAACAGATGAGTTGGTTATTTGAATTAGCCGCAAACTGGTCTCAGAGCATTTCATATTATTCTGTACGTAAATCTGAGACACTCCATTTAGTATGATGTGTTACGTTTCATATGGTATGTATTAATTTGTGGATGTCCATCAACCATTTCATATGATATGTTATGAATTACAATTCGTATTATATGTTACAAACTTGCAAAACCTACAATATGTTACGAACTTGCAAAATGTACAATACGTTATGAATTTGCAAAACTTATGATATGTTATGAATTCTAGCTAGGTGGCTAGGTGGCTAAAAGGGTTAAGGTTAGGGTTAGGGTCTGCGTTAGTTTGCATTCTTCCACTAGGCCTATCTCCACTTCCTACCCCCACTTCCTCGTTAACGACCTGTACCAGAGCTAAGGCCGAACACGCCTGTTATTTTTCTCATGTCATCCTTACCCCATCAGCACCGGACTCCTTCAACTGTAAGAAGTTCTTCCAGCAGTGTGGTCTGACCAAGAAGAGTCCCGCGGAGGTGAAGAAAGTCTTCGGGATCCTGGACAACGACGCCAGTGGCTTCATTGAGGAGGAGGAACTGAAGTGAGTCGGCTACAATTGTTGGACTTTTAGTTAGTGATAAACTACAATCTTTGTGTTCTTTCTACTACAATATTTAGGCCTAAAGAAAATAGCCCATATATTATTCTTGAAGCCGCATAGGCCTATATCATCCTCTGTAGGCCCTAAACGTGTTAGGCTACCTGTAATTTTGCACAGGTTAGCGTTTTTGATCATGAATCTTGTTCTGGAGACAGCTCTGCAGTGGTCACTAGCTGGCACAGCCACAAAGTCATCAAATCTGATTTTAAATCTAACCCTAACCTTTACCCTACCACACTGCTAACCCTAATGCCTAACCCTAACCTTAAATCAAGACCAAAAAGCAAATATTTGTTTTCATGCATTTTTTTTACAATCTAGGCAATTTTGACTTTGCAGCTGGCCCATCTAGCGGAAATCGCTCAGTTCGGCCTCAAGGACAAGACTCATCCCAATAAACGTCAACCTAACTTTGCTCGAAAGTAGGCTACTTCTTGAAGATAGGCTTTGTAAACTTGCACATCTTTACTAGTGCACCCCCATCAAGAGACAGTAAATTGTCATTATTTCGTTCATTCATGATTCCTGTGGGGTCATAGGTCATAGGTCATAGGCCACCTTCCGGAGACATTTGAAACCCCACCTCTTTAAGGAACACCTGGGATAGGATAAAGTAATCCTTCTAACCCCCCCCTTACCCCACCCCCCCCAAAAAAAAAAAAAAACAAAAAAAAAAAAACGTTTTACAAAAGTAAAAATGACAAGAAAAACAATAAAATTAAATAATAAATAAATTGAAAAATAAAACAGAAAAAAAAAAAAAAAAAAAAAATTGGTAAAGTGGTTATCCCACTGGCTATAAGGTGAATGCACAAATTTGTAAGTCGCTCTGGATAAGAGCGTCTGCTAAATGACGTAAATGTAAATGTAAATAATAAGCCTTTTGCACTGTAATGATGGCATATTAGGCCTGCTTTCAGTAAGCATGTCCTCTACAACTCCTACACTTTTTTTTTTCATGAAACTTTTTATTTTTATTTTAGGACAGATCCTTGAGGTTAAAATCCTCTTTTAAAAGGGTGACCGCCATAGTTTGTCTGAGATATATGGAAAAAACAATATCCATTCATCCATTCATCATTAATGTCCGATTGGTTTGCTTTGTAACCCAGACAATACTACCTCCTCAATATCTGAAGGGTTCTGCTGCAGAGCGGTGTATTGTCATGGCAACTGTGTAGAATAGCCCAGTCAAAGTAAGCATGGTATATTAGGGGTCTCATGGTGTGTGTGTGTGCATCTCAGGTTCTTCCTCCAGAGGTTTAACCCCGGGGCCCGTGTCCTGACTGAAAAAGAGACCAAGGCCTTCATGTCTGCTGCTGATGACGACAGCGACGGCATGATTGGAGCAGATGGTGTGTATCTTACACTAGTTTGGTGATGATGATGATGATGATGATGAAGAAGATATAACGATTATCATGATGATAATCACAATGATGTTGTTGTTGTCGTCGTTGATGAGGATGGCGATGAAGAGGTGGATGAGAGTGTTGTTTGATTATGTCGATGGCAATTTGAAGGAATGATCTCATTCGATACCAAATCAGTTGAGATTGTACAGGTCTGAATCTGGTTGTGAATCTGGCAACGATTGCAATATGATAGTAAGCAGGTTACAGAATGGTAATTGCCAATGGGTAATATAAATAGTTTTTACAGTTCTACATTGAACCTCCTCTGTCAATTGCACTCTCAATTACAGTATACAGTGTAGTATCTTGGTAAATTTTTCTCAAATTGCAATGATTCCTTGAGTTGGTTGAGAAGTCACTATGTCACAAATTCATTCATTGAGTTAGTTGAGATGTCACTATGTCCCAAATTCATTAATTGAGTTGGTTGAGATGTCACTATATCCCAAATTCATTCATTGAGTTAGTTGAGATGTCACTATGTCCCAAATTCATTAATTGAGTTGGTTGAGATGTCACTATGTCCCAAATTCATTCATTGAGTTAGTTGAGATGTCACTATGTCCCAAATTCATTAATTGAGTTGGTTGAGATGTCACTATGTCCCAAATCACATCTTTTATATCTCATGTATAGCTAATTATTGATCTTCCTGTCTTAACTTTCTCCCCACAGAGTTCCAGGCCATGGTCCTATCCTGAATACCCGGATAACACCCTCCATACCTCTTTCTCCTCGCCCCACTCCAGCGCTAGGATTTAGAACTTTAGTTTTCCATCTGTCCATGTATTTAGAAACATTGATTATTTTTTGCAAGCCTCTGATTCAGACTATCTACAACTCTCACCCGATTTTTCTTGGTGCTTTTTGCATACGTTTAGACAGGTCATTATATTATCCCCCAAAATGTATCACTTACCAAATTGCTGAGAAAATAAAATAATAAAATACATTCTAAAATCTCCTCCTTGGTTATTGACTTTTTACTCAAATATGAATTGTCCTGAAATAATGCCACACAGTGTTGCTATACAATGTCAAAACACTATTGGATAGTGTGCACAGTATTGTACAGTACAGTGTCCATATTAGGACAGTCTCAGCAGGTGTTGTTTCAGTCTCAGTGTCTCTTGTTTTGTACAGATGTAATTAATTGCTTTGAGACTGTGAACTTAAATAAAATATAATAATTATTAATTATTTTATTTAAGATCACAGTCTCAAAGCATTTCATTACATCTATACAAAACATATTTCCTGCCTAAATGACTCTCTTGAAAGATCAGATTGAATTGGGTCTCAGTGAGAAAGTGTAACAATAGCCAATGACAGTATAATCAGTGGTGGAATTGTGGTAGCCTGGTCCCAGATCTGTTTGTGTTGTAGCCTACTCCATTTATGTCATTGTCAAGCCAAACGGTTTGGCATCACAGCAGGTGACAGGGAGTTGGTATGATAGCACAAACAGACTAGCGCTAGAATTGGGGGGAATTGATAGGAAGGGTGTTCCCAAGTGAAATCTCAGTGGGAACATTTTGACATGTAAATTCACATACTGATTTCAATCTTGCACACAGCAAATCATTCCTCTCGGTAAGCAATCTGAGTAGCGTCCTTACCTGTCTAAAACATCTCATTTAGGCTTCTCTTCACCTTATCTAATTCAGCAACTATCAGCAGTGGGTTGATTGACAGACAAGGTGGTATCGGATGTGAGGAGAAGTGGGACAGTGTGTGTGATTAGGGGGGAAACCTGAGGAGGTGACCTTGATAGACACCTGAGTGTCACCATGGCAGGATCGTGTGACACCTTTGTAATAAAGCTGTCTGAACCTTGGTGCTTCTCTGGCCAGAGAAACAGACATAGTGTAATTGAATGATAAATAGGGCCAAAGATAGGAGGGCAATGCACACAGGACCGAATCCTTGAGATATGTGCACAGGATTCACGTCAATCTCCCCCTGACCTCAATACATGATTGGTGTTGAATTGTTAGGATTTGGCCCACAATTGTATTGACAAGGTGTGAGACAGTTCATTTGTATGTTATTGTGTATCATTTGCTTGACAGATACAGTAGGCGTGAGACGCTCTTTGATTAGGTTTGCACCTACAAGCAGTGTTGACACTCAAAGATAAATTATTACTTGTGAGAACATGTCACTGCTCTGTGCACCTGCATGCATTTAACTTAATCTCTGCATTTAAGATGCTCATTGGATTAGAACTAGTAACCACCAAGAAACAACACCCTGTATTACAGTAAAGCAGACACCCAAAATATTAGAGCCTCGCCATTAAATGGCATGTTTTTGCTCAGAAACCTAAACATTGAGGCAAGAACCTAGCCATTATGGAGAGCAGCCGTTGGCAGAATATAGTTCACACCCTTGTATTGAGACAACCAGCGTACCAGACCATTAGAGACCCAGCGCCAGACACACTGTGCTATACTATATGTAGGCTACAATAGACACTGGCGTGGGCACCATGCTTCATCAGACTTAATTCCTGCTGGCAATTTGCCTTGGCATTTCAACCATGCCCCCATTACCTGCTGGGGACCTGCTTTATATGGGGAGTATCTGTTAGACCCTGTGACTGTGCATATAACAAATTCACAGACACAAAACATCAAGAAGACATGGTTAGTGCTTTTTCAGTCCTGTAATTTGCCTGATATATACAAAAGCATGTGATAATAATGGCTAATTTCTGGTTCTTATCTCAAATACAGTAATATTAAAACAACTGATAATGTTCTGGTACACTGTAGAATGGCATGAAAAAATATATAAAAATAATAATAATTTGTACAGTAAAAGAATAATGCACCATCAGGAACTAACACTAACACACCATGTTAAAACACACACGTGTTCTCTGCCCATCCCATTCCTGACCTGTTCCCAACAGTCTGTCTCTGTGTTCTCTGCCCATCCCATTCCTGACCTGTTCCCAACAGTCTGTCTCTGTGTTCTCTGCCCATCCCATTCCTGACCTGTTCCCAACAGTCTGTCTCTGTGTTCTCTGCCCATCCCATTCCTGACCTGTTCCCAACAGTCTGTCTCTGTGTTCTCTGCCCATCCCATTCCTGACCTGTTCCCAACAGTCTGTTTAGATGGGCTTCTAAGGACACAGGAGCACCATAACACCACACCCTACATCAGACCTGGCTACTCATTCGCCAGCTGCTGCCCTCCCAAACAGTATTTAATCTCTAATGAATTTACCGGCATGCCACTACACTGTACTGTAATTAGAGTGCAGCAATGGGACCAAGCCAGATATTTCTAGTTGTACGCTAGATTTGATCAGGAAGTCACTACTACAACTACAGTATATAAGCCGGATACATGTCAATCAGGCCAAACATACAGTACATCACTAGCAGCAGGACAGTGGGCTAGGCTCTTTAGTTCAAAGGATCACACCACCTTATCAGAGGGAATCTCCCCGGTATCTGCTCTCCGGGACCACAGGAGAGAGAGACACACACAGAGAAGAAAATAATGGTGTGTGTGTGTGCATACATGCGTGCAATGTGAAAGAAAGAGAGAAAGACAGAGACACACAGCAATAGAGTCATCTTCTGTGACTTGCCTTCCAATCTGTGACCCTATAGAGTAAGTGCTCGGGGAAGTGGGGGTCAGTGGGAGGGGGACAAGGTTGGGGAAGCCAGTGGGTAACACAAGCTGCCGGGCGGGGAACACAACGAAACCGAGCGATGACCCCTATGGGGTCAGCAGCCGTGACTGATAAACAGAAAGGAAATGGAACACAACAGGGTCATGGTCATTAAGCACCAAACAGACTGAAACAGACTGAAACTGTCCAATGGGAAATGCTTAGTTTAGTTTTCCGTTGCAAAAATGTTTTTCGGTGCATGCCCCAATGAACATGACCCAGGACTGCTCTGCCTGCTGCATGGGGACAGGGGAACAAGATCATGTGACAGGCAGATTATCATGGCTCAAGGGCAGCGGGAGAGAGAGAGGCAACTGTGATGGTGAGATAATGCTCAGGGCTACGTAGACACAGACAGTGCAAATGTGGGGAAAATGTCAGTCAGCAAACAAGATCCTTTGCTGATACAAAGGTGGATCGATGTGGCTCATTGAATAATATTTGTTTGACTTTACATTCAAAAGCATGACATTACATATATTTTCCTACAATATATTGCGGAGACAAATTACAAAAAAAGGGTAATCCACACATGTATTTGCAGCATGTCCTACACATCTTCCATTGTATTAACGCAGCAATTAGATTATTGTTTGTCTCAGATAATGTCATTTTGGCTAAATCTAGGCTATTCATTCTTAAATATCTTCAATAAAAGTACATAGCCCTCTGTCCTACACTATAGAAGACTATAGACTCTCACCCTGGCCGAGGCCAACAATGTTGTTGTTACTCTCTGTAAAACACTGAGCTATGATTCATTCATGTTTTTATTCCAGGTACACATTTTGGTCAGTAATCTGTGATTATGACAGGCTAAAGAGGGGTTGTGTGTGTGTGTGCACACACTGTAAGGACAGATTTAAAGGGATACTTTGGGATTTTGGCAATGAGGCCCTTTATCTACTTCCCCAGAGTCAGATGAACTTGTGGATACAATTTTTATGTCTCTGTGTCCAGTATGAAGGATGTTAGAGGTAGTTTCGCGAGCCAATGCTAACTAGTGTCAGCGCAATGACTGGAAGTCTACGAGAATCTGCTAGCAACTTCCTTCAAACTGCACGCAGAGACATAAAAATAGTATCCACAAGTTAATCTGACTCTGTGGAAGTAGACAAAGGGCCTCATTGCCAAAATCCTGAAGTATCCCTTTAAGTATTCAATACAACTCCCCAAAAGGCCAATAGGTATAAGTCACTTATAGCATCACTGAGGGGATTTCTGTGAAGATCCAAGCAATATGGTTAACAAAGGGGTATGAAGCCTTGAGTTTGATGTGTCTTTATAGGCTGTGAAAGATGCTATCATTTCCCCCATAAAAGCACAGATGAACTGAAGCTCTTGAAAACGGCCAAGTTTGAATTGTGTCTGCTGCACATGCCACTTTCACAGCTGAAAAGTTGAATTGGTTCAAGTTATTGATTTGAAGTTACTGATTTCTATGTCTTAAGGGGGAGCTTTAATGAAAATGGATAATTTGATATTGTGATGAGATCTATATTATTGTAGGGTTAGAGGCACAATATCAAATTATATAATTTCTACCTGAAAGTTCTGAATCTGAAAACTCAACACAACCAAATAGCATTTTTGTCTGTCCTGACACCTACGAATTATGGGCCTGATTCCCTGTCTAGGGTTAGTAGGTTGAAACTCAAGCCTGCCCTCCAGGGAGATTTGACTGGGTCCTCCAATGATGCTGGGAAATGTAGGTTAATGTTGACCAAAAGACAGTGGCCATGTTCGAGAGCATCAAATCCATGATGCATTGTGGGTAAATGGTGACTGACTGATCTACAAATAATAATGAGCAGTTATTTATGATGCAAGGGTAGTTGTGGATCAGTCAGTCGGCAGTCAACTGCACTGTCGGACGCAATGTCGAACAAGCCCCCTGTCTAGGGTTAGTAGGTTGAAACTCGAGCCTGCTCTCCAGGGAGATGTGACTGGCTCCTCCAATGATGCTGGGAAATGTAGGTTAATGTTGTTGCCCAAAATACATTTAGGAGATGAGATAAGTGGGTCTACTGGGAGGACACACATAGTCCCGGGGACTTGACACCATGCAGTAGGCCTGGATTTAGGACTGAAGAGGCTTGGTCCGTCTCTGACGCAGCCTATACAGTCCTTGCTTGCCTCACAGGCAACGGTTCAATAATTGATGCCTTCGCTTCATTGTCACCAAAATTTCATACCAAGAAAAGAGTGTCAGGCTCACCTTACTGATTAAGCCTGTCTGAAACTTTAATGTGCACCCCATCCTCTGCCGATTATCATGGCTCAAGGGCAGCGGGAGAGAGAGAGAGAGGCAACTGTGATGGTGAGATAATGCCCAGGGATACATAGACACAGACAGTGCAAATGTGGGGGAAATGTCAGTCAGCAAACAAGATCCTTTGCTGATACAAAGGTGAATGGATGTGGCTCACTGAACGATGTTTGTTTGACTTTAGATTCAAAAGCATGACATTAAATGTTATTTGGACTTTAGTGTATTCAGTTTACACGGGGTATTTCCTACAATATATTGCGGAGACAAATTACAAAAAAGGGTAATCTACACATGTAGTTGCAGCATATCCTCTATGTGTTCAGTTGCACAGTATTAAAACAGCAACTAGATTCTTGTTTGTTTCTTAGATAATGTAATTTCGGCTAAATCTAGGCCAGGGATGGGCAACTGGCGACGGCCCCCATTTTGAAGGCCCTTGGATCATATAGAAGCACTGAGGGGATTTCTGTGAAGATCCAAGCAATATGGTTAATAAAGGGGAATGAAGTCTTGTGTTTGATGTGTCTTTATAGGCTGAAAGATGCTATCAATTTCCCCATAAAAGCAGAGACTGAAGCTTTTGAAAACAGCCAAGTTTGAATTGTGTCTGCTGCACACAACGCTTTTACAGCTGAAAAGTTTAATTGGTTTAAGTTACTGATTTGAAGTTACAGATTTCTATGTGCTTCAAGTTAAAGGGGAACTTTAACGAAAATCGATCATTTAATATTGTGATGAGATCTATATTATTGTAGGATTAGAGGCACAATATCAAATTATATAATTTCTACCTGAAAGTTCTGAATCTGAAAACCCAACACAACCAAATAGCATTTTTGTCTGTCCTGACCCCTACGATCTATGGGCCTGATTCCCTGTCTAGGGTTAGTAGGTTGAAACTCAAGCCTGGCCTCCAGGGAGATTTGACTGGGTCCTCCAATGATGCTTGTAAGTGTAGGCTAATGTTGACCAAAATACATTTACGAGATGGGATAAGTTGGTCTACCGAGCACACACAGGCAATGGACTTGACACCATGCATTAGGCCTGTACGTAGGCCTGAAGAGGCTTGGTCTGACTCTGACACAACCTATACAGTCCTTGCTTGCCTCACAGGCAATGGTTCAATAATTTATGCATTCACTTCATTGTCAACAAAAAGGTCATACCTCACCTTACTGATTAAGTCTATCTGAAACTTTAATGTGCACCCCATCCTCCACCGCTGATAACAAATTGATGCGGTGGCCGGTGGGAACGAAACAGGCAGTACCCACGGATACCCATGGAGGTGGACGTTCAAGTCCCCCTGCACTGTGCAAATTCCCTAGTCGCTGGTTACTCGGTCAGTGCGTGCAGCATTTAGAAAAACATAGATTTTCTTTGTTCTCTCTTGTTCCCTTGCTGTTCCTCTTTGTCTCTATTGGGAACCAATCTAGTCTGTGGAAGTCACCTGATACTTGTCTATACAGGGATGAATGCCATAAAAGTTTCAGCCGTGTGTTAGAATGACTCAATGGGCTCAGTGAGCTCCGTGTAGGATCCCATGTATAATGCAACTGATGACAGCACAGACTCTTTTTTATCACCAGGCTTTAGTCCTGCTTTGTTAAGACGTTAGTCAGACAGTGAGAAATAGCACCCTCTTCTTCATTGAATGACACACGTCATGGATCATCCATATTGATAGATGTACGGTGTCTGGGTTGAGGAAATTGTCTATATGGATTCCATTTAGATGGATTTCTATGGTTTTGTCAGCCTCCTCAATAGTTTGATGACATAGCATAAGTCAGTGCCTTTGGTTCAGTTGAAAGGGGTTGCAAAATGTGGATATTTATGCTGTGTATGCATTTACTGTTTAATGTTCTATGTGTTTTTTATTGAGCTACCCATTTTGGCCAGGTCTCGCTTGTGACCTCAACGGTCAAATAGGGGGTCCTTATATTTGTCCTGCTTTACTGCATGTACAAGTGGGTAACCTGCACGAGTGTGAGATGTGAAATGTAAATGTGTTTTTTTGCATATCCCAACTCCCCCTGAGACACCCTTGGAGAGTGGGTTCACGGCATCAGCGATCCTGGAGCAATTAGGGTTAAGTGCCTTCCTCAAAGGCAGATCAACAGATTTTTCACCTTGTCAGCTCGGGGATTCGAATTAGCAACCTTTCGGTTACTGGCCCAACGCTATAACCGCTAGGCTACTTGCTGCCCTCTGACCTCAATGGGACTTCCTGGTTAAATAAAAGTTTAAAGCTGCAATATGTAACTTTTTGGGCGACCTGACCAATTTCATATGGAAATGTTAGTTATAGATCTGTCATTCTCTTTGAAAGCAAGTCTAAGAAGTGGTAGATCTGTTCTATCTGCGCTATTTCTATGCTTTCCGTTCTTAAGTTTCATTTTTGCGTCTTTTACTTTTGGCTTTGTACAACAGCTTCAAACAGCTCAAAAAACAATATTTTTGCTTATGGAAAATATATTTCACAGTGGTTTAGATGGTACAATGATTCTTTACACGATGACTGCTTGTTTCGTCACATAAACTGAAGTTAGGCAAACTATTAGAATTTTAGCTACCAGGAAATGGCGGATCGATTTCTGCATATTGCACCTTTAATAAATAAAATACAAAAGTGTGGTACCATTCCTACTCCAGTGGAGGCTGATGGAGGGGGAAATTAGGGAGCACATCCTCCCAATTTCTCCCTCCACCAGCCTCCACTCGCCAGTGTTAGAAATCTTGATCAGTCATCAAGAATAGTGAGAACAGGTGATTGGTTGTAATAGGAGGCTAGACTACAGTAAGTAGACCAAGGCCAAATTGCATTAGTGATAATGCATGGTTGTACTGTAGACGAGACTACACCTCAATCTGAAAGGTGCCGTAAAGGCCCACTCTGACAATGACTTAATGGTATTGCTGTGCACAGGAAGACTGGCACTTTGTGGACTTTTCCAAATGAGGGAGCAGCATCAGATAATAAGAGACAGTCCACTATTTGACTGGTTAGTCGTTAGTTAATGGAGGCCATTTTAGGAGGCCCGTGCTGTCTGGGTTTAACTACAAGAGGTGTTGGCAGACGTGTCCTAACGTGCACCTAATCATTATGAGTGTATAGGTAACAATTTGAGTGTCAGTTAAGTTTGAGGGTCCGATTACAGGTGGCTGGATGACTCTCTGTAAAGGACAAAACATACGAATGGTTAAAAGAAATGAGTGTCCACCTGCTGGGTGCCACTCAACACGTAGAATCGTTGGTAAATGAACAGAAAATGATGTCCGATGTTCTGGTTACAGGCAATAGCACGACCACCCACTGCATTTAACCGTTCGTTGGCACAGTGTGTTTCGTCATTTAGTCCCCCTGACCCTTCAAGGACATCATAGACTTACTCACTTGTATGTGTCAACCTGTAAGAGGTTGCAGAAGGCAAAATTACAGCAGTTGTCCAACATTGATGATCAACAACAGTATATGTCTGATTAAACCATTTCCTTTTACTATATGTTTGATGAAGGACTGGGACTTAAGTGCTCTATAACAATTAAGGGATTCAATTGATTATAAGTGGTGCAAATTCCCTCAAAATGTAGCTCTAGGCATTATGGTGTCTATAGTAGGACAACCTGCTGAGACTGAGGCTGCCCTAATATGGGTACCATACTCTACAAGATGATTTTCAGATGAGAGTTTCGTCATCATGACTAAACTTCTACCTCGCTATGAGACTGTGAAAGTCAATTTCGAACTCGTTTTTACACAATTCAACCCCTGGTCCCACTGACAACGCAACTAGCTCTAGCCTAGTAAATCTGAAGCAAAGATGTATCCGTTGTCCACTCTATTCTGTCTATTTTCTTTTCACGTTTTTCAAGTTATTTTTTTCAAGTCTGTGTGACCCAGTAAGAGGATGATACAGTAGTGTTAGTACCTACTGTGCTGGCTAGGCAGCGAGGAGCCAGTGCCGGTAAGTGTGAGTAGCAGATAGCTAACTGACACATTAGCCTCTAGTTCTACTGGCCGCCTCCTGGACTCTGTTTCCCTCTCCGCCCTTGTTCCTACATGATTTACAGGGCCCTGTCAGGTTTCACGCTGCTAGTCTCAGGTTCTAGCCCCAGTATAACTAGATCCCACCATTACCTAAGCACATGGGCTCCCTGGTCTCAGTCTCTCTCTCGCTCTCTTTCTCTCTCTCTCCTCCAGGAACTCAGCAGCCACGTCAATTATTCAAGCCTAACAAGCTGTGGGAACACCAAACTCAATTGCGCATTTTAATTAAATCTCTCTCTTGTTCTTTGCTTTGAGGAAGAAGTGTTAATGCCAACACTCAATAAAAATCTATAAAAAAGTTCAACAATGCCTGCACAGACTGAGAACTGAATGTCAACACCCGGATACTCTCCAACTACTACAGCTGTCATATAGAGAGTGTGCGTCTGTCTGTTTCCTGGCCTGGTACACTTGGCTGTCAGCAGCCAACAAGGGCATCCTCAGGAGAACTGTAAACCTGGGGTCCAAGCTCTGTGGGCTGCAGTGCAGGAGGCTTCAGGGCCTCTATAATAGACGGGTAAGGGACAAGGCCAAACGCATCATAGAGGACCCTACACACAATCTTGCCCAATGTTTTCAGCAAGAATAGGAGCAAGGCAAGTTTCATTCCGATGGCCATCAGGCTGCTGAACAGTGGGACATAGGACAGATGTAGACCAATACATGGTCGGGCAGTAGACTGCAGAGACGGAATAATGATGTTGTACATTAATTCATCTTTCCAGTGTTTTCCATATTGAATGTATTATAGTGTATTGTATCGTTTTGTGTATTTGTATGCTGGCTTCACAAAATGAATTTCCATGTAAATGTATATCGTATGGTATGATATGTGGGGTGATGATGTCATGATGTACGGTGTAACAGGACTCAGTCCACTAAGACAGAGAGGTCCCTTGACAGAGGAGTGAGGGGAGGAAGGTGGGAGGTGAACCAAAACAGGTGTAACATGTTAGAGGAGGTGCTGTGGGGTCTAATGCTGTGCCAGCTCTCTTGTCTCTGCTGCTTGCTTTCAGGTTATTCCTGGAGTGGGGGAATGATTGTGTTTCCAAATAATTTAATCAAATTATCTCCTGTTATTGAAATACTTTATTTAAGCAACTTACAGTACATACAGTTCATTATTTAAATAATCGGGACAGTACTGTTTTTTGTTTTGTATGTATTTTTAAATATTTTATTTGTTCAAAGGACAGTGACAGTAGAAAGTGAGACGGATTTTTATTTTTATTTAACCTTCATTTATCTAGTTTAGTCTCATTGAGATAAAAATCAATTTTTCAAGAGAGACCTGGTCCAACCAAGACAGCAGCATGGGAGAATCATTTTTTGAGACAAATATCAGACATACTGTAACAACGTACAGACATAGACACACCATAAAAAAGTTTTCAATTACAGAAACATACAAGCATCATAGATAAAAAACACTTTTAGCCATGATCCGTTCTGATTTTAGGAACCGTTAAAAGTAAGTAGGAGTGAGACCGTAACTGGTATTTATTTTCTGACCTTATCAAAGAAGAACAGAGATAAAGTGGCAGTTTTCCCAAAATGGCCTTACAGATCATAGTATACCAATGTTTAAGCCTACGTAGAGTCAACGAAGACCAGCCAGCAGCACTATAGAGATCACAGTGATGTGTCAGATGCTTTTGGTTGGTAATAAACCTAAGAGTTGCATGATACACGGAATCAAGCACCTTCAGGGTAGTGCTTGAAGTCTGCATAGAAATGACATCACTGTAGTCCAAGACTGTCACGATCGTCATAATGAGTGGACCAAGGCGCAGCGTGATATGCGTACATCTTTTTTAATGAGTACTTAAACAATGATTACAAAACAACAAAACAAAACGTTAAGTCCTCGGTCATAAACAAACCTACACGGAACAAGATCTCACAAAACACAAGTGCACAACAGGCTGCCTAAGTATGGTTCCCAATCAGAGACAACAAGCAACAGCTGATTCTCGTTGCCTCTGATTGAGAACCACCCCGGCCAACATAGAACCACATAACCTAGAACAGAACATAGAAAACGAAACATAGACACTACACAAAGAAACTAACACCCTGGCTCAACATACAAGAGTCCCCAGAGCCAGGGCGTGACAGTACCCCCCCCCCCCCCAAAGGCGCGGACTGCGACCGCGCCAACATAAACCCAACAGGGGAGGGGCCGGGTGGGCATTCCTCCTCGGAGGCGGATCCGGCTCCGGGCGTGACCACCACCCTCTAACAACCCCCCCGTAGCGCCCCTGGTCTGGTCCCGCTGGCTGGAGCTGGACTGGACATCGGTGGAGCGGATTGCTTAGGCTCCGGTGTGGAGCAGCTGACCGGTACCTGACCAGGCACCGGTGAAACAGGCACGGGCTGTGCCGGACTGACGACGCGCACCACAGGCTTGGTGCGGAGAGCAGGAACGGGCCGGACCGGGCTGACGACGCGCACCATTGGCTTGGTGCGGGGAGCAGGGACGGGCCGGACCGGGCTGACGAAGCGCACCACTGGCTTGGTGCGGGGAGCAGGAACAGGCCGGGCCGGGCTGGCGACGCGCACCATTGGCTTGGTGCGGGGAGCAGGGATGGGCCGGACCGGGCTGACGAAGCGCACCACTGGCTTGGTGCGGGGAGCAGGAACAGGCCGGACCGGGCTGACGACGCGCACCATTGGCTTGGTGCGAGGGGAAGGAGCAGGCCGGGCCGGGCTGGTGACGCGCACCACAGCCTTGGTGCGGGGAGCAGGAACAGGCCGGGCCGGGCTGGCGACGCGCACCATTGGCTTGGTGCGAGGGGCAGGAACAGGCCGGGCCGGGCTGGCGACGCGCACCATTGGCTTGGTGCGAGGGGCAGGAACAGGCCAGACCGGGCTGGCGATGCGCACCATTGGCTTGGTGCGAGGGGCAGGAACAGGCCGGGCCGGGCTGGCGACGCGCACCATTGGCTTGGTGCGAGGGGCAGGAACAGGCCGGGTCGGGCTGGCGACGCGCACCATTGGCTTGGTGCGAGGGGCAGGAACAGGCCGGGCCGGGCTGGCGACGCGCACCATTGGCTTGGTGTGAGGG
Organism: Coregonus lavaretus; assembly: GCF_964263955.1. Classification (NCBI taxonomy): domain Eukaryota; kingdom Metazoa; phylum Chordata; class Actinopteri; order Salmoniformes; family Salmonidae; genus Coregonus; species Coregonus lavaretus. The sequence goes on along the minus strand of NC_139989.1, from coordinate 55,903,229 downwards.
GCAGGAACAGGCCGGGCCGGGCTGGCGACGCGCACCACAGGCTTGGTGCGAGGGGCAGGAACAGGCCGGGCCGGGCTAGCGACGCGCACCACAGACTTGGTGCGAGGGACAGGAACAGGCAGGGCCGGGCTGGCGACGCGCATCACAGGCTTGGTGCGAGGAACAGGAACAGGCCGGACCGTACTGGGAACACACACCACTGGCCTTGTGTGGGGATCATGAACGGGCCGGACCGGACTGGTAACACACCTCACTACCTCTCGCCGTGCCGCTACACTCTCCTTCCCTCTACTGACCAATGGCCCCCGTAACCTGGTGGCCTTCTCTCCTCGTCCACAAACTCGCCCTTTATCTGCCTCCAGCAGCCCCGTCGTCCATGCCGTGTGCCCCCCCCAAAAAATGTTTTGGGGGTGCCTCTCGCCTGTCCGACGACGGCCCGGTTGGCGCCGCTTCTCCTCTCCTGCCTGGGTCTCCCCCTTCATCGCCCTCCGGTAACGGACGGCCTCCTCCTCCGTGATCTGCCCCCAACCGAGGAGGACATCCACTAACGTTACCTCCGGCGTTTGCTCCTGGACACGCTGCTTGGTCCTGTATTGGTGGGATCTTCTGTCACGATCGTCATAATGAGTGGACCAAGGTGCAGCGTACATCTTTTTTAATGAGTACTTAAACAATGATTACAAAACAACAAAACGAAACGTGAAGTCCTCGGTCATAAACAAACCTACACGGAACAAGATCCCACAAAACACAAGTGCACAACAGGCTGCCTAAGTATGGGCCCCAATCAGAGACAACAAGCAACAGCTGATTCTCGTTGCCTCTGATTGAGAACCACCCCGGCCAACATAGAACCACATAACCTAGAACAGAACATAGAAAATGAAACATAGACACTACACAAAGAAACTAACACCCTGGCTCAACATACAAGAGTCCCCAGAGCCAGGGCGTGACAAAGACAGACAGGAATGTACACCGTACCAGCTCTTTTCTGGCCTCCGAAGAAAAACAAGCTTTATGCCGGTAATAAAAACCTATGATCAATTTGAGCTTCTTTACCAGGTTCTCAACATGATTAGTGAAGCTCAGCTTCTCACCCACCCAAACTCCCAGATATTTGTACGTCTTGACTTGCTCTATGGAATTTCCTTCCAAGGTAGTAATGGCATGGTTTTCAGAGTGTTTAGTATTGGAAAATACTAGGGGTGTAACGATTCGTTTTAACAACGATTCGATTTGTATCACGATTCGTGGTTGTCGATACGATTCAAGGACGATATTGGTTCATTTAGAACGATACGATCCGAAACGATTCAGTGACTTGAAATCGATTCAGTAACCTTTTAGCCAAAAATTCATCCAGTGTGACTGAAATAAATACCTGGATACTGGACAGTGCAGGTGAAGTTTCCTAGATTCCTGTTTCTTGTAAGGACCGCAATGGTGGCTTGATAATTTCTCGCTCGTCGGCTTCTCCTCTGTCGTCCGCTATGTTTTGTTGTCTTTGCGCCTTTGCGCTGCTGTTGGCGCGATGACGTCACGGATAGGCAGACTGAATCGAGTAATGTTTAAAGCCTTTATCATTAAAAGTGCTAAGAAAAAACATCCATATAAAGTCTGACGTGCTTAAATCCAATGGGTTATTTCCTAGTATCGATACAATCGATTTATTACATTTTAAAACGATGTTAGATCGATATATGTTGTCCAAAAGCCCAACTCGCCGAGCACAGATCGATGTAGTTGGATCATAGGAATATAAATCGATACATCGATGTAGTAGATGGATCGTTACACCCCTAGAAAATACCATGTATTTTGTTTTAGAGGAATGATGTTAAAAGCTGTTTGAGCTTTTTCAATAGAAATCAGTGTCATCCGCACTACATTTTTACATCAGCTGTCTCAATATGTCTCCCAATGTTGTTGATATAGATAATAAACAACAGGGGACCTAAAATTGATCCTTGAGGAACACTTGAGTGCAGCTCTATGATGTCAGACTTACAACCATCTGCTTTATCAAACTGGGTTCTATTTGACAGGTAGTTCACAAACCACTCTAGAGCATGACCAGTAATCCCAATACATTTCAGTCTCTGCACCAATACAGTATATTCCACAGTGTCAAAACCTTTGACAAATCTATGAACACAGATACACAATGCAACTTCTTATCCAGAGCACAGTGAATATCATCCAAAACCTTAAATGTTGTTGTAACAGTGCTGTGACTTGACCTGAAACCTGATTGCATACCACTCAAAATATTGTTTTCCTGAAGGTAGGCCTTCAGCTATTATTGACTAGGAACTCCAATACTTTTGCCAAAACAGACAATTTAGATATGGGTCAATAGAGTGGAATCACCACCTTTCAAAACAGGTTGGACAAAAGCCATCCAATCATCAGCCGTATCAGACCTTCTTGCTTTAGCTCACACAGCATTCTGTTTCCTTATGATTTCAGCTAGTTCACCTGAGAACCAAGGGTTGTCTCTGCCCTTAATTCTGTATTGTTTGAAAGGGGCATGCTTGTTGCATACAGTGCATTCGGAAAGTATTGACTTTTTCCACATTTTGTTACGTTACAGCCTTATTCTAAAATGGATTAAATCAGGGGTTTTTCTCATCAATCTCAAATCAAATCAAATTTTATTTGTCACATACACGTTTTTAGCAGATGTTATTGTGGGTGTAGCGAAATGCTTGTGCTTCTAGCTCCGACAGTGCAGTAATATCTAACAAGTAATATCTAACAATTTCACAACATATACCCAATACACACACATCTAGTAAGGAATGGAATTTAAGAATACATATATGGACAAGCAATGACAGAGCGGCATGGACTAAGATACAATATAATATTATAGAATAGAATACAGTATATACATATGAGATGAGTAGTGCAAGATATGTAAACATTATTAAAGTGACTAGTGTTCCATCTCTTAAAGTGGCCAGTAATTTCAATAGGCTGCAGCAGCCTCTAATGGGCTAGTGATGGCTTTTTAACAGTCTGATGGCCTTGAGATAGAAGCTGTTTTTCATTCTATCGGTCCCAGTTTTGATGCACCTGTACTGACCTCGCCTTCTGGATGATAGCGGGGTGAACAGGCAGTGGCTCGGGTGGTTGATGTCCTTGATGATCTTTTTGGCCTTCCTATGACATCGGGTGCCGTAGGTGTCTTGGAGGACGGGTAGTTTAATAATAATAATAATAATGGTAATGCATTCGGCAGACCGCACCACCCTTTGGAGAGCCCTGCGGTTGCGGCGGTGCAGTTGCCGTACCAGGTGGTGATACAGCCCGACAGGATGCTCTCAATTGGGCATCTGTAAAAGTTTGCGAGGGTTTTAGGTGCCAAGCCAAATTTCTTCAGCCTCCTGAGGTTGAAGAGGCTCTGTTGCGCCTTCTTCACTACACTGTTTCTCCCAATCTACACACAATACCCTGTAATGACAAAGCAAAAACAGGTTTTTAGAAATGTTTGCTAATTTATTAAAAATAAAAGACTGAAATATCACATTTACTTAAGTATTCAGATCCTTTACTCAGTACTTTGTTGAATCACCTTTGGCAGTGATTACAGCCTCGATTCTTCTTGGATATAACGCTACAAGCTTGGCACACCTGTATTTGGGAAGTTTCTCCCATTCTTCTTTGCAGATCCTCTTAAGCTCTGTCAGGTTGGATGGGGAGCATCGCTGCACAGCTATTTTCAAGTCTATCCAAAGATGTTCGATTGGGTTCAAGTCCGGGCTCTGGCTGGGCCGCTCAAGGAAATTCAGAGACTTGTCCCGAAGCCACTCCTGCGTTGTCCTGGCTGTGTGCTTAGGGTCATTGTCCTGTTGTAAGGTCAACCTTCGCCCCAGTCTGAGGTCCTGAGCGCTCTGGAGCAGGTTTTCATCAAGGATCTCGCTGTACTTTACTCCGTTCATCTTTCCTTCAATCCTGACTAGTCTCCCAGTCCCTGCCGCTGAAAAACATCCCCGCAGCATGATGCTGCCACCACCATGCTTCACCGTAGGGATGGTGCCAGGTGTCCTCCAGACGTGATGCTTGGCATTCAGGCCAAAGAGTTGGTTTCATCAAACCAGAGAATCTGGTTTTTCATGATCTGAGAGTCCTTTAGGTGCCTTTTGGCAAACTCCAAGCAGGCTGTCATGTGCTTTTTACTGAGGAGTAGCTTCCGTCTGGCCACTCTACCATAAAGGCCTGATTGGTGGAGTGCTGCAGAGATGGTTGTCCTTCTGGAAGATTCTCCCATCTTCACAGAGGAACTCTGGAGCTCTGTCAGAGTGACCATTGGGTTCTTGGACACCTCCCTGACCAAGGCCCTTCCCCGATTGCTGTTCACCTTCCTGTTGGAAGGTGAACCTTCGCCCCAGTCTGAGGTCCTGAGCGCTCTGGAGCAGCTCTAGGAAGAGTCTTGGTGGTTCTAAACTGCCTCCATTTAAGAATGATGGAGGCCACTGTGTTCTTGGGGACCTTCAATGCTGCAGACATTTTTCAGTACCTTTCCCCAGATCTGTGCCTTGACACAATCCTGTCTCGGAGCTCTACGGACAATTCCTTTGACCTCATGGCTTGGTCTTTGCTCTGACATGCACTTTCAACTGTGAGACGTTATATAGACAGGTGTGTGCCTTTCCAAATCATGTCCAGTCAATTCAATTTATGACAGGTGGACTCCAATCAAAATGTAGAAACCTCTCAAGGATGATCAATAGAAACAGGATGCACCTGAGCTCAATTTCGAGTCTCAAAGTAAAGGGTCTGAATACTTATGAAAATAAGGTATTTCTGTTTTTTAAAATAAATTAGCAAACATTTCTAAAAACCTGTTTTCACTTTGTCATTATGGGGTATTGTGTGTAGATTGATGAGGGAAAACAAGTATTTAATCAATTTTAGAATAAGGCTGTAACTTAACAAAATGTGGATCAAGTTAAGGGGTCTGAATACTTTCAGAATCACTGTACATCCTGGAATGCTTTGTGGAAGTAATAAAAGGCTAATTGAATGGAGGGAGACAGAGTAAGGGCCGAGGTAGGATTCGTAACACCGTCGCCAGCGGGTATGTGTGGTCCGGCAGCAGCACTACCACAAGACCAGAGTCTGGTACGTTGACATTTACATACAGTGAGGGAAAAAAGTATTTGATCCCCTGCTGATTTTGTATGTTTGCCCACTGACAAAGAAATTATCAGTCTATAATTTTAATGGTAGGTTTATTTGAACAGTGAGAGACAGAATAACAACAAAAAAATCCAGAAAAACGCACGTCAACAATGTTATAAATTGATTTGCATTTTAATGAGGGAAATAAGTATTTGACCCCCTCTCAATCAGAAAGATTTCTGGCTCCCAGGTGTCTTTTATACAGGTAACGAGCTGAGATTAGGAGCACACTCTTAAAGGGAGTGCTCCTAATCTCAGCTTGTTACATGTATAAAAGACACCTGTCCACAGAAGCAATCAATCAATCAGATTCCAAACTCTCCACCATGGCCAAGACCAAAGAGCTCTCCAAGGATGTCAGGGACAAGATTGTAGACCTACACAAGGCTGGAATGGGCTACAAGACCATCGCCAAGCAGCTTGGTGAGAAGGTGACAACAGTTGGTGCGATTATTCGCAAATGGAAGAAACACAAAATAACTGTCAATCTCCCTCGGCCTGGGGCTCCATGCAAGATCTCACCTCGTGGAGTTGCAATGATCATGAGAATGGTGAGGAATCAGCCCAGAACTACACAGGAGGATCTTGTCAATGATCTCAAGGCAGCTGGGACCATAGTCACCAAGAAAACAATTGGTAACACACTACGCCAAAAGGACTGAAATCCTGAAGCGCCCGCAAGGTCCCCCTGCTCAAGAAAACACATATACAGGCCCATCTGAAGTTTGCCAATGAACATCTGAATGATTCAGAGGAGAACTGGGTGAAAGTGTTGTGGTCAGATGAGACCAAAATCGAGCTCTTTGGCATCAACTCAACTCGCCATGTTTGGAGGAGGAGGAATGCTGCCTATGACCCCAAGAACACCATCCCCGCCGTCAAACACGGAGGTGGAAACATTATGCTTTGGGGGGTTTTTTCTGCTAAGGGGACAGGACAACTTCACCGCATCAAAGGGACGATGGACGGGGCCATGTATCGTCAAATCTTGGGTGAGAACCTCCTTCCCTCAGCCAGGGCATTGAAAATGGATCGTGGATGGGTATTCCAGCATGACAATGACCCAAAACACACGGCCAAGGCAACAAAGGAGTGGCTCAAGAAGAAGCCCATTAAGGTCCTGGAGTGGCCTAGCCAGTCTCCAGACCTTAATCCCATAGAAAATCTGTGGAGGGAGCTGAAGGTTCGAGTTGCCAAACGTCAGCCTCGAAACCTTATTGACTTGGAGAAGATCTGCAAAGAGGAGTGGGACAAAATCCCTCTTGAGATGTGTGCAAACCTGGTGGCCAACTACAAGAAACGTCTGACCTCTGTGATTGCCAACAAGGGTTTTGCCACCAAGTACTAAGTGATGTTTTGCAGAGGGGTCAAATATTTATTTCCCGCATTAAAATGCAAATCAATTTATAACATTTTTGACATGCATTTTTCTGGATTTTGTTGTTGTTATTCTGTCTCTCACTGTTCAAATAAACCTACCATTAAAATTATAGACTGATCATGTCTTTGTCAGTGGGCAAACGTACAAAATCAGCAGGGGATCAAATACTTTTTTCCCTCACTGTAGCTATTCAAATATAACCACTCAGTTTTTTTCTATTTGGTTCTGCCACTAGAAACCATCCCATAGCCCTAAACATGTAGTTCCAATGGCTCAGTGGGTAGAGCATGGTGCTGGCAACACCAGGGTTTGATTCCCGCATGGGCCATATATAGTTAATAAATGTGACATGCTGTATACGCACACACACAGACTAGAAACAGTGAAAGAGACAGTCACACATTCAACCTTTACCGTGAACACGCACATACACATAAACTCATACAAGTCCCTGTGTGTGTGTGTGTGTGCGTGCGTTTGTGTGCGCTCGTGTCCGTGTGTGTGTTTGGGAATACTGTATGACTCTGTCAATGTCAACAATTCTGTAAGTCACATTGGTTAAAACAACTGCTAAATGCCTATGTCATTATTACTATGGTAGACAGCTGGAATGAGCCAATACAGTATACAGGAAAACAAACTGGAAAAAGGAAGAGAGACAGACACACATTCACCCTTTACACTTAGAAACTCACACTATACCCCTGTCCTGTCTGCACCTATAAGGTTAACGTTACTGCAACATAGGATTTGGCCCTGTGGTCTCAGCAATAATAAACGCAGACTATCTTGTCATTGAAGACAGGTGACGCTGTCCTTTGGTTTCAGGTCTCAAATACACACACACATGCATGCACGCGCACGCACACACACACACCTCTTATTTTTCTACCTCTATGTTTAGCCTACTGCGAGATACAAATTATACCCAATGAAATAACCAATGGGATGGATGATTCCAGGCTCTGCTGAATTCCACATGACCAGAAACATATATTTAGCTAGGGCCTAGAGTTTTTCCTGGTCCGGTCACCTAGTCAGGGGGACTTGGCTAGTGGGCTCTAATGAGAGCGTCTATGAGTCTATCAGAGATGTGCTGCTGTGTCATAGAGATAGAGGACTCATCATGGATATAACCCGTTTCAGCATGGACATTGCCATTGAGTGCTTCCACCATGCTTCCGCCATTTTAAAGTAGTCAAAGTAGTCAACTGGGCAGGGATTGCAATGGGTTGTAGCCTCAATTGAACTGCCCATGCTGTCACAGACGCTATAATAGCACAGATATAAAGATGAGTCCTCTATCTATCTCTATGTGGTGTGCTGACATCTTTCCCTGCTTCTCCAGACGTCATCATGGTGGTATGAGGCCCTCTAGTGGATGTATGATGGAGTGCAGCAGAACAGTATTTCAGGATTCAAATCAAATCACATTTTATTTGTCACATGCGCCGAATACAACAGGAGTAGACCTTACAGTGAAATGCTTACTTACAAGCCCTTAACCAACAATGCAGCTTTAAGAAAGAATACCCCCCCCCAAAAAAATCACAACAAAATATACAATATAAAATAATACAAAATAAAAGTAAAAAAGAACCGAGTCAATGTGCGGGGGCACCGGTTAGTCGAGAAAGAGGGGGGGAGGGGGGGGCAATGCAAATAGTCAGGGTAGCCATTTGATTACATGTTCAGGAGTCTTATGGCTTGGGGGTAGAAGCTGTTGAGAAGCCTCTTGGACCTAGACTTGGCGCTCCGGTACCGCTTGCCGTGCAGTATCAGAGAGAACAGTCTATGACTAGGCTGGCTGGAGTCTTTGACAATTTTTAGGGCCTTCCTCTGACACCGCCTGGTATAGAGGTCCAGGATGGCAGGAAGCTTGGCCCCAGTGATGTACTGGGCTGTACGCACTACCCTCTGTAGTGCCTTGCGGTCGGAGGCCGAGCAGTTGCCATAACAGGCAGTGATGCAACCAGTCAGGATGCTCTCGATGGTGCAGCTGTAGAACCTTTGGAGGATCTGAGGACCCATGCCAAATCTTTTCAGTCTTCTTAGGGGGAAGAGGATTTGTCGTGCCCTCTTCACGACTGTCTTGGTGTGCTTGTGTAAGGGTTGGGGTGAAGTGTGACCCAGGCGCGGTGCAGGATAGACAGTAGGCAGTAGGCAGAGATGGTGAAACAAGGATCTTTACTGGTGGTCCCAAAACCAGGATACAAAAGCATGGAAAAAATAAAGGAGGAGCAAATTGGTCTCCAAAAACAGGCTGACAGCAAACATTCGAAATACTAACTATGACTGAAAACAACAATGAAACAGGGAGAACACTTCTCAAGTACCTGTACATATGTCTCGTGATCAGACACTGATTAGTACTGTTTGGCATCGAGAACTAGCAGAGAAAACAGAGCAAGGGAACACAGGGAAGTGAGGGCATAAATACACAGGTGAACAGGTAGACACAGGTGACACCAATAAGATAATGATTAGTCCAGACTGTGATTGAGGAGGTGCCTAAGGTTGTCGGAGGTTGACACCTAGTGGGTCGCTCCGGAACTGCGACCCCCCTCCTGTAACATGCCTGGACCATGTTAGTTTGTTGGTGATGTGGACACCAAGGAACTTGAAGCTCTCAACCTGCTCCACTACAGCCCCGTCGATGAGAATGGGGGCGTGCTCGGTCCTCTTCTTTTTCCTGTAGTCCACAATCATCTCCTTTGTCTTAAGCATGTTTGGTTAAGAGTCCATAAAACGGCAGCCATCTCTTCCGGCGCCATTTTAGCATTTAAATCTTGGTGGGGCAACCTAAACAAAAAATGTTTTATGCATGCCAGCAAAGCCACTACACAACATAACACTAAACAATACATTCATTGCACTATAACGGTGACAAACGGTGCCCACAAACTGTTAGAGCTTACATAAAGCTGTCCCAACAGCAGAGCTTTCTTTTCAACTCCATGGATTGAATCCTTACCACCGCTACACCTGGCTATCAGCGGAGCCTTGTCTGGCAGCGAAAAAGTTAATTCAGCCTCATTTATTGCCTTTTAAAAAAACATCGCTGATATGGCTGACTTGCTTCAACAAATGTGGTTCCTACTGACATTTTACATTTACATTTACGTCATTTAGCAGACGCTCTTATCCAGAGCGACTTACAGTTGCAACTCCCCTACGTTATTCTTTTATTTTCATACTGGCCCCCCGTGGGAATCGAACCCACAACCCTGGCATTGCAAACGCCATGCTCTACCAACTGAGCTACCTCCCTGCCGGCCATTCCCTCCCCGCCGGCCATTCCCTCCCCTACCCTGGACGAATTGTGCGCCGCCCCATTGGTCTCCCGATTGCGGCCGGCTACAGCAGAGCCTGGATTCGAACCAGGATCTCTAGTGGCACAGACCACTGCGCCACTCGGGAGTAGACAATTGAGATGTACAAACTATGGCATAAGGGAATGACGAGCGGATAAGAGGCAATCCGTAATTTCAATTAGAGACATTAATGAGCGAGCTAGGATGGATGTAGTCAATATAACTATTTGTTCAGCACTTTTGAAATGTACAGCGTCAGAATTCAGAACATGGGCCGTTCTTACAGTGTTCTCCCTGTACACCAAGTCAGAACCGTAGGATAAATAAAGGGAGATATAAGCGGACTATGAAAGCTCTTACAATATTTGATGATTACATTTCTCTAAAACAGGCTATAGGCTACATGTGCACCATCAAGTCAGAACAGTAGGCTAAGTTATGAGGGAGGAAAGGGACCACAATATTAGGGTGAGGCACATGGGCTACTAACAGCTTACTACACAACATACACTTAGTATTACTTTCTTGACTACAGTATACATATCTCCCTGGCATATTACATCATTTATGTAGCAGCATACAATACATTTTTGGACTCACCTTGTTGCGCTGTGCTCACTTGAACAGAAGGTGGCACGGCGGTCCTTCTTCTGGGCTCTAGAAAGAGGCCCAAAATCTCGATATGGAATTCCGAGTTCAAAATTATTTTCCATATTTTCCCAGTCTGAGCTAGTTTTATCCAAATTCCCAGTTGTCTTGAACTCACTGAAGTCTGAGATTTCCTAGTTCCGAGTTTCCAGTTGTTTTGAACGCAGCAGAAGTCATGCTGGATTGACAGCATGGCCAATTTATTCAAACTCTTTTGGCCCATGGCGTTACCCCCTTTTTCGTGATATCCAATGTGTAGTTACGATCTTGTCTCATCGCTGCAACTCCCCTACGGACTCAGCGCAGGGTGAGAGCCAAGCCGCTGCTTCTTGACACACTGCTCGCTTAACCCGGAAGCCAGCCGCACCAATGTGTCGGAGGAAACACTGTCGAACTGACGACCAAAGTCAGCTTGCAGGCACCCGGCCCGCCACAAGGAGTCGCTAGAGCACAATGAGACAAGGAAATCCCGGCCGGCCAAACCCTCCCCTAACCCGGACGACGCTGGGCCAGTTGTGTGCCGTCCCATTGGTCTCCCGGTCACGGCCGGCTGTGACACAGCCTGGGATCGAACCTGGGGCTGCAGTGGCGCCTTAGCACTCATTGTTGAATTTGTGATTTCGAACTTGTTGTGTATTGTTTATGTCCAATTGCCAATGAGCACCGATACGTTTTATCTATAATTTATCTTCATATGACAAGGATTGAAAAGGATTTGCCAGTAGATTGCCGACTTGATGCATGATGATGACTGCTTGTCTAGCTTGCTAGCTAAGATTTTGAAAATATGGATGTTGACATGATCAGTCCAATCAAAGCTACGGTAGATATAACGTGATTTGACGTAATTTTATCTGTGGCGAATGACCTTGAGCCTTCTTGGATGGGCACTTCTAATGTAAGTCTATGGCAGCACCCAAGGGGCTTGAATTTTCGAGCTATACCCGTAGATTTTGCGGTGACGTATTGTCCCCATGAGTGACAGAACACTGAGCCGATCATGGCGCAACTAGAGAACATTATCAACCCCTATGCTCCATATTTGGTGGCTGCCCCACCACCACAGAAGTGATGTAAAGTACTTAAGTAAAAATATTTTAAAGTACTACTTAAGTCGTTTTTTGGGGTATCTGTAGTTTACTTTGCTATTTATATTGTTGACAATTTTTACTTTTACTTCACTACATTCCTAAAGAAAAGAATGTACTTTTTACTCCATACATTTTCCTGACACCCAAAAATACTCCTTACATTTTGAATGCTTGGCAGGACAGATAGTTCAATTCACGGATTTATCAAGAGAACATCCCTGGTCTACTCTACTGCCTTTGATCTGGCGGACTCACTAAACACAAATGCTTCATTTGTGAATTATGTCTGAGTGTTGGAGTGTGCCCCTGGCTATCCATAAATGAAAAATAAATAAAACTGTGCCATCTGGTTTGCTTAATATAAGCAATTTGAAATGATTTATACTTAAGTATATTTTTGCACTTACATTTACTTTTGATACTTAAGTATATTTAAAACCAAATACTTTTAGACTTTTACTCAAGTAGTATTTTACTGGGTGACATTCACTTTTACTTGCTCTGCCCCACCTCCCCTGAATAACGCGTCGCCACTGCTGCTGATATTAAGCAATAACTGCAGTAGCTACAGTGTATTAGACCAGGACTAGTCATTAGCTGCATATGGAGAAATGTAGCTTTATACACACAAAATCGTACCTGGTCTGGATGGACCTGACCAAATCAAAGATTTCGGTAGCAGCTACACCTCTGTGAGCAAATCACCGGATGTGACGTAAGACACAGAGTCAGGCATCCTTCCTTTTGGTCCCAGGCTGCACGTAGCTGCGGCGGTCTGACAACATAACGTCTCCAGAAGTCAACTGTTGCTGGATTATTGGTTGTGATTTTTATTTTGGAGGGCACTAACCACCCGACAATATGCCCATGTACCAGGTAAAGCCCGTCTTTGGGGTTGACGTAAAGATTAATTTGCCAACCTGCATGTACAAGTTACAGAATATCCACGGGCAGGGAAGTGCAAGTGGCTGCTCCGAACATGCGCTTCAGGTAACTCATTTCATTCCGTCCATAAATGGACAAGCTAATCTCACTAATGTCATAAATTAACTAGCCAGCTAATAAATGTGACATTTGTCGTCAAAAATGAGCTAGCTACATAGCCCCACCCCCACAACAACAACAGTCAGCAGCTAGATACTTTTCCAACTAGTTAGCTAACGTTAGCCTAGCTTCAATCCTACCAATCTCGGCTGATGCAATGATGTGTGGCTGACTAGCTGAGTTAGCTACTGTAGCTAGATGTTTTGGTTGTGCCCCCCAGAATGTGACAGGACGTTACCAGTACACTACACAGAAAATATATTTGCCTCTACAGAGTAAGTTAGATTTTAGCAGCCAGCATATGATCTGCACAGTTCAGACCTTTTGTGTCCTAGACTGAGTCTTGATTATATGGGTGGGTGTACTGACTGCCAGGAATGTACTACTGTAGCTAGCTAACGTTGGCGAGACCGCAGCAACAACATGTCATTATACAGTATGATGAACAGCTAGGTTATATAGCCGAGTAGTCTATTCTAGTAGCCTTTTTCTAAAGGCTACTAGTTAAATCTAAGTTAAATCTAGAATCGGCTTCCTATTTCGCAACAAAGCCTCCTTCACTCATGCTGCCAAACATGCCCTCGTAAAACTGACTATCCTACCGATCCTTGACTTCGGCGATGTCATTTACAAAATAGCCTCCAACACTCTACTCAGCAAATTGGATGTAGTCTATCACAGTGCCATCCGTTTTGTCTCCAAAGCCCCATACACTACCCACCACTGTGACCTGTACGCTCTTGTTGGCTGGTCCTCACTACATGTTCGTTGTCAAACCCACTGGCTCCAGGCCATCTATAAATCACTGCTAGGCAAATCCCCGCCTTATCTTAGCTCATTGGTCACCATAGCAGCACCCACCCGTAGTCTGCGCTCCAGCAGGTATATCTCACTGGTCATTCCCAAAGCCAACACCTCCTTTGGCCGCCATTCCTTCCAGTTCTCTGCTGCCAATGACTGGAACGAATTGCAAAAATCTCTGAAGCTGGAGACTCTTATCTCCCTCACTAACTTTAAGCATCAGTTGTCAGAGCACCTTACCGATCACTGCACCTGTACACAGCCCATCTGAAATTAGCCCACCCAACTACCTCATCCCTATATTGTTATTTATTTTGCTCTTTTGCACCCCAGTATCTCTATTTGCACATAATCTCTTGCACATCTAGCATTCCAGTGTTAATACTATTGTAATTATTTTGCACTATAGCCTATTTATTGCCTTACCTCCATAACTTGCTACATTTGCACACACTGTATATATATTTTCTGTTGTATTTTTGACTTTATGTTTTTTTACCCCATATGTAACTCTGTGTTGTTTTTATCGCACTGCTTTGCTTTATCTTGGCCAGGTCGCAGTTGTAAATGAGAACTTGTTCTCAACTGGCTTACCTGGTTAAATAAAGGTGAAAAAAAAAAATGCCATGTAACGTTAAGCTAATGGATTCAGCCATAGCCGAACGTTATATTATAATGTTGCTAGCTGGCTATAGAAATGGCTCTGAATTCAGCCTTATCGACAATTACTCTCCGTTTACAATCATCAGACCAAATTATCTAGTTAGTTTATAAGAATGCCTCAATGCCACAGAAAATGCCACATTTCTCTTTTCACCTAAAGACTTCCTCAGTAAACACAGCTTTCTTGGCAATCAACCCCTTCACCCTCTCAGTATTCATTCCCCCTCAAACAATTATCTGACTGACTACATAGCTAGTCCCTCAGTGTGACATAGGCCTAACCAATGTTCCCTCTAATTTTCTAAGGCGGTCAGCAAATTTCAGGTCTGCTGTAAGCAAACTTGAATGTTGGGAAAATTCTGTGCAGCTTCCAGCTCACATTTACTGTGAACACTGAGGCTGTACCCGCTTTAAGTTACAGTTTTAACGGTGGCCAAGTAGGCTACTGTGACTATTTGATCATAATGTAGGCCTACCAGAGTGACCTACCATCAAAAACAATGGAGAAAATCCATCCCATAACATTTTAACTTTGAAATAGCTGTTCTATCATTCAGCCTACAGCAGAAGCCAATGTGTGGTGTTCAACGTAGGCCTACATTCCATGAGACTTTTGAAAAAAAACATACAGGGCTTGACATTAACCTGTTTATCCATTTGTCCTTAAGACAAGGAGGTGACTGAACATTTTATTAATAATATAATTATTATAATAATATGCCATTGAGCAGACGTTTGTGTTGTTATTGTGTTGTTTGATGCAAGAAACCACTTCACAAAATAAAATGCATTATTATTCCCATACCATTATTACAGAGAATGAGACAAATTATGCTACGCTCTGGCTATTGGCTACTTAGCTTATTCAAGCCTGTGTCAAAATACAACACTGACCCTTTATGACCAAAAAAAAGATCTTTACCTGACTGGCTTTTCAAAGATGTCTTGAAATGTATACGTTTTGTGCTCTTGTAGGAAGCAATCACTCCCCCATAGCTGACTACAAATAATGTATAACTGGGCTATTAACTCACTAACTAGCAAACAATATGAACAACATGTGCAGACGTGGCTACATGCAGCTCTTGCTTTGATCTCAAAACAAGCGCATCTACTCAAGACCACAGCTGTAAACACAGTCCAGTTCAAAATAAATGGCACAGATCCATATATGGCAATGGTCTATTTGCATATAGGCCTATTGCAGCTATGATTGGTTATGCCGCACTGGTCTGTGTAGAGTACAGGCTGAGTCGTGCGCAATAGGCCTACTCCGAAGTGTTCTCCCTACAACAAAATCTCTTGCATAGTTAGTTTTGTTTCGGTATGTTGCATTGAAAGTGGCTAATATTGCGTTGATTCGATCACAATTGCCACAGTAAAGGGAAACGTTGATAGTGCTAACTAACAGGGAAAACTCTAGAAAGTTGAGAAGTTCAATCAAGCGGCAGTCCCGGGGGAGCTGTGCGGCAGTCTCGGGGCTACTGCGCACCCGCGTGCGGCTTGGAGGGAAGATTGGGCTAAGCCAACCATGTTTAGAGAATGATCATGTAATGTGTGTTTGTGTGTATTGTGTTAACACATTTCTTTCACAGGGCCCTGAGGGCAGCGTGGGTGTGTTTACTTTCTCTTCCTGTCCTGAATAACAGACAGGTAGACCCTGCAGTGCAGGCTTTGGAGCTGCGTCAGCATAAAATCAAGACCGCTGATGTGTGTGAGTTTGTCTTAATGTACAGTATATACCGTATTGGTCCGAATATAAGACGGCCTTTTTTCCCCTCGAAATAGGTCCAAAAAAGTCGGGTCGTCTTATATTCGGGGTCTAGTATTCAGAGCGCAGTTTCTCTTCTTCGGCGCTCCCTTTAAATGTCAATACACATTCGCGGGCACAGATGGCGCCAAAAATTCGTTCCGGACGGAGGGAAGAGGCGTCCTTAACAACCAGCCCGTTACCGGTGTTTAAAGATGGAAAGACAGGCTGACCATTTAGAGACAAGTGGCTCAAAAGTGGGCCAGGTCAATAAACAACAGCGGAGGAGCTATGATGCCAATTTCAAAATAATGGTTGTCAATAAGGCAGAGTCATCTAACAACTGCCAAGCTGCCAAGACATTCGGGGTCACTGAGTGTAATGTAAGAAGATGGCGAGCAGAAAAACAACGTCTAAAAGATGCTAACAGTCAGCGAAAATCCTTCCGTGGTCCTCAAAGTGGTCGTTTCATTGAGGTTGACCGGAGGGTTTTTGAATATGTCAGGGAAAAAAGAAGTGAGGGAATGCCCATTACCAGAGCTGTCATCCAGGTTAAGGCCCTGGAAATCGCCAGAGAGCTCAACATCACTGGATTTAAAGCCAGCCTCGGCTGGTGTCGTAGGATGATGCGGCGTAATGGACTGTCACTTAGACGGAGAACGAGTTTGGCCCAACGCCTGCCGTCAGACTTCGGAGAGAAGCTGCTTTCGTTTCAGCGCTTTGTTATCAACCTGAGGAAGAAGCACTCCTACCCGCTGGATCAGATCGGCAATGCTGATCAGACACCCGTTTATTTCGACATGCCAACATCGGTGACTGTCAATAGAAAGGGAGATGTTGCTTTATTATTGCTTGATATTAATTTTGAATCATACTGTACATAGTTTGCCTTTGTGTTTAATTCACTGTGTTTTTAATATTGTTATTTTAAAATAAAATGAAGTTCTTTGTTCGGCAAATCTAGTCTGCAAATCTGTTTTTCTAAATGTTTGTGTTGAAAAACGGGGGGTCGTCTTATAATCAGGGTCGTCTTATATTCGGACCAATACGGTATGTGGTAACCATAGCTCTCCATCCCTCTCTCCCCCCTCCCCCTGTAGAACGGAGGGACAGAGGTGGACCCTGCGTTCAGAGACCTGGAGGCACGTCAGGATGAGATAATGCGCAGGCTCTATGAGCTGAAGGCAGCCGTGGACGGCCTAGCCAAGACCGTGACCACACCGGACGCTGACCTGGACCAGACAGTGACCTCTCTCTCCCAGAGCCCCACAGCCTTCAGAGGCACTGCAGACCTGGACTCCCTACTGGGCAAGGTGAGGAATAGAGCTCTTGTCAATTAGAGTTCTGATAGGAATAGAGCTATTTTCTGTTAGAGATCTTATAGCAACAGAGCTCTTGTCAATTAGAGCTCTGATAAGAAAAGAGCTCTTGTCTGTTAGAGATCTTATAGGAATAGAGCTCTTGTCAATTAGAGTTCTGATAAGAATAGAGCTATTTTCTGTTAGAGATCTTATAGCAACAGAGCTCTTGTCAATTAGAGCTCTGATAAGAAAAGAGCTCTTGTCTGTTAGAGATCTTATAGGAATAGAGCTCTTGTCAATTAAGAGTTCTGATAGGAATAGAGCTCTCTTCTGTTAGAGATCTTATAGCAATAGAGCTCTTGTCAATTAGAGCTCTCATAGGAACATCAATTCATTAAGTTGAGTTTCGCCTATACTCTGCTTTATTTGTCTATTTCGGCTATGCCACGACTCAAGATTGGTGGAAACACCTTATGATGGTAT
This sequence comes from Coregonus lavaretus, assembly GCF_964263955.1. Lineage (NCBI taxonomy): Eukaryota > Metazoa > Chordata > Actinopteri > Salmoniformes > Salmonidae > Coregonus > Coregonus lavaretus. The sequence goes on along the minus strand of NC_139989.1, from coordinate 55,885,563 downwards.
CATCATCATTTGCCCTCTACCCATTAGGACCTGGGTGCCCTCCGGGACATTGTGATCAACGCCAATCCGGCACGACCGCCCCTCACCCTGCTGGTGCTCCATGCAATGCTATGCCATCGCTACCGGGTGCTCTCCAGCGTGCATGTCCACTCGTCATTGTCTGGTGTGCCCGCGCAGCTCCTCTCCTGCCTGGGGCCGCGCCACACAGACAGCTACGTCCGCCAGAGTTTCCAGCTGGGCTTCACCCTTATATGGAAAGATGGTAAGGGTGGGGGTGGTCAGAGACAGGGTAGAAAAATAGTAGAAGGTTTATGGGGGGACAGTAGGTGGAGAAATATGGGGTGGGCAGATTGGGTTAGGATTGTCACCTAGCCATAGCTCCTGACAGAGAGTCTGCTCACCATTTACTATTCATATGTATAGTCAATGTGTCCTTTCGTTGTTAGCTGCTTTCAACATTTTTAACATCTATTTAGATTGACTCTGGATTAAATGTACCTTTCTCCTCTCATACCTTGCCCTCACTCATTGCCCTTCCTCTCTCTCTCTGTCTCCCCTCTCTCTGTCTCCCCTCTCTCTGTCTCCTCTCTCTCTGTCTCCTCTCTCTCGCCTCTCTGTCTCTTCTCTCTCTGTCTCCTCGCTCTCTTTGTCTCCCCTCTCTCTGTCTCTCTGTCTCTCTCTCTATGTCTCCTCTCTCTCTGTCTCCCCCCCCCTCTCTCTCTCTCTCTCTCTCTCTCTCTCTCTCTCTCTCTCTCTCTCTCTCTCTCTCTGTCTCTCTCTCTCTGTCTCCCACCTCTCTCTCCCCTCTCTGTCTCTCTAGTCCCCAAGCTGCAGATGAAGTTCAGCATCCAGAACATGTGCCCCATCGAGGGCGAGGCCAACGTGGCACGCTTCCTGTTCCGCCTCATTGCCCCTTACCCCAGCGACCCCACCCTGGCTACACTGGTGGACAGTTGGGTGGACACGGCTTTCTTCCAGCTGGCCGAGGGCAGCGCTAAGGAGCGGTCTGCCGTACTCAGCGCCCTCAACAGCGCTTTGGGTCGCGACCCCTGGCTGGCCGGTCCCGAGTTCTCGCTGGCTGACATCGCCTGTTACTGCTGCGTCCTCCAGACAGGCCCCGCCTCCTCCTCCTCTCCGGCCAACGTCCAGCGCTGGCTTAAAGCGTGTGAGAACCTGGGCCACTTTGGCCCGGCCCACCCTCTACTGCAGTGACCACAGCTGCCTAGCAGATCTGAGGGCGCTTCCAGGGAGTAGTTAGAAGATACCCCCTAACCACTGATCCAGAGTCAGATATTGCCCCAGTCCCCTTGTTGGGAATAGGAGTTTGGTGGTGAAGTAGTCGGATCCTAGATCTGTGTGTACGGGTGACTTCTACCTGGAGCGCCACCAGGGCCCAGCCTATGGGGTTTAAATATATCTCTGCACTGTGCTCAGAACGAAAAGAGAAAAATGGAATACCCAGGCCACGTCCCAATACTCTATAAATTCTCCCTTGCTCACTTGGGTATCTAAGCTTCGCAATGACTGAACAGATATAGATAGTGAAAGCAGTATGGTGGAACCGGAAATGTCATTGTTTCTGCCACATTACTTTCACCTGTTTTTAGTCATTGTGGATTGTTGATATCTTGAAGGGAGCATTTTAAGATGATTTGGACACTGCCATGGTCAAGAATTGAATTATAAGCTATGAAAAATACAGTAAACACACATGCACACATAGATCTCCCTCCCACCTCGTGCCTAACAAGATGATCTAATGAGATGCTGTGTGTTTGTGTGTCATAATGGGGTGTTACTTGCTGTTTAACAAAAGAAGCGGTTGAAAATTGTGATGCAACAGGACCTACTGATGTGATATCTACAGTACGAGAAGTAAAACTTTGTAGAGTTTTTGTTCTTAAATCACTAAAATGTCCACTTTGGATCAAACTTTGAACTGTGGTTTCGCCCGTTTCTTTTGTCAGTATGTATGGTTAGTTTCAGCTTTCGTTCATCGCTTGAACCCTACTTCTCTTATATAACCTGAGAAAGAATGAGATTGTTACTTTGTGACATCAATGAGTGTAACTACACTGTACAAAACATGACATAGACTGACCAGGTGAATACAGGTGAAAGCTATGATCCCTTATTGATGTCACTTGTTAAATTCACTTCATTCCGTGTAGATGAAGGGGAGGAGACTGATTAAAGAAGGATTTTTAAGCCTTGAGACAGTTGAGACATGGATTGTGTATGTGTGCCATTCAGAGGGTGACTGGGCAAGACAAAAGGTTTAAGTGCCTTTGAACGGGGTATGGTAGTAGGTGTCAGGCGCACCGGTTTGTGTCAAGAACTGCAACGATGCTAGGTTTTTGATGCTCAACAGTCTCCCGTGTGTATCAAGAATGGTCCACCACCCAAAGGACATCCAGCAAACTGGAGTCAACATGGGCCAGCATCCCTGTGGAACGCTTTCGACACCTTATGGAGTCCATGCCCCAATGAATTGAGGCTATTCTGAGGGCAAAAGAGGGGGCAACTCAATATTAGGAAGTTGTTCCTAATGTTTTGTAGACTCAGTGTATGTGTTAGGTGTTACACACAGACTAGGCTTAAAGATATAGTTCACCCAAATTACAAAATGACATAGTGGTTTCCTTAACCTGCAAGCAGTCTATGGACAAGGTAAGACATCAATCCATGCTTTTGTTTACCTAGTCACTGTCTCGAAATGCTAACTTTTTAGCATATGTGACACAAATCCAATGCAAATCAATATCCCCTATATTAGTTTTTTTTGCGCTTTGTCTCCGCATCATCTTAAAGTAACTTAATTGAGCTACACAATCACTTTTAGACTCATGAATATGAACTTAATGCCACATCTGATCTACTGTAAGTAAGGTTGGTAAAGGAAGCACTTACTACTGCAGTAGGTTGTCTGGTGTTTCACAGCAGGTGTGACAAACTCTTAAGAGGAAGAAAATGTACTGTCTGACTGAAACACTTTTGTTATGTCATAACATAATGGTATCTCTATGTCCTTCCTGGACTCTTAAGGTTATTTTCTATATTACATTATTCTATATTAAACCCAGTGGTGGAAAAAGTACCCAATTGTCATACTTGAGTAAAAGTAAAGATACCTTAATAGAAAATGACTCAAGTAAAAGTAAGTCACCCAGTAAAATACTACTTGAGTAAAAGTCTAAAAGTATTTGGTTTTAAATATACTTAATTATCAAAGTAAATGTAATTGCAAAAATATACTTAAGTAACAAAAGTAAAAGTATAACTCATTTCAAATTCCTTATATTAAGCAAACCAGACAGCACCATATTATTTATTTTTATGATAGCCAGGGGCATACGACAACACAGGCATAATTGACAAACGACGCATTTGTGTTTAGTGAGTCTGCCAGATCAGAGGCAGTAGGGATGACCAGGGATTTTCTCTTGATAAGCGCTAGAATTGGACTATTGTCCTGTCCTGCTAAGCATTCAAACTGTAATGAGTACTTTTGGGTGTCAGGGAAAATGTATGGAGTAAAAAGTACATTATTTTCTTTAGGAATGTAGTGAAGTAAAAGGTGTCAAAAATATAAATAGTAAAGTAGAATACAGATACCCCCAAAATACTACTTAAGTAGTACTTTATAAAGTATTTTTACTTAAGTACTTTACACCACTGATTAAATCACATGGATCTGGAAATCTGGATTGCCAAGAAAGTGTGTATTTTTAGAGTAGTATCCCATCTGTCCAGTAGGTGGCAGGTGAGTCATTTACTATGGCTTGACAAACTAATCTTGTTGGCCTTCCAGACTTCACAGATCAGTTCATCAGTATGCCAAGAGGTGGGAACAGAATAATCCAGCAGGTAAAAAGTTAATTGTTTATACTGTAGACATTTTTCCAAAAGTTATTCACTAAACATGAATGTACTTACAGTACCAGTCAAAAGTTTGGACACACCTACTCATTCAAGGGTTTTTCTTTATTTTTTACTATTTTCTACATTGTAGAATAATAGTGAAGACATCAAAACTATGAAATAACACACATGGAATCATGTAGTAACAAATCAAAAATATTTTAGATTCTTCAAAATGTAGCCACCCTTTGCCTTGATGATAGCTTTGCACACTCTTGGCATTCTCTCAACCAGCTTCATGAGGAATGCCTTTCCAACAGTCTTGAAGGAGTTCCCACATATGCTGAGCACTTGTTGGCTGCTTTTCGTTCACTCTGGTCCAACTCATCCCAAACCATCTCAATTGGGTTGAGGTCAGGTGACTGTGGAGGCTAGGTCATCTGATGCAGCACTCCATCACTCTCCTTGGTCAAATAGCCCTTACACAGCCTGGAGGTGTGTTTTTGGGTCATTGTCCTGTTGAAAAACAAATGATAGTCCCACTAAGCGCAAACCAGATGGGATGGCGTATCACTGCAGAATGCTGTGGTAGCCATGCTGGTTAAGTGTGCCTTGAGTTCTAAATATTTCACAGACAGTGTCGCCAGCAATGCACCCCCACGCCATCACACCTCCTCCTCCATGCTTCACGGTGGGAACCACACATGCGGAGAACATCCGTTCACCTGCTCTGCGTCTCACAAAGACACGGTGGTTGGAACCAAAAATCTCAAATTTGGACTCATCAGACCAAAGGACAGATTTCCACCGGTCTAATGTCCATTGCTCGTGTTTCTTGGCCCAAGCAAGTCTCTTCTTATTATTGGTGTCCTTTAGTAGTGGTTTCTTTGCAGCAATTCAACCATGAAGGCCTGATTCATGCAGTCTCCTCTGAACAGTTGATGTTGAGATGTGTCTGTTACTTGAACTCTGTGAAGCATTTATTTGGGCTGCAATCTGAGGTGTAGTTAACTCTAATGAACTTATCCTCTGCAGCAGAGGTAATCTTCCTTTCCTGTGGCAGTCCTCATGAGAGCCAGTTTCATCATAGCTCTTGATGTTTTGAGGCTGCACTTGAAGAAACTGACTCGTATTGACTGACCTTCATGTCTTAAAGTAATTATGGACTGTTGTTTCTCTTTGCTTATTTGAGCTGTTCTTGCAATAATATGGACTTGGTCTTTTACCAAATAGGGCTATATTCTGTATACCACCCCTACCTTGTCACAACACAACTGATTGGCTCAAACGTAAGAAGGAAAGAAATTCCACATATTAACTTTTAACAAGGCACACCTGTTAATTGAAATTAATTCCAGGTGACTATCTCATGAAGCTGGTTGAGAGAATGCCAAGAGTGTGCAAAGCTGTCATCAAGGCAAAGGGTGGCTACTTTGAAGAATCTCAAATATAAAATAGATTTTTATTTGTTTAACACTTTTTTTGGTTACTACATGATTCCATATCTGTTATTTCATAGTTTTGATTTCTTCACTATTATTCTACAATGTAGAAAATAGTAAAAATAAAGCAAAACCCTTGAATGAGTAGGTGTGTCCAAACCTTTGACTGGTATTGTATGTTGTCTGTGTATCCTGTTTATCGTCTGTCTGTGTATTGTGGCAGCACCATTTCACTGAGTCATATTCCTGTACATGCAAATATATTTGTTCGTCTGTCCATCTGTCCGTCCTCCCACCCGTCTGTCTGTCTGTCTGTCTGTCGGTCTGTCTATCTATCTGCGTGTATCTGTCTGACTGGGCATACGTATTGAACAGGAGTCAGGAGAGTGCAGGAAGTCTCTGTCTTGTCTCCTGGCGACCGCCTGATGAGACCAAACCTCCTGTCTGTCTGACAGCTGGCTGTGAGGCTCAGAATACACTGTGAATGCAGTCACACACACGCTGGCACGGTCGGCAGCTGATTTGTTCTGTACACACTACTGTGGGTTTTAGATCTTGAATAAAATCACTCTATATAGTCTGTCTTGGGGGGAATATAAGAAAGAAGAAAAAACTTGTTTTACTGCTCATCATATAAGGAAAGTTATGATTCCATTCATATTTTAATCTTTATGTTCCTCAGTCTTGACACCACATCAAGAAACAAAGCATTACGCATGTCTCTAATCTGAACTTCACGGCGTTTACGCAGCCATGGATATTGCTGTTGCATGTTTACTAAAACTATTTGTCAGCTGTCTGATCACACTCACTGTGGAGCGCGGGAGGATGGGCTTTGGGGAATCAGTGTGTATAGGAGGGGGGGTTGGTGGAAGATGATAGTAGGGGTGTATAGATGAGCGAGGGAGAACACCAGGAATTGTGTGAGCGTCTAAGAAGGGAAAAGAAGGTGTATGGTTGAGGGAGGGAGGTGACGTGATATGGACGTATGAAGCAACATCAGGAAGCATGGTTGAGGGGGGAGGTGACGTGGTATGGATGTATGAAGCAACATCAGGGAGTATAGTTGAGGGGGGAGTGGTCGACAGTGAAGAACAGAACAACAACAGAAAGAGGTGGGGGGAGGAGGATAGAACAGTAGATGTTAGGGAGTGGGCTGGACATAAATATACATGGGAAAGAATGAAGGAAAGCGTTGATGAGGGGATAGATTATATTAAAAAGGAGATGCTCAGTTGAAAAATTATCTAAGGTGAATTAGAGTCTGAAATGACAGCATATTCCCTATAAAGTGCTATGGGCCCTGGTCAAAAGTAGTGCACTATAAAAGGAATAGGGTGCCGTTTGGGACACAACCCTAGAGTGAACATGTTTACGAGTGTGATAACAATGACATAAAGACACTAAACCCTCTACTAATCAATGCCAGGGGAACTGTGCCTAGATCAGCACTCTTACTCTGAGACACTTTTTGAATAAGGACCCAGGAGTTTTTCTTGATCAGGCCACATGGTCATAAAAGACTCCAGGCCCTAATTATTTGCTGTACAGCTTACAGCCAGCCACACAATTAACTGACTCTCTGTTGCCACAGGGTTTGCTTCCATATCAACTATAGTAAATGCTCCTCAGCTGCAACAGGTAATTGTGCTCGGCTCTCTTCAGACTCCGGTAAGTGATCGACCATCGCGTCAGGCACACACACACACAAGCTATTGACCCCCAGACTACATCTACTGGGCCTGGTGGAAGCCAACCAATCAGAAGCCCAGCATGAGGTCTGGGGTAGATGGTGCTTCCTGTTGCTCCCTCACAGAGGGACAATAGCCTGTAAATTCTGGCCACCGTGACTTTTACTGCCTCTCGTTACATGCTGTGCCTACATACAGTATCAGTCATTGTGGCACACCTGTGTGTCACAGGCTGGCTAGCACAGGCAGGTAGCTCTGTGTATGTCCCACATGGCACCATATTCCCTATATAGTGCACTACTTTGACCAGAACCCTATGGGTCCTGGTCAAAGTACTGCAATAAAAAGGGAATTGTGTGCCATTTGAGATGCAGCCTGTGTCTTATTGCCTTGTGTCTAGTCTTCTCCAAAGGTTAATGTGGCATGAGGTTGTAATATTATTTCATCAATAGCTATAATAACGTACAGGCCTCAGGCTCCATGTGAAGCACAGTGGTGTCCTACAGTCTGATAATACAGCACAAGGGTCATGTTCATTAGGGCAGGCAACGTTTCAAAACATTTTGCAATAGTCCCATCCTGTTTGTCTGTTTTTGTAAGTTTAGTGCCTAAATGTACACCAGGGAGTAAGTAGCCTAAGCTTCCTCTCCAATATATTAGTCTGCTGTGATTTATAGTGTGCTTGATAGTACCATGTACTCAGTAAACATCTAATTGCTTTTTTAACAGCCTGTACAGAGGGCTTGGGCTATCCTGATTGCCAGTCTGTTTAGCTTACATTCCACTCCTTGTACTCCATGTCTTTGGCACATGAACTAGGCTAGGCTTGGGCTGGCTTGGGAGGTAGACCACAGAGAGAGATGTGTCAATACCTGACTGTCATTATTTCTCTGCAGCCCCTCCCTCCCTACCTAATCTCTTCATAGATCAGTGATATTGACAGGTTCTGATTCCAATAAAATGATGTCTATAGAGCAGGAGCAAACCAACTAAAGTGAGTGAGAATGACTTTGTTTGGCTAAAGGGTTTATGTCCCAATTCTCTGCCTTCTATAAAATGTGTATATCGTTAAATTACTTGAATTGGCTGTTTAATCAATTGCATTGTGGTTAACAAGTATCTAGATATTTTCCCCATTGGTTAGTTTCGCTGAGGGTGGGGTCTCGTTTGGTTCCATCGAACTGCCATCTGTGGTATTTCATTTGAGTTTGTACAAGAAGATTCTACCATGGAAGTACAAATCGGGCGAAGCAGAGCTGGAACATAAAATTAACGTGGGGTTAAATATCAGGCGATTCAGAAACTATGAATGGCCATACATGTGGTCCGTCTGCGCGCGTCAGATCAGTGTGGACACCGATTTCTCTCCCGTTCGGAACACTCAAGCTGGCTGTCACACGGAGTGAGTGCTACAGCTCCAAGTGAACATTTTGATCCTGTGTCACCCATAGTCAACACGTAACCTACGTCTCAGCTCCTTGGAGAGGAGAGAAGAGCAAGCAACGCGCAGTGGTCAGGCGGTATGACCAGAGGACCCGCCGCAGCGGTGACGCTGTCCAGGTGTGTGTAGACGGGGCTCTGTGGAATAATATGAAGCGCCATGGCGTGGTGTGACCGTGGGGTTCAGACACTGCTGGCTACCGTTGGGGCTTTCGCCGCTTTCAGCCTCATGACCATAGCCATCGGGACGGACTACTGGCTGTACTCACGGGCGTACCTATGCAACGAAACCAATGCCAGTACTGATGACTCCCAATTACAACCCAAGAAGGCAATGGGAGATCTTACGCACTCTGGGCTGTGGAGAATATGTTGTATTGAAGGTAAGGCAAGTAGAAATAGGCTACTCTTTCTTTCATACTTTGGTCATGTGAAGTCATGTTGAGTTCATGTGGAGAAAGGGTGCTGGTGGGGAGCCTAATATATTAAAAACAAGAAAATGTGAAAAAGTATTTGTCTTTATGTTACATATTTGGGAGAAGAATGATCAAGATAATTGTCTGTCTTAAAGAGGGCGTTATTTTGTTTCTACAATCTGTATTGGCTCCTCTTCGCTAAGAGAGAGGAAGAGACTCCGTCAAAGGGTGCGTTTTTACGCGCTCCAAACAAGGTGAGAGTAAATAGGGTAGTCTTTAATAAGCACTGTTTGTTAGTGATTTGAGTTATACAGGATTGAAATGTTCTGAGCATGACAAACACACTAAAAGCAGCAGGTGTTGGCCGTAAGAATTATCTAGTTTAAATACAGGGAATATGTTTATATCAGAAACGGCGCTATAATTATTTGAGTGGATTATGGGCGATAAGGGAGAAAACAAGTTTATCAACACACTTGTTTAAAAAGTTTATAAATCACTGACAGAGTGAAGTAGGTTGATATTTTCACGACACTGTTGCTGTTTCCAAAACTAAAAGACGCTCTGAGGACCTTTGAGTCCTCTCAATGGAGACTGCTGCGCAAGCAGCCAGTCAGGAGAAGATGCACTCGCACTGCACGAGCCCTGCCTTCATTCACGTCTTTATTGTATTTGAGGCTGTTGCTTGGCAACGTCTCTGTAATTGCTATGGAAACATGAGACTAGGTTTAAAAAATAAAGACGAATCTGTACAGAGAGCTCATTGTCCAAGCAAAGTAAAATATGATGTTCTTATGCCATTAATGATGTACAAATGCATATATTTTCTATAGGTATAGCTAGACATCCTTGTTTAATGTAGTTTTATGTGAAGTATTTTGATATGACGTCTTGTGTAGGCCAGAGCCAATAGGCCTACATGGCTCGTAGTCTAATTGGTCAGAGGCAGAGGCAAGGGAAGCAATACATTACCATTCATCCACTGCCTTTCAGAACAATTGCAATTAAGACTTTTTCGAGGTTTAGGTTCTTTCATCAAACTCTACTTGAATCCTGTGTTTGAAAATGTTCCATGACAGTTTGAGGTTGTTTAGCTTAAGTGGGTGAAACAAATCTGCTAGAATTGCTGTCCAACAAATCACTGACTTTAACCTGTACTTGTTTTGCTTTTTCCAAGGCTTTGGGCTTTATCCTAGCCTATATGACAAGGTTGTCTTATCTCCATGGGACCTTAGGGCTTACCACCCCCTTTTGCAAGTCAAGTGTCCCTTCAGTCAACCCACAGTCACTCCAGATCTCAATGCTGTCAGTAATGGGTTGAGAATACATGTGCTGAGGGGTGTGGATATCACTAGCATGTAGACATACATAAATTAGCGCGCGTCACTATTCTATAAGCACTTTGTTGTGTTCCAATCACTGGTTCCAATCGCAGACAGAGCATAGCGCTCGAGCAGCTGTCCATGGCGTGTGTTGCTGAACTGCGCGGCCAGAATGTTTGACGTAGACTAAAGCCATATGTTGGCCTCCTTACAGTGAATGCATGTGCTCATAAGTAACACTGTTGAAATTATAAATATGGACTCAATTTTAACACACTATCAATTTGAAAAAGTTTACAAGATTAGCCAGGTTACATGATCCTTCGGCGGTATAATCAATTTATGTCATCCAAAGGGTAGGCCTATGTCTGTGTCTGTGTGTTCAGCTCCTCATCCAACACAAATGATTAATCTTTCCTGATCTATCCTTGACCGCTCCACAACACAGACATCCACGACCTGATGCAGGTCATTTTCTGAAAGTCAGGCTTGGCTTGGTCCCTCTCCACGAGGCTTGGACATGCCCAGGGTTGAAGTGTTATCTTTGTAGAGATTTTAAGAGATATCAGAGATTACAAATGGCATGGCAGCGGGAGTGCAGTATCTCTGATGTAGTTATCACACGGTGCTGTCACTGCATGAGTGTTTTATTGCCCCTGCCTGCTGCTTTCTATAGGAAAAGAACAGCTGCAAAAGGTTGATGAGCATGGATGATAGCAGGCCTTTTGATTGGTATAGCTCTTAATAAGATAACAGTGCTTGATGTGTATGATGTAAACGTGTGACGAAATGTTCGCATACCATTATGACGCCACGCTCCAAAAGCGCTGCATCGTCCATCAACCATCACACATTCATCAGACATGGACACCCACATCGACTTAGTTGACTCCGACATGGACACCCACATCGACTTAGTTGACTCCTTGACTCTGTCAATCAAAATGGCTATTGAAATGGACAAGAGAGTGAAGTCTCGAGAATTAACTGAGCTTTTGAAACGAGTCGTGGCGACCGCCCAAGGAGTGAGCCTTCGACCTGAGGCTGGGGATTGGAGCCCCATTCCCAATACTACCACCGCGGAGAAACTCGCTCCAAAAACCATTCAGAACCTTGAGACCCAGCCGGGTTCAAGTGATTTCCACGTGACTACTGCTTCGGCCATCGACTGTGACCTCGCCGCTGCTGCCATTGGTACGACCATTGCTCATGGACTCGCCGCGGCCATCGCTTCGTCTTCTGGTAACCGTGGCACCGCCGCAGCAGCTGCCAAGACCTCAGAGACCCTCGAGATCATTGAGACCCCTGGAGCGCGTGCAACCGACTCCCAGTCGGTGCAGACATCGGGTTATCAGCAAGCAGGTTACATACACATGGCCTATGGCTGCGGCTGCTATGTGCCACCTCAGGTGTACTGTAACACATACAGCTGGGAGATGTACACCTATGTCACATAAAGACGAGCATTATTTTTTCTTACAAGATTTTGTTGTAACCTTTATTTTTACCCATGCGTTGTAGCAAAATAAAAGTCTGAAAAGAGAATACAGTCTCTGTATTTCTTTTTATTTAGGATAGTTTAGTTTAGCCAAGTTTCATTTTTATAATGTAGCCTATACATTGCCAGGTAAAAGCTGAATGGGGCAGTATGCAGCACTATAAGTAGGCTAAAGAAACCAGAAACCATCAATAGTAGTTCAATTTACCACTATCAACACACCAGAAGCCATTTGAGTGGAAAACTGTCCCTCGGTTGTCATGGGGACAATCATCAGTAGATAAGAAAACAAGAGGACGAGACTCTGCCCAGGCGTTGTTGACGCGTGCCAGATCTTAGAGCAAGCAAGAAAGGCATTTCACTGTACTAGTGCACGTGACAATAACTCTGCTGCTACTCTGTTTATCATATATCCTGATGCCTAGTCACTTTACCCCTATACATATCTACGCCTACCACTCCAGTATCCCTGCACATTGTAAATATGGTATTGGAACTGACCCTGTATATAGCTTACTTACTTTCTCCTGTTCTTCTTATTTCTATTTCTCATGTGTTTTGGTTCTACTTGACTTTTGTATTTTTTTATATATATTTTTTTACAGTACTTCTTGATTACTGCGTTGTTGGGAAAGAGCAAGCAAGAAAAGTATTTCACTGTAGGCCTACTTGTGACAATATAAACTAAGATTTTTTATAACTACCCCAAGATAGACCAAAGTCTGTTGTTTCCAATGGGAACAAATTAATCATAGTGGGCAGAACAAGCACGGAGGTGGGCAGAGCCAAGGATGAGCTAGTGAGATCCTATTGGCGCTTTCTAGCATTTATTTGCATATTTCTGTTAGGGAACGCCTACTCGGTGCGCGTGTGCAATAACTCAATCCGTCCTTGCACTACTTCTAAACAACGCCATTTTTAGAAACTTTGGCAAAGGGTAAAGTCTACAAAACACAGTCCACTCTGTTTGTTATATATTGTAGTTTTGGAAACAGAAAACTGTATGAAGATCAAATGTTCCATCGATGAGAAAATTTGCAGAATGTCGGCCAAAATCCATCTCACTCCATTTTCTCCCACTGCTGGCCACTGGGCTTCCTCTAATCACCATATTTGGTAGTGAGTGGAAACGCCAACCGGATGCTTCACATTTATACATCTGGTGAAATATCTGTTTCATTGTTCTATCTGTGATAAAAACTTGAAACTTGAAAATGAATTCTGGGTAATGCTATTGATAGTGTAGTCAGTGAGAAAAGTTATTTGTCACCTGACCTCACAATCCAACCTCCAACTCCATGCATTAAGGAGCAAACAGGATATGTGAGATATGCAGCCTCTCTAGGAGTCAGCGGCTGTGACACCAGACAGTAGAAACACATTGTAACACATCTAAAACATGGGGACAGTAAGCACTTGTTGAGCAGAGTGAATCTAGAGCTGCCCAGTGTTGAAATTAAAGTAGCACATAAGCTAGAGCTATTAGCATGAACACAGCCCACTAATGATGGGGAGATATGCTGGGTTGTGTTCATATTAGCCTCTGTGCTAGTTTGATTTCAGCACTGGACAGCTCATTTCTCAGTGTTCTGCTCAACAAGTGTTCATACTTTCGCCATGTAGATGAATGGGATAAAAATGTATAAGCAGCATGTAGCCTAGCGGCTTGTTTCATTTCACTAATGATAACTTCAGATTGGTCAATGGCCATCTTTAATTATATTCCCTTGTGATTGTAATTTCAGAAATTCATAATTTAGTGCTCTGGAAATCACTATTCCACAAGCACTTTGTGTTCCAATCACTGGTTCCAATCGCAGACAGAGCAGAGAGCTCGAGCGCTGTCCACAGCGTGTGGTGCCAGAAATCTTTGAATACATTTACCAGGCAGAAGAAACACATTTGTCCAGCATCCCTGCCCATCTATGCTATTAGCTGTAGCATAGAGTAAGGAGCCGTCCGGTGCTGAAATCAAACCCTTGTCTTTTACATTTTACATTTTAGTCATTTAGCAGACGCTCTTATCCAGAGCGACTTACAGTTAGTGAGTGCATACATTTTCATACTGGCCCCCCGTGGGAATCGAACCCATAACCCTGGCGTTGCAAACGCCATGCTCTACCAACTGAGCTACACAGGGGGCTTTTGTTAGTTAATTTCAGCGCTGGACAGCTCCATTCTCACTACTGCGCTCCCAATTAGCTTATTTTGAATCTCGCTTGCCATTCTCAGCATGCTCAACAGGTCTGTAATTAAAATGTGTCAGCCGAAAGGCCACAAGGGTGCTAATTAGCCACTGGGCCCTCACTTCCGCCAGCACTGCCACTTTTCTACTCTCCTCTGTTTTCCTCTCTTTTTATCTCCTCTCCCCTCTTTTCCTCTCATCTTTACCTTTTCCTTCCTTCTCCACCTTACACCTCCTAACCTCCCCTCTCCTCCCATCCCCTCTTCTCTTCTCTTCTCTTCTCTTCTCTTCTCTTCTCTTCTCTTCTCTTCTCTTCTCTTCTCTTCTCTTCTCTTCTCTTCTCTTCTCTTCTCTTCTCTTCTCTTCTCTTCTCTTCTCTTCTCTTCTCTTCTTCTCTCTTGCATGCTGCCCTCAACTATGCCCCTCCCCACCCTTCTCCTCCTATTCTCTCCTCTTTGCTTCACTCACTCATAATCTTCTCTCTTCTACACCTCTCTTCTCTTCTTCTCTGTCACTCTTCTGTCCACTATGCTGTCCTTCTCTATGGGGCGTTATTGAGCCAATAACGGGACAATACCATGACATTTGAACCCTGATTACTAACTATAGGCCAATGGAGCACACAATCAGGTGGAGCGCTGCTTGGTTCCATGTGATACAAATTACACATGGGTGACATTTCAATCGGTGAACCGCCACTCAAACTATCATTACTGAATTATTCATTTATTCCTATATTTAGTTTTGAAGCTCAAACCTAAGAGCCAGCTTATTATGTGGGTGGGCTGGATCTATAAAGTGGCTTCCTCACCTCTCATTCAGTTGTACTGATATGAAAACACAGGTTTGAATGCAAAATGGAGGATGCTTACCGGTGACTTGAATTGAACCTATCCAGTTTTATCACATTGTAGCAGACTGCAGATGCAGGAAAAGAGACAAGAAGAGAAAGCTACTTTAGCCTATTGAGATGCACCCCAGTATTCACGTTGGTGCAGATGAAGACAAGGAGAGGAAGCCACTTTGCACTATTGAGTCGCACCCCTAGCGATGCCAGCCTTCAGCACTCCCAGCTGCCTATACCACCATAGAAACAGATTAATATGGCCGCTGGGAGCTGGACCACCCATCACAGAATAATTGTCCCTTCTAGTAATTACATTTCTATGCTACCACCTGAGAGGACCAGGGAACAGTTGCTGGTTGTTTTACAGGCTGGGGAACAGTGTCCTATCTGTTTACAGCTCTATAAAACCAGATTACTCCCCCTGATAGACTCCAACCCACAGCCTCCCTGGCCCCTTTTCACAATGTAATGGTATACGAGGCGGCTGTATAGTACACTCAGTGAATGTAAGGCTGAGTCCCAAATTGCACCATATTCCCTATATAGTGCACTACTTTTGACCAGAGCCCTATGGGCCTGGTCAAAAGTAGTGTAGTAGTTTACTATAAAGGGAATAAGGTGCCATTTGGGACTCTGCTTGTACTATACAGCCGCCTCGTATACCATTAAATTATAGCCCCCAGGCAGTATTAATGACGTTAATTTGGAGGGTTTCCTTAATTAATCTGCTCATAAAAATATTCAACTGGAGAGATTATATGTCTTGAGGATAGGAAAAAGGCAGGGTAGAAACAAGGGAGAGCTGAGAGAGTGTAGGATATGATGCTGTGATAGCCTACAGGGAGGAGGTGAGGGCTCTAGGAGTGTGGTGTCAGGAAAATAACCTCTCACTCAATGTAAAAAAAACTAAGGAGATGATCGTGGACTTCAGGAAACAGCAGAGGGAGTACCCCCTATCCACATCGATGGGACAGCAGTGGAGAAGGTGGAAAGTTCATTGGCATACATACAGTTGAAGTCGGAAGTTTACATACACCTTAGCCAAATAAATTTAAACTCAGTTTTTCACAATTCCTGACATTTAATCCTAGTAACAATTCCCTGTCTTAGGTCAGTTAGGTTCACCACTTCATTTTAAGAATGTGAAATGTCAGAATAATAGTAGAGAGAATGATTTATTTCAGCTTTTATTTCTTTCATCACATTCCCAGTGGGTCAGAAGTTTACATACACTCAATTAGTATTTGGTAACATTGCCTTTAAATTGTTTAACTTGGGTCAAACGTTTCGGGTAGCCTTCCACAAGCTTCCCACATTAAGTTGGGTGAATTTTGTCCCATTCCTCCTGACAGAGCTGGTGTAACTGAGTCAGGTTTGTAGGCCTACTTGCTCGCACACGCTTTTTCAGTTCTGAACACAAATGTTCTATAGGATTGAGGTCAGGGCTTTGTGATGGCCACTCCAATACCTTGACTTTGTTGTCCTTAAGCCATTTTGCCACAACTTTGGAAGTCTGCTTGGGGTCATTGTCCATTTGGAAGACCCATTTGCGACCAAGCTTTAACTTCCTGACTGATGTCTTGAGATGTTGCTTCAATATATCCACATAATTTTCCTTCCTCATGATGCCATCTATTTTGTGAAGTGCACCAGTCCCTCCTGCAGCAAAGCACCCCCACAACATGATGCTGACACCCCCGTGCTTCACGGTTGGGATGGTGTTCTTCGGCTTGCAAGTGACCCCCTTTTTCCTCCAAACATAACAATGTCATTATGGCCAAACAGTTCTATTTTTGTTTCACCAGACCAGAGGACATTTTTCCGAAAAGTACAATCTTTGTCCCCATGTGCAGTTGCTGTCACGGAATCAGCCGAGGCTGCTCCTCCTCCTTGCTCTGGCAGGTTTCGGCGTTCGTCGTCCCCGGAGTACTAGCTGCCACCGATCTATGTTTCGGTGTTTGACTTGTTTTGTCCTGATTGTGTACATCTGTTCCCCATTATGTTGTATTGTTTCCCCTATTTAACCCTCTGTCGTGCATTGTGTGTTGTGTGTTCTTGCATTCGTCTTCTGGAGTGTTAGTGTGCGGGTTGTTCTATATCATGGAGCTCCGCCCCATAGGGGAGCTCTGCTCCTAGTGGTTTACCCTCTGCCCTAAGGCAGCAACAGCCTGAGACAAAATTATGCACACACCTGCAGCCAATAGGAGCACAGGTGTCCCTATAAGAGGGGATGCCTCCCCTCAATCAGCCTCCCTTTATCTTCAGCGACTGGATGACTAGACTGAAGAGCCAAGAAGAGACGAAGCACGAAGACTCAGGACGAAAAAACGCAGTTGATATTCCAGTCATCAACGTCGTCTAAATGAGCACACCGGGAGATTTTCCACCCCCAAAAGCTATTTTCAGAGCTCAGTGCAGATGCACTTCCATGGCGGCCGGTGACCACCACGACCTGTGTTTCGTGTGTTTGGGATCCCAGCATGCCAAGGAAGGCGTCTGCAGTCCCCCGAATTGCGCCTCCTGCGCCCTCCTTTCTTTAAAGGAGAGGAAGCAGCGTTGGGCATTTTTCAGGGAGGACATCCCCCTTGAGGACGTGCTGTCGATACTAGCCTCTGCTTCAGAGGCGTCGTCCGACGGTGCAGACTCGGGGGAAGATAGGGACTTTGAGGAGGGGTCTGGCATTCCAATGGAACAGTCGGACCCCATCCCTCATATTTTCAAGCCCCCCTTTCCTTTGGAGAGCGAGAGTGCTTGTAGTCCCTATAGCGAAGGGTATACGAACTCTGAGAGATCAGAAGCTCTCTCTTTCGCTGCAGCCTCTCTGAGAGCGGATTTTCCGGGTCTCATTGAGAGAGCTGCGCAACGTCTGGAGATAGGGCTGCCCCCTCTTCCCTCCGCACCGGAGGTTGATATGATGGAGGGCGGTCCTTATTCCAGGCCAAGGAAGGCGGCAGAGCCAGTGGCTCCTGCCATGCCTTCTTTGGCTAGGTACGTTGAGGGCTCGTGGGAGGCACCTTTAGCGGCGCGTTCGCCAGTAAAAGCGTATCTCCCATTCACGAGAGTGGAAGGAAGATTCCAGGGTCAGGGAATCCCCAGGTTAGAGAGCGCCATGGCGGCGTATCTCGTACCAGGTTCGAGCCCTTGGCCCTCTTCCAAGAAGGCCACGTTGCCATCCCAGAAGGACCGACTCACAGCGTCGCTGTTAGAGAAGTCCTTTGGGTTGGGAGCCCAAGCTGTAGCAGCAGCTAACAACATTGCCCTCTTGGCGGCCTCTCTGTCCCGTTTAACCACGGGCAAGACAGAGCTGGCACCGGAGGAGGTGGAGGAGGCGTCCAGAATTTCTGGTGCCATACTCCACCTGACACAGGTGTCCGCAGTCTGCGCGGGGAGGTCCATGGCCACTTCGGTGGTCGGGGAACGACACCTCTGGTTGTCCTTGACATCCATGAAAGAGGCAGACAGGACGTCTCTCTTGAACGCCCCCCTCTCTGACGACGGCCTCTTTGGGGTCGCAGTCAAAGAGGCGACGGAGCGTTTTTCCAAGCTAGAGGAGGAGAAGAAACAGCTGGCCAAGCACCTGCCGTTGGCAGGACGACTCGGCCCGCTCCATCCCAAAGGCCATCTACCTCCGCCCCTCCAAGTAGACCGAGGTCTGCGGCGTAATCGGCGTCATCCGGCGGCCACGAGCAGCAAGGGAACGGGCCCCGCCCTTCCAGCAGCTACGGTAGCCCCACTACAGCCGGCGAGGGAGGTGAAGAGGACGCCGACCTGGCCCTCCAAGGGAGGCAAGAGGAGGCGTACGTGACGGGACGCGGGGGAGTGGATAGAGGATGCATCGATGGTGTCGAACATGCCCACTGTTCCCCCCCACCCTTCGGTTGAAGGGATGGGTGTTGATGTAAATGCCTTTGTTGATGTATTTAATAAAGAGTTGGCTCCACCTGACTTTGTCAAAAAAGAGCCTCTTTTCCATAATACGTCCGAGAGCGTTCAAATCTCACCCTCTCTTCCTTACCACTCTAAGAGCCGTTCAGCCCACCGAGGGTGCGTTGCTGAACAGGCACTTAGAGTAGGTATCCATAAGACCTCAATCAGGTCGTCACATCACACTTCACGTATAAGAAGTGCTTTACATAGAAGGCAGCAGTCCCGGTCAGATTCTGACATGAGGACGCAGCCGCTATTTGGGGATGGCGCACTAGCACAGACTAAGGTCTCCGCTAGTACGAGCCAGACTCATGCTGCGTTCACGGAGGGCCCGATTACCGCGGTCACGAAGGTGTCCAGAGTATCGGCGCCCCCAGGCATTGTAACACAGCAGCTATCTGGGGACGGCGCATTATCGCAGACCAAGGTCTCGGTTAATGCGATTCAGACCCATGCTACGTTCACGGGGGGCCGGATTACTAGGGTTATGGGTATAACCAAAGTATCAGCTCCCCTGACAGAACGAGCCAGTACTCACCACACTGAGCGTGAATCAACCCACCAGGGGTGCAGAGTTGAACACACACAGAAGGTGAAAGTTAAGAAGGTATCAAGGCGCCGCCTTGTTTTACCTCATAGAGACCTCATACTACAGACTTCTAGGAGTACTGTAGTGAAGGGCTCTGATAGCGAATTGCAGTCACCTAAGATGACGCAATCGCTTGCTGGGGATGGTGCCCTGCCGCAGGCTGTGACCTCGGTCAGCGCAATTCAGACCCGCGATGCGTTCAAGGAGGGCAGGAATACGACGGTTACGGGTTTAAACGACGTCCCTGCTCCTCTTTCTTTCTCAGAACGCATTGATGGTTCCTCTCCCTTTCACGGGAGGCCCACCTTGGGCTGTTCCACCACTTCAATGTCGGGGAACAGTGGCGGTAAGGGCCATAGAGGAATACAGGTCCTTCCTACTGGATGCACCACAGCTTCGTGCTCAGCCACTTTCTCTGCATTGTTGGCAGTGGCGAAGAAGCTGCACCCTCTCACGCTGGCTAGAACAGACGTTGCAGAAGGGTTATGCCCTCCAATTCCACCGGACCCCACCCCCGTTCAGGGGAGTGGTGGAGACGGTGATGAAAACGCCAGACAAAGTGGCCGCTCTGATGACAGAGATTACGGAACTTTTGGCGAAGGAGGCGGTGACAGTAGTTCCCCGGGAGCAAAGGAACAAAGGGCTATATTCGCCTTATTTCCTAGTGCCCAAAAAGACGGGGGGAGTGAGGCCGATTTTGGACTTACGCATTCTCAACGAGAGCATAACCAAACGGCCCTTCCGAATGCTAACGACAAAACGTCTGCTGGAATGTGTCCAGAGAGGGGACTTTTGTACGAGCATAGACCTAAAGGACGTGTACTTTCATGTGCTGGTTCAGCCGCGTCACAGGAAGTTTCTGCGGTTCGCCTTTCAAGGGGTGGCGTACGAATACACGAGGATGCCATTTGGGTACGCCCTGGCACCTCGCACATTTTCCAAATGTGTGGAGACAGCATTGGAACCGTTGCGTCGTCAGGGAATACGGCTACTAGCCTACCTGGACGATCTACTGGTTCTCGCCCCGTCAGCAGAGCTGGCGATCACTCACACAACACAGACAGTGATGCATCTCACAAGTCTGGGGTTTGCTGTGAATTGGAAAAAGAGCGCGCCCTGGCCCACTCATCAGATTGTCTACCTGGGGATACAGCTAGACACTGTGAGGATGAGGGCTCGAATTTCGGACCCCCGAAGGGTAGCCTTGTTGCTAGCCCTGAGGAAGTGTCGTCCGAATCACACGGTGACGGCGCTGTCGATCATGTCACTTTTGGGTCTCATGTCGTCAGCCCACTCTGTGGTTCCGCTGGGACTCCTGCATATGCGCAGGATGCAGCGATGGTTCGCCCAACTAAGACTAGACCCATTGCGTCAACGTCATCGGTTGGTGGTGGTTCCCCTCTCGCTCAGTGCAGATCTGAACTATTGGAGAAACCCGCGCGTTCTCACGCACGGAGTCCCGATAGGAAAGGTGTCCTCTCACATCCCAGTATTCACGGATGCGTCCCTGACGGGATGGGGAGGGACATGTCAGACCCAAGCGATAGGAGGTGTGTGGCCTCAATCAGGTCGTCATATCAACCTCTTGGAGTTGGAAACGGTTTGACTGGTTCTGACCCACTTCACGTCTACCCTTCGGGGTCGCGATGTGCTGGTCTGGTCAGACAACCGGACCACAGTAGCTCACATAAATCGCCAGGGAGGAGTCAGGTCTCCTGCTCTCCATCGGGCGGCAGAGGAATTGTGGCTGTGGGCTCACGAGCACCTTCACTCATTGAGAGCAGCACACATTCCGGGCTACTTGAACGTAGGAGCAGACCTCATGTCAAGAGGGGGTCCTCGAGACGACGAGTGGTGTCTGCATCCGGACATTGTTCTCCAGATTTGGGAACAATTCGGGAGAGCCGAGGTGGACCTATTCGCGTCACGCGTGAACGCGCACTGTCCTCTGTGGTTCTCTCTGAGGGAACAGGACGAACCGCCACTGGGAAGGGACGCCTTTGCGCACCAACCGTGGCCGAGAGTTCTCCTGTATGCATTCCTCCGCTGTCCTGCATTCTCCCAATGCTAGCCAGGGTGAGGTCAGGGGGGCTGTCAGTGATACTGATAGTGCCCGATCGCCCGGGGGCTCCTTGGTTTGCGGAGATGAGTCAGATGTTGATTGCGCCATCTTGGCCAATTCCACATCGACGGGACAAGTTGTCTCAGGCGGAAGGCACGATAGGGAAGTTGCCCATAATCGGCCAACCACTGAAGGCCTGGCTGCTGAGAGGGACAGGCTAGAGCGCCGTGGGTTATCTGATGCAGTGATCAGGACCATACAGGGTTCACGTGCCAGTTCCACTTCTAAGATGTATGCCAGTAGATGGAACGTGTTTTCACGATGGTGTGTTACACAAGGTGTAGACCCCATGAGCTGTCAGGTGGAGAGTATTCTCTCTTTTCTACAGCTCATGTTTGATAAGCAAAAATCGCCGGCCACTATTAGGGTGTTTGCAGCAGCGATTTCAGCTTGTCATGAGGGGTTTGGCAGAGACAATGTCTTTAGCCACCCTCTAGTGAAACGCTTCCTATTAGGAACGCGGCGACTTAGGCCAACACCTAGAGTCACGCTTCCTCAGTGGGATTTGGCTTTGGTACTCGAAGCGCTATGTAAGTCGCCGTTCGAGCCATTGAATCAAATACCCCTCAAGATGCTGTCTATTAAGACAGCACTGTTGCTCGCTTTGACTACAGCTAAGCGGGTCAGTGATTTGTGTGCTCTTTCGACGAGACCTGACTGCTTGGCCATCAATGGTGACCTGAGCAGAGCAGTGTTACGTCCTAACCCGGCATTTGTGCCGAAGGTTATTAAGAGTTCATATAGGTCACAGACCGTGGAGCTGTGGGCTTTTTCTCCTCCTCCTCATAGAGAGAGGAGTGAGGAAAAGCTCCATCGCCTGTGCCCGGTACGCGCTTTGGCGTGTTACGTCGAGCGCACAGCAGCGATTAGGTCATCGCCTCAGTTGTTTGTGTGTCACGGTGCGGCTGCACTAGGTAGACCACTATCAAAACAGCGGTTGTCTCACTGGCTTTGTGAAGGCATTGAGACAGCTTATGAGGCAGCGGGGCGGCAATTGCCTCAGGGTATCAGAGCTCACTCCACTCGTGGGGTAGCGGCTTCTACTGCCCTTTTCAGAGGAACAGGGGTAGAGGATATCTGTAGAGCAGCATCATGGTCGACGCCGTCTCCATTTATCCGTTTCTATCTCTTAGATATGTCTTCTAACTCTCTGGCTCGATCTGTACTCAGCGTGGCTGAAGGGAGATCTTGAGCAAGAAAAGAGAGGAGAAGCAGGACTGTGGACACAGGTTTCCATCAGGTCCGCTTTGGTTAGGAAGACATGTTTTTGGACAGATGTGTTTTCTAACTCGTTGGCTCGGTCTGTACTCAGCATAGCTGAAGGGAGATCTTGAGCTAGGAAGAGAGGAAAAAGCAGGACTATGGACAAGGTTTCCATCAGGTCCGCTTTGGTTAGGAAAACGTGTTTTTGGACAAATGTGTTTTCTAACTCTTTGGCTCGGTCGGTACTCAGCATAGCTGAAGGGAGATCTTGAGCTAGGAAGAGAGGAAAAAGCAGGACTATGGACAAGGTTTCCATCAGGTCCGCTTTGGATAAGAAAACATATTTTGTAGCATGACTCCTGACTGACAGGTTCAGTACAGTAGAAGCATGCGTTGATTGACAGAATGTGAGGTCATCTATCTGCTTGTTCAGTTTAGTATGACCCATGTTTTGTTCCTGTACACTAATCTCTGGGATTCCATTGAGTGAGTGAGGCGGTCTACCGCGTTCACAAATGTAGAGTGACATTTGGTGTCATTCCATTAGTGGTTGGTAGTGTTTTCACAGGATATTGAGGCACATCTATCTGCTAGTACAGATTAGTATGGCTTCTATTCTGGTGATCTGCCCACTAGTCATTGGCATTGCCATTGGACTAGGTGGGGCGGTTCTTTAACCGATGACGCGGTATATTGTGACGCCCGTAGGGGTTTTTAGTTGCAGTACTGCGGGACTTGGTTGCAGCCATTGCCAGGCCTGACCTTTTCGTTTCAATGGGAAGTGTTAGGCTCGGCAGGGAGTACATTTTGGAGCGCTACGCTCCGCCTTAAACCACTAGGAGCAGAGCTCCCCTATGGGGCGGAGCTCCACGATATAGAACGATTAGTTACCGGAGTGTAACTCCAGTTCTATGAGTGGAGCGGAGCCCCATAGGACTTAAGGCCCTGCCGACCCTCTCTAGTCTCGCTGAAGATAAATATCTCGGGAGGCTGATTGAGGGGAGGCATCCCCTCTTATAGGGACACCTGTGCTCCTATTGGCTGCAGGTGTGTGCATAATTTTGTCTCAGGCTGTTGCTGCCTTAGGGCAGAGGGTAAACCACTAGGAGCAGAGCTCCCCTATGGGGCTCCGCTCCACTCATAGAACTGGAGTTACACTCCGGTAACTAATCGTTTTCCTCCTTGTATGGAGATGGTTTTCTTCTCTGGTTACTTTCAAGTAAAGTACGTTTCCAGTAAGCTCTGTGTCCTGCGTTTGACTTCGCCTACCGCATGTCACCGTCGCCTTCTGACAGTTGCAAACTGTAGTCTGGCTTTTTTATGGCGGTTTTGGAGCAGTGGCTTCTTCCTTGCTGAGCGGCCTTTCAGGTTATGTCGATATAGGACTTGTTTTACTGTGGATATAGATACTTTTGTACCTGTTTCCTCCAGCATCTTCACAAGGTCCTTTGCTGTTGTTCTGGGATTGATTTGCACTTTTCGCACCAAAGTACGTTCATCTCTAGGAGACAGAACGCATCTCCTTCCTGAGCGGTATGACAGCTGCGTGGTCCCATGGTGTTTATACTTGCGTACTATTGTTTGTACAGATGAACGTGGTACCTTCAGGCGTTTGGAAATTGCTCCCAAGGATGAACCAGACTTGTGGAGGTCTACAATTGTTTTTCTGAGGTCTTGGCTGATTTCTTTTGATTTTCCCATGATGTCAAGCAAAGAGGCACTGAGTTTGAAGGTAGGCCTTGAAATACATCCACAGGTACACCTCCAATTGACTCAAATGATGTCAATTAGTCTATCAGAAGCTTCTAAAACCATGACATCATATTCTGGAATTTTCCGAGCTGTTTAAAGGCACAGTCAACTTAGTGTATGTAAACTTCTGATTACTTGTGTCATGCACAAAGTAGATGTCCTAACTGACTTGCCAAAACGATAGTTTGTTAACAAGAAATTTGTGGAGTGGTTGAAAAACGAGTTGTGTAAACTTCCGACTTCAACTACTGTATCACTGACAAACTGAAATGGTCCACCCACAGAGACAGTGTGGTGAAGAAGGCGCAACAGAGCCTCTTCAACCTCAGGAGGCTGAAGAAATTTGGCCTGTCACCTAAAACCCTCACAAACTTTTACAGATGCGCAATTGAGAGCATTCTGTTGGGCTGCATTACTGCCTGGTACGGCAACTGCACCGCCCACAATCGCAGGGCTCTCCAGAGGGTGGTGGGGTCTGCATAACGCATCACCGGGGGCAAACTACCTGCCCTCCAGGACACCTACAGCACCCGATGTCACAAGAAGGCCAAAAAGATAATCAAGGACAACTACCACCCGAGCCACTGCCTGTTCACCCTGCTATCATCCAGAAGGCGAGGTCAGTACAGGTGCATCAAAGCTGGGACCGAGAGACTGAAAAACAGCTTCTATCTCAAGGCCATCAGACTGTTAAACAGCCATCACTAGCACAGAGAGGCTGCTGCCTACATACAGACTTGAAAATCACTGGCCACTTTAATACATGGAACACTAGTCACTTTAATAATGCCACTTTAATAATGTTTACATATCTTGCATTACCCATCTCATGTGTATATACTGTATTCTATACTATCTATTGCATCTTAGCCTATGCCACTCTGATAATGACATTGCTCATCCATTTATTTATGTATTCTTATTCCATTCCTTTTCTTAGATTGTGTGTAATAGGTTTTTGTTGTGTAACTGTTAGATATTACTAGCTAGATATTGCTGCACTGTCGGAACTAGAACCACAAGCATTTCGCTACACTCGCAATAGCATCTG
Organism: Coregonus lavaretus; assembly: GCF_964263955.1. Classification (NCBI taxonomy): domain Eukaryota; kingdom Metazoa; phylum Chordata; class Actinopteri; order Salmoniformes; family Salmonidae; genus Coregonus; species Coregonus lavaretus. Next base: position 55,860,217 of record NC_139989.1, on the reverse strand, counting down.
CTAACCATGTGACCAATACATTTCATTTTGATTTGATACTGTCATTTGATTGGTCTATTCCACTGAGGCTCTCGCGTTATTGGCTGAGCTGAGTTAATTCACAATAATGGCAAAGTACATCACCCTGTTGCCCACAGCAATGCTGTGCTGTGATAGCTGTTTCACTCACAGGGCGTGTGTATGTGTGTGTGTGGGTTCATCATGTAATGTTTGTGTTTCAAATCAAAATGTATTTGTCACATGCTAGGTAAACAATAGGTGTAGACTAACAGGGAAATGTGTTTCTGTGTGTGTGTTGGGGGATATATTTCTTCAGGGGTTAGGGGGCTGTTGACAGGGAGTCATGTGACAGGCTGTCGGTGGTTGCCAGCTGTACTAAAGCACAATGAAGATGTCAAAGGCATCCTTGGAGACATTATGGAAATCAGGCTATTGGAACAGAGCTGGGGTTGCCATGGAGAGAATGTGCCCAGCCTCCGTCTCTAATCGGATTACCGGTCAGATGCAATATTCTCTTTACCTCTTCCACTAGACAGACAGACACACACACACACACACACACACACACACACACACACACACACACACACACACACACACAGGTGGAAGGGGCCATGGCGGCAGACAGACTGGAGAGATAGGAGCTGGGGTCTGAGTGAGACGGTCTGGGGCACTGGGGGAGGGAGGAGGGCGATTCGATGAGATGGGTGAGGAGGGAAGAGACAAGAAAGGGGAAATGCTGGACATGACGTCCAAACACAGATAAATAAATGACTGCTCACCCATTACGTCCATTCTAGCAATGTCATTGTTATGTCCAAACATCTCTTCTTTTAGGAAGAACAAAACACAGATGTGAATAACAGTCTTGGTAACGACAGTGGTGTGTATTCATGGAGCCAAGAGAAGCCAGGCTTCCCCAAAATATTGACCAAGAAAAAAAGAAAAAACATCAAATAATTTATCTTTCGTCTCTGTGTGTTTCATAATTTTCCTTACATTCGCAAGAGTCTGAATGTATCTCACCAGAGAAAGCATCCGAGCAAGCAAAACAGCGCCTCTCTGTTTCTCTATGTTTAGCCCATCAATCTGATGCTGTCTGGTCATAGAGTATGACATTGTTGCCGCCCATAGCATTGAAGGCAAGGTAAGCCAGCGGCCATTTGGCCTCCCTTGACAAAAAAAGTATAAAATCATAGCCAATCAGCGTTGAGCTAAACTGAGTGAGTTCAACTGTGAATGCTCCTGGCGCACCAAAAAAAAGTGTCAAGGGAAGCCAGTTTGGATTTGGCATCACTCCTATGAAATCGCATCGAGAGCATACGTCATTGACAGAAACAACTTGAATTGTTGCATCTCGTTGTGTTGTTGTCCTCCAGTGGCTAGCTAGCCTTCTAAAATTGGCCCTTTCCTAAATTAGCCATGGATGGAGATAGGGATTTGGACTTGTGGTTTTACTTAATTCTCCGTACTGGCCAATGATTATAACGGCGATTCTGATCCAACCATTAATTAATACATTGTGCCCCTGGACTGAGAGGATGGAAGTTGAATATGTAGCTAGATGTAGAAGGCTAATGTTAACTAGCTAACATTGCCCATGAATGGAAGTTAGGCTAGCAAGCAAGCATTTTAGCTAGGTAGCCTAGGACAACAAAAACTAAAAGCGTGTACTGTATGACAGAGTCATAGACCATTTTGTCAACCTGAAAGAGAGGATGGCATTGGCATTTCTCTACAAGTAGGGTGAGTCAACATGATTTTTCCACTTGCACGAACACACACACACAGAAATCAGAAACATGGACTGCCACATCATATTTAGCTTACGTTGATTGGACTAAATCGTTTTTGGTATCTTTTAGTTGTCACTGTATTAGACTAAGCATACAGTGGCTTGCGAAAGTATTCACCCCCCCTGGCATTTTTCATATTATGTTGCCTTACAACCTGGAATTAAAATGGATTTTTGGGGGGTTTGTATCATTTGATTTACACAACATGCCTACCACTTTGAAGATGCAAAATATTTTTTATTGTGAAACAAACAAGAAATAAGACAAAAAAAAGGAAAACTTGAGCGTGCATAACTATTCACCCCCCCCCCCGTAGGTCATGTAACTGTTTGTTACGTGCAATACGCTTTGTGGACTTCACCGGACAGAGGTTACTCTCCGGTTTTGTGATGAAACAAAGGTGTGGTTGAATTTATTCTGCCACTGTGTCTTCTTATTGTCTCGGCCTTTAGACCTATATACACAACATGACCAAAAGTATGTGGACACCTGCTCGTCGAGCATCTCATTCCAAATTCATGGGCAATAATATGGAGTTGGTCCCCCCTTGATGCTATAACAGCCTCCACTCTTCTGGGAAGGCTTTCCACTAGATGTTGGAACATTGCTGTGGGGACTTGCTTCCATTCAGCCACAAGAGCATTAGTGATGTCGGGCACTGATGTTGGGCGATTAGGCCTGGCTCGCAGTCTGCTTTCCAATTCTTCCCAAAGGTGTTCGATGGGGTTGATGTGAGGGCTCGGTGCTTGCCAGTCAAGTTCTTCCACACCGATCTCAACAAACTATTTCTGTATTGACCTTGCTTTGTGCACAGGGGCATTGTCTTACTGAAACAGGAAAGGGCCTTCCCCAAACTGTTGCCACAAAGTCGGAAGCACAGAATTGTCTAGAATGTCATTGTATGCTGTAGAGTTAAGATTTCCCCTCATTGGAAGTAAGGGGCCTAGCCCGATCCATGAAAACAGCCCCAGACCATTATTCCTCCTCCACCAAACTTTACAGTTGGCACTATGCATTCGGGCAGGTAGCATTCTTCTGGCATCCGCCAAACCCAGATTAGTCCGTCGGCCTGCCAGATGGTGAAGTGGGATTCATCACTCCAGAGAGCGTGTTTCCACTACTTCAGAGTCCAATGGCGGCGAGCTTTACACCACTCCAGCCAACGCTTGACATTGCGCATGGTGATCTTAGGCTTGTGTGCGGCTGCTCGGCCATGGAAACCCATTTCATGAAGCTCCCGACTAACAGTTCTTGTGCTGACGTTGCTTCCAGAGGCAGTTTGGAACTCGGTAGTAAGTGTTGCAACTGAGGATATATGATTTCTATGCGCGGACCCGTTCTGTGAGTTTGTGTGGCCTACCACTTTGTGGCTGAGCCGTTGTTGCTCCTAGATGTTTCCACTTCACAATAACAGCACTTACAGTTGATGGGGGCAGCTCTAGCAGGGTAGAAATGAGATGAACTGACTTGTCAGCAACGGGTGTGGCTGAAATAACCAAATCCAGTAATTTGAAGGGATTTATCACGGTCGCTAGGCACATTAACTAACAGGTTATAGAGCAAACAATTCAATTATCACAACATATATGTGGAAATATGGCTTTTTCTGGGGGAGCTTCCCCAGTGACTTTACCCACCCACCATTACTGGGTAACGATGCTCTTCTTCCAGACTATTATCAGTTACATGAGGTTTATTTGGCATATAAAACCCTTTACATACAGACAGACTGTATGATTTTATGGTCCTTATTAAACAGCAGACCCAGTTAATGGCTATGTGTGCGTCTCAAGGCCCCTGCTCTGTGAGTCACCCTGGGTGTACAGAGAGGGTGTCCTGGGTCTCTGACTAGCTGTCAGGTTCCTCCTTGGTGGTTACTCACCTAATAAGGCTTTTATACAGTCGGGAGGAAACTGTGTCAACCCTGTCGCTGGTGTTCAGCCATTAGGGATCTGAGGGAGGAAATAAGATGGTTAAAGGGTTTGTCCATGGAATCTTACAACATTCGTTCAAGACACGAGTGCACACATGCACGCACGCACAAACACACAAACACACACACACACCACAGTAACTGTTAACAGTGACACTGCTGAGTGCTGGCTGTGCTCAACGCTGCCAATAAACTCAGGTACAGTCCAGTCCAGCCCAAGGCAGAGATGGTAAGTAGTCTATTTATGTTTGAATGGGAGGCTGAACAGCAATACCACAACAACAGTATGTATCCATTAACCCTCCTCCTCTTCTCCCCTCTCTCTCTATTACCTCCCTCCCTCCCTCCCTTGAGTGTGTACAGACCCAGACAATATTACAGCTATAGGTCACTCCCCTTCCCAACACTCACACACACATCCTCAGACAGGTACTTAAAGCCATCATAGAGCCCACTCCTTAGTTGTTCCAATAAGGTGGTTGTTTCCCCTGAGCTCACCCAATCAGTGATTCACCTCAGATTAATTTGGACATGCACTGAAATGCACCAAGTACCTCTGGGTAATGCATTCTTAATCACACTGTGGTGTAATATCAGTGTGTGTGCTGTTCCTCCAGCGATCTAACTCAAATTGGGTTTGTGGTGGCCCACGATTCACGTGTTGTGCAATGAGCTGGAATCTTAATTTGCATGCCCCAGAGAGACGCAAGGCATTGACTGCACCTTTTTGAAAGCCATAATCAATAACCATTGCCTCACCTTAGGTGAGGTTCTCATTGGCTGCTTGCTGCTTTACCCAAAGCCAATGTAGGGAGAAGGTAATGGGTTGAGGTGAGACAAACATGGCCTTGTCGTGTTGAACACACACACAGCTCCATCTAGGTCTGAGGACAAACCATTCCTCATTCTTTTCCACTTCCTCCCAATCCCACTTCTGACACCAGTGTAACGAACCAAGAGGGGGAGTAATGGAATAATGTATTCCGCCGTCAAGGAGGAGATGAAGTTTAGTTGAACAAGCTCTCAATGAGCTTCAACAGCTTGTTATAGTGGATGAATATCTCCGTGTTAAACAGCTTGTTATAGTGGATGAATAAAAGATTGAGTCCTATTGCATCCTACAGTGCTATTCATCACTAAGTTATGAGAATCTAGAGCTTTTCAATACAATACGTTTTTTAAATGAGATGCTAGTTTCTAATCTCTTATATTGTCCCCCTGGTGTCCTTCTCTTCAAGTACTGTATTAGTCTAATGTGTTAGAAATGAACTGGGGTCAGTTCCTCAGCTTTTTCACTCACTGTGTGTAAATATAGACAGTACCGTGCAATATTGAAGAGCCCTCACTGCTGCTTGATCAGCTACTTGTCCAACCTGATTGAGGAGAATAAAAACAATCCAACATGTATTTTTGATACTGTCACAAAGCTAAGTAAAAAGCAGCATTCCCCAAGAGAGGATGTCCTTCACTTCAGCAGTGATGAATTCATGAATTTCTTCGACGAATAGATCATGATCATTAGAAAGCAAATTATGGACTCTTTGAATCTGCCTATTTTTCCAAAACTCAGTTGTCCTGCATCTGCACAGAACTGCCAAGACCTAGGATCAATGGAGACACTCAAGTTTTAAGAAATCCTGTATCTCTCGACACATTCACGAAAATAGTCATGGCCTCTAAACCTTCCAGCTGCCTACTGGACCAGTAGCAGGTAAAATCACTGAGGAAGCAACCTCTGTCCAGTGAAGTCCACAAAGCATATTGCATGTACAGAAACAGACAGTTACATGACCTACAGCATGGTCAAGCAAGTTAATGTTTCCGACAACTAAACAACTATTGATTTAGAACCATGGATAGTTACCGCAAATTGCAAAGAAAACAGGAGCTGCCTCCACTATTCCAGCTCCATTTCAACTTCAACATTTCAACATCATCAAATCACCTCTGCTTAGTCTAATACAGTGACAACTAAAAGATACCAAAAACAATTTAGTCCAATCAACATAAGCTAAATATGATGTGGCTGTCCATTGTTCTGATTTCTGTGTGTGTGCCAATGCCATCCTGTCACGATCGTCTAATGAGGAGGACCAATGCGCAGCGTTGAAGGTGAACATATTATATTTATTAAGTGATCACACGATCAAAACAATAAACGATGCGTGACGTCTATGGTTACAACACAAACCAACACAAACAAAATCCCACAAACCCGAATGAAAAACAGACAGTTTAAATATGGCTCCCAATCAGAGACAACCAACGAACAGCTGACACTCGTTGCCTCTGATTGGGAGTCACTAAGGCAAACATAGAAAACAACAAACCAGAACCCCCAACATAGAAACACACCACATAGAACAAACACACCCTGGCTCAACAACTAGAGTCCCATTGCCAGGGTGTGACAGTACCCCCCCCTAAAGGCGCGGACTGCGACCGCGCCTCAAAAAGAGCAACACAGGGGAGGGCTGGGTGGGCATACCTCCTCGGCGGCGGTTCTGGCTCCGGGCTTGACCCCCCCCCAAGTACCCCTGGTCCGGTCCGGCCCTGCTGGCCGGAACACTGGTGGAGCGGATCGCTCCAGCTCCGACGTGAAGCCTCTGACCGGTGCCGGACCAGCCACCGGTGGAACAGGCACGGGCCGTGCCGGACTGACGACGCACACCACTGGCTTGGTGTGGGGAGCAGGAGCGGGCCGAGCCGGGCTGTCGAAGCGCACCCCTGACCTGGTGCGGGGAGCAGAAACGGGCCGAGCCGGGCCGACGAAACGCACCACTGACTTGGCGCGGGGAGCAGGAACGGGCCGGACCGGGCTGACGACGCGCACCACTGACTTGGTGCGGGGAGCAGGAATGGGCCGGACCGGGCTGATGACGCGCACCACTGACTTGGTGCGGGGAGCAGGAATGGGCCGGACCGGGCTGACGACGCGCACCACTGACTTGGTGCGGGGAGCAGGAATGGGCCGGACCGGGCTGACGACGCGCACCACTGACTTGGTGCGAGTGGCAGGAACAGGCCGGACCGTACTGGGAACACACACCACTGGCCCTATGTGGGGATCAGGAACAGGCCGGACCGGACTGGCAACACACGCCAGTACCTCTCGCCGTGCCTCTACAACCTCCTTCCCCCTGGTGACCAGTGACTCCCGTAACCTGGCGTCCTCCTCTGCCAATCCGCTGGGCCGCTCTGCCGCGGTCTCCTGCTGGCCCGTCGTCCACGGCGTTAGCCCCCCCCTTAGAATTTTCTGGGCGTCTCCCCTACCCGTGGACCAGGTCTCCATGTCCCTCGCCAGCCTTTCGCCCTTCTGCCACAAGGTCAAGCCCTTCTCCTCCTCACTCGGCTTGACCCAGTCGAGGAGGCGAAGGAGATCTGTTAGGGATCTCCCCGGCGATGGCTCCTGGACACGCTGCTTGGTCACATCTTGGTGGGATTTTCTGTCACGATCGTCTAATGAGGAGGACCAATGCGCAGCGTTGAAGGTGAACATATTATATTTATTAAGTGATCACACGATCAAAACAATAAACAACGATGCGTGACGTCTATGGTTACAACACGAACAAAATCCCACAAACCCGAATGAAAAACAGACAGTTTAAATATGGCTCCCAATCAGAGACAACCAACGAACAGCTGACACTCGTTGCCTCTGATTGGGAGTCACTAAGGCAAACATAGAAAACAACAAACCAGAACCCCCAACATAGAAACACACCACATAGAACAAACACACCCTGGCTCAACAACTAGAGTCCCATTGCCAGGGTGTGACACATCCTCTCCTTCATGTTGACAAAACGGTCTATGACTCTGTCACACAGTACACGCTTTTAGTTTTTGTTGTCCTAGGCTACCTGGCTAAAATGCTTGCTAGTTAGCCTAACTTCCATTCATGGGCAACGTTAGCTAGTTAACATTAGCCTTCTACATCTAGTTACAGTTGAAGTCGGAAGTTTACATACACCTTAGCCAAATACATTTAAACTCAGTTTGTCACAATTCCTGACATTTAATCCTAGTAAAAATGCCCTGTCTTAGGTCAGATAGGATCACCACTTTATTTTAAGAATGTGAAATGTCAGAATAATAGTAGAGAGTGATTTATTTCAGCTTTTATTTATTTCATCACATTCCCAGTGGGTCAGAAGTTTACATACACTCAATTAGTATTTGGTAGCATTGCCTTTAAATTGTTTAACCTGGGTTCAAACGTTTCGGGTAGCCTTCCACAAGCTTCCCACAATAAGTTGGGTGAATTTTGTCCCATTCCTCCTGACAGAGCTGGTGTAACTGAGTCAGGTTTGTAGGCCACCTTGCTCGCACACGCTTTTTCAGTTCTGCCCACACATTTTCTATAGGATTGAGGTCAGGGCTTTGTGATGGCCACTCCAATACCTTGACTTTGTTGTCCTTAAGCCATTTTGCCACAACTTTAGAAGTATGCTTGGGGTCATTGTCCATTTGGAAGACCCATTTGCGACCAAGCTTTAACTTCCTGACCGATGTCTTGAGATGTTGCTTCAATATATCCACCCCCACAGCATGATGCTGCCACCCCTGTGCTTCACGGTTGGGATGGTGTTCTTCGGCTTGCAAGCGACCCCCTTTTTCCTCCAAACATAACGATGGTCATTATGGCCAAACAGTTCTATTTTTGTTTCATCAGACCAGAGGACATTTCTCCAAAAAGTATGATCTAAAACGAGTTTTAATGACTCCAACCTAAGTGTATGTAAACTTCCGACTTCAACTGTACATATTGAACTTCCATCCTCTCAGGCCAGTGGCACAACAACGTATAAATTAATGGTTGGATCAGAATCGTCGTTATAATCATTGGCCAGAACGGAGAATTAAGTAAAACCACAAGTTCCAAATCCCTGTCTCCATCCATCGCTAATTTAGGAAAGGGCCCATTTTAGCTAGCTAGCCACTGGAGGACAACAACACAACGAGATGCAACAATTCAAGTTTTTCTGTCAATGAAGTATGCTCTCAATGGGATTTGATAGGATTGACGCCAAATCAAAGCTGGCTTCCATTAACACTTTTATTTAATGCGCCAGGACCATACACAGTTTAGTTCACTCAGTTTAGCGAAATTCTGATTGGCTAATTTTGTATACTTTTTTTGTCAAGGGAGGCCAGATGCTTGCTGGCTTCCCTTGCCTTCAAAGCTACGGGCGGCAACAATGTCATACTCGTTTGGACTAGACAGCATCAGATAGATGGCCTACACGTAGAGAGAGACGCTGTTTCGCTCGCTTATAATATATAAATAATATGCCATTTAGCAGACGCTTTTATCCAAAGCGACTTACAGTCATGCGTGCATACATTTTTTTGTGTATGGGTGGTCCCGGGGATCGAACCCACTACCTTGGCGTTACAAGCGCCATGCTCTACCAGCTGAGCTACAGAGGACCACGCTTGGATGCTTTCTCCTGTGAGATACATTCAGCCTCTTGCGAATTGAAAGAAAATTATGAAACAGATAGACAAAAGATTTAAAAAATATATGGTAATCTATTTTTCGGTACCTTTTTTTTGGAAGCCTGGCCTCCCTTGGCATCCATGAATACACGTCACTGTACTGGACCCTATTCCAACTAAACTACTGAAAGAGCTACTCCCTGTGCTTGGCCCTCCTATGTTGAACATAATGTGTATCAAACTCACTAAAAGTGGCAGTAATAAAGCCTCTCCTGAAAAAGCCAAACCTTGACCCGGAAAATAGTAAAAAGCTATCGGCCTAGATTGAATCTCCCATTCCTCTCAATCATTTAAAAAAAAACTGTTGTGCAGCAACTCATTGCCTTCCTGAAGACACATAATGTATACGGAACACTCCAGTCTGGTTTTAGACCCCATCATAGTAAATTACCTTTTAATGGCGTCAGACCAAGGCTCTGCATCTGTCCTCGTGCTTCTAGACCTTAGTGCCGCTTTTGACACGATCTATCATTACATTATTTTGGAGAGATTGGAAACCCTAATTTGTCTACACGGACAAGTTCTTGCCTGGTTTAGATCTTATCTGTCGGAAAGATATCAGTTAGTCTCTGTGGATGGTTTATCCTCTGACAAATCAATTGTAAGTTTCAGTGTTCGTCAAGGTTCCATTGTAGGACCACTATTGTTTTCACTATATATTCTACCTCTTGGTGATGTCATTTGGCAACACAATGTCAACTTTGACTGCTATGTGGACGACAGACTGCTGTACATTTCGATGAAACATGGTGAAGCCCCAAAATTGCCTACCCTGGAAGCCTGTGTTTCAGACATAAGGAAGTGGATGGCGGCACATTTTTTACTTTTGAACACGGACAAAACAGAGATGCTAGTTCTACGTCCCAAGAAACAAAGAGATCTGCTGTTTGATCTGACAATCTTGATGGTTGTACAGTCGTCTCAGATAAAATTGTGAAGGATTTCGGTGTTACTATGGACCCTGATCTCACTTTTGACGAACATATCAAGAATATTTCAAGGGCAGCTTTTTTCCATCTTCGTAACATTGCAAAAATCTGAAACTTTTTGTCCAAAACTGATGCAGAAAAGCTAATCCATGCTTTTGTCAGTTCTAGATCAGACTACTGCAATGCTCTACTCTCCGGCTACCCGGATAAACCACTAAATAAACTTCAATTAGTGCTAAATATGGCTGCTAGAATCTTGACTAGAACCCCAAAATTCAATCATATTCCTCCAGTGCTAGCCTCTTCCTGTTAAGGCTAGGGCTGATTTCAAGGTTTTACTGCTAACCTACAAAGCAGTACATGGATTTGCTCCTACCTATCTCTCCGATTTGGTCCTGCTGTATATACCTACATGTACGCTACAGTCACAAGACGCAGGCCTCCTAATTTTCCCTAGAATTTCTAAGCAAACAGCTGGAGGCAGGGCTTTCTCGTACAGAGCTCAATTTTTATGGAATGGTCTGCCTATCCATGTGAGATACGCAGACTCTGTCTCAACCTTTAAGTCTTTACTGAAGACTCATCTCTTCAGTAGGTCCTATGATTGAGTGTAGTCTGGCCCAGGGGTACGAAGGTGAACGCCAAAGGCACTGGAGTGACAAACCGCCCTTGCTGTGTCTGCCTGGCCGGCTCCCCTCTCTCCACTGGGATTCTCTGCCTCTGACACTATTGCGGGGGCTGAGTCACTGGCTTACTAGTGCTCTTCCATGCCGTCCCTAGGAGGGGTGTGTCACGTCGTGCTAGGCTTTTTTCGCTATACGCGACTTGATTGGGTTGACTCACTGACGTGATCTTCCTGTCCGATCTTGCGCCCCTTCGGGCTCATGCGGTGGAGGAGATTTTCATAGGCTATAGTCAGGTCTGTTGATTTTTATTTTATTCATTTTTTATTTCACCTTTATTTAACCAGGTAAGCCAGTTGAGAACAAGTTCTCATTTACAACTGCGACCTGGCCAAGATAAAGCAAAGCAGTGCGATAAAAAACAACAACACAGAGTTACATATGGGGTAAACAAAACATAAAGTCAAAAATACAACAGAAAATATATATACAGTGTGTGCAAATGTAGCAAGTTATGGAGGTAAGGCAAAAATAGGCCACAGTGCAAAATAATTACAATTTAGTATTAACACTGGAATGATAGATGTGCAAGAGATGATGTGCAAATAGAGATACTGGGGTGCAAATGAGCAAAATAAATAACATTATGGGGATGAGGTAGTTGGGTGGGCTAATTTCAGATGGGCTGTGTACAGGTGCAGTGATCGGTAAGGTGCTCTGACAACTGATACTTAAAGTTAGTGAGGGAGATAAGAGTCTCCAGCTTCAGAGATTTTTGCAGTTCGTTCCAGTCATTGGCAGCAGAGAACTGGAAGGAATGGCGGCCAAAGGAGGTGTTGGCTTTGGGGATGACCAGTGAGATATACCTGCTGGAGCGCATACTACGGGTGGGTGATGCTATGGTGACCAATGAGCTAAGATAAGGCGGGTATTTGCCTAGCAGTGATTTATAGATGACCTGGAGCCTGTGGGTTTGGTGACGAATATGTAGTGAGGACCAGCCAACAAGAGCGTACAGGTCATAGTGGTGGGTAGTATATGGGGCTTTGGTGACAAAACGGATGGCACTGTGATAGACTACATCCAATTTGCTGAGTAGAGTGTTGGAGGCTATTTTGTTAATGACATCGCCGAAGTCAAGGATCGGTAGGATAGTCAGTTTAATGAGGGCATGTTTGGCAGCATGAGTGAAGGAGGCTTTGTTGCAAAATTGGAAGCCGATTCTAGGAAGGAGTGTTGTATGGCATTGAAGCTTGTTTGGAGGTTTGTAAACACAGTGTCCAACAGGTCTGTTGATATCCCTCTAGTGGTGTTGGAGCTCTGCTTTGGCAAGGTGGGTGGGGTTATATCCTGCCCGGTTGGACCTGTCCACAGTGTCCCCTGTCTCAGCCTCCAGTATGTACGTTGCAATAGTCCATGTGCCGGTGGGCTAGGGTCAGTCTGTCCTATCTGGTGAAGTTCTCCTGTCTTATCTGGTGTCCTGTGTGAACTTAAGTATGCTCCTTTTAATTCTTCCATCTCTCGCTCTCCCTCTCCCTCTCTCTCTCTCACCGCCTCTCTCTGAGGACATGAGCCGTAGAACCATGCCTCAGGTCTACCTGGCCTGATGACTCTTGTTCATCGAATGTGCTACCTTGTCCCAGACCTGCTGTTTTCGACTCTCTCTCTCTCTCTCTCTCTCTCTCTCTCTCTCTCTCTCTCTCTCTCTCTCTCTCTCTCTCTCTCTCTCTCTCTCTCTCTCTCTCTCTCTCTCTCTCTCTCTCTCTCTCTCTCTCTCTCTCTCTCTCTCTCTCTCTCTCTCTCTCTCTCTCTCTCTCTCTCTCTCTCTCTCTCTCTCTCTCTCTCTCTCTCTCTCTCTCCTCCCTCTCTCTCTCTACCGCACCTGCTGTCTCGACCTCTGAATGCTCAGCTAGGAAAAGCCACCTGACATTTATTGCAGATGTGCTGACCTGTTGCACCCTGTACAACCACTGTGATTGAAGAACGATCTGGCCTTAATTGCCATTTACTCTTATAATCTCCACCTGGCACAGCCAGAAGAGGACTGTTTACCCCTCAGAGCCTGGTTCCTCTCTAGGTTTCTGCCTTTCTAGGGAGTTTTTCCTAGCCACTGTGCTTCTACATCTGCATTGCTTGCTGTTTGGGGTTTTAGGCTGGGTTTCTGTATAAGCACATTGTGACATCTGCTGATGTAAAAAGGGCTTTATAAATACAGTTGAAGTCTGAAGTTTACATACACTTAGGTTGGAGTCATTAAAACTCGTTTTTCAACCACTCCACAAATTTCTTGTTAACAAACTATAGTTTTGGCAAGTCGGTTAGGACATCTACTTTGTGCATGACACATGTAATCTTTCCAACAATTGTTTACAGAGAGATTATTTCACTTATAATTCACTGTATCACAATTCAAGTGGGTCAGAAGTTTACATACACTAAGTTGACTGTGCCTTTAAACAGCTTGGAACATTCCAGAAAATGATGTCATGGATTTAGAAGCTTCTAATAGGCTAATTGACATCATTTGAGTCAATTGGAGGTGTACCTGTGGATGTATTTCAAGGCCTACCTTCAAACTCAGTGCCTCTTTGCTTGACATCATGGGAAAATCAAAAGAAATCAGCCAAGACCTCAGAAAAAAAATTGTAGACCTCCACAAGTCTGGTTCATCCTTGGGAGCAATTTCCAAATGCCTGAAGGTACCACGTTCATCTGTACAAACAATAGTACGCAAGTATGAACACCATGGGACCACGCAGCCGTCATACCACTCAGGAAGGAGACGCGTTTTGTCTCCTAGAGATGAACGTACTTTGGTGCAAAAAGTGCAAATCAATCCCAGAACAACAGCAAAGGACCTTGTGAAATGCTGGAGGAAACAGGTACAAAAGTATCTATATCCACAGTAAAACGAGTCCTATATCGACATAACCTGAAAGGCTGCTCAGCAAGGAAGAAGCCACTGCTCCAAAACCGCCATAAAAAAGCCAGACTACGGTTTGCAACTGCACATGGGGACAAAGGTCGTACTTTTTGGGGAAATGTCCTCTGGTCTGATTAAACAAAATTAGAACTGTTTGGCCATAATGACCATCGTTATGTTTGGAGGAAAAAGGGGTAGGCTTACAACCCGAAGAACACCATCCCTACCGTGAAGCACAGGGGTGGCAACATCATGCTGTGGGGTTGCTTTGCTGCAGGAGGGACTGGTGCACTTCAGAAAATAGATGGCATCACGAGGAAGGAAAATTAAGTGGATATATTGAAGCAACATCTCAAGACATCAGTCAGGAAGTTAAAGCTTGGTCGCAAATGGGTCTTCCAAATGGACAATGACCCCAAGCATACTTCCAAAGTTGTGGCAAAATGGCTTAAGGACAACAAAGTCAAGGTATTGGAGTGGCCATCACAAAGCCCTGACCTCAATCCTATAGAAAATGTGTGGGCAGAACTGAAGAAGCGTGTGTGAGCAAGGAGGCCTACAAACCTGACTCAGTTACACCAGCTCTGTCAGGAGGAATGGGCCAAAATCCACCCAACTTATTGTGGGAAGCTTGTGGAAGGCTACCCGAAACATTTGACCCAAGTTAAACAATTTAAAGGCAATGCTACAAATACTAATTGAGTGTATGTAAACTTCTGACCCACTGGGAATGTGATGAAAGAAATAAAAGCTGAAATAAATCACTCTCTACTATTATTCTGACATTTCACATTCTTAAAATAAAGTAGTGATCCTAACTGACCTAAGACAGGGAGTTTTTCCTAGGATTAAATGTCAGGAATTGTAAAAAACTGAGTTTAAATGTATTTGGCTAAGATGTAAACTTCCGACTTCAACTGTACATTTGATTTGATTTACTGCGTAAGAAATTAGCAGGGATCAGTTCCTCAGCTGTTTCACTCACTGTGTGTAAATTCAATGCAATGTTTCTTTCAATGTCCTGCAGGGATTAACGTAGGGAGCTGTTACCGTATCAACCATTTCCCAGATGATAACGACTATGACACAGACAGCTCAGAATACCTCCTGCGTGAGTGGTCATTGTCTCTCCTCTTCTCTTCTCTTCTCTTCTCTTCTCTTCTCTTCTCTTCTCTTCTCTTCTCTTCTCTTCTCTTCTCTTCTCTTCTCTTCTCTTCTCTTCTCTTCTCTTCTCTTCTCTTCTCTTCTCTTCTCTTCTCTTCCCTTCCCTTCCCTTCCCTTCCCTTCCCTTCCCTTCCCTTCCCTACCCTCATAATAAAGGTTCAGACCTCGTGACTGTATGTGTAATAATTCTAACAGTTTTTACTGCTCGTCATATAAAGTTATGGGTATTTTTTTTCTTATATTTCCCCAAGACATTAGACTATA
This sequence comes from Coregonus lavaretus, assembly GCF_964263955.1. Taxonomy (NCBI): domain Eukaryota; kingdom Metazoa; phylum Chordata; class Actinopteri; order Salmoniformes; family Salmonidae; genus Coregonus; species Coregonus lavaretus. The sequence goes on along the minus strand of NC_139989.1, from coordinate 55,845,080 downwards.
TAGAGTGATTTTATTCAAGATCTAAAACGCACAGTAATGCTCAGTGTGTACAGAAGAAATCAGCTGCTGGGAGTTTTTCTTCTGACTGTTAATCATGCCAGAGTGTGTGTGTGTGGGTGTGTATATGTGTGTGCGTGGGTGTGTGTGTGTGACTAACCATACCTCTATCTACTCCAGGTATTGTGCGGGCGTCTAGTGTGTTTCCTATCCTCAGCACCTGTCTGTTGATGCTGGGGGGGCTGTGTTTGGCCGTGGGACGTATCTATAGCAACAGGAACAGCATCCTGCTTAGCGCCGGCATCCTGCTCGTAGCCGCAGGTAAGCCACACCCCCTTCAGGTACTGACACACACACATGCACACACACACACAGTCATGTATAGCTAACCTTGTGGGGATAGACAATTCATTCACAATCCTATTTTCCCTAACCCCTAACCCTAACCCATACTCTTACCCTTACCCTTTTTTTTTGGGGGGGGGGGGGGGGGGGGGGGTATATCAGCTTTAATATTTCAGATAGATTGTAACTTACATCAATGTAATTGTCTGCATCATTTCCAATCCCCCATATGTTTTTTTCCTCGCAAATATACCAATTGTGCAAGTTCTCCCACTTAAAAAGATGAGAGAGGCCTGTAATTTTCATCATAGGTACACGTCAACTATGACAGACAAAATGAGGAAAAAAAATCCAGAAAATCACATTGTAGGATTTTTAATGAATTGATTTGCAAATTATGGTGGAAAATAAGTATTTGGTCAATAACAAAAGTTTCTCAATACTTTGTTATATACCCTTTGTTGGCAATGACACAGGTCAAATGTTTTCTGTAAGTCTTCACAAGGTTTTCACACACTGTTGCTGGTATTTTGGCCCATTCCTCCATGCAGATCTCCTCTAGAGCAGTGATGTTTTGGGGCTGTCGCTGGGCAACACGGACTTTCAACTCCCTCCAAAGATTTTCTATGGGGTTGAGATCTGGAGACTGGCTAGGCCACTCAAGGACCTTGAAATGCTTCTTACGAAGCCACTCCTTCGTTGCCCGGGCGGTGTGTTTGGGATCATTGTCATGCTGAAAGACCCAGCCACGTTTCATCTTCAATGCCCTTGCTGATGGAAGGAGGTTTTCACTCAAAATCTCACGATACATGGCCCCATTCATTCTTTCCTTTACACGGATCAGTCGTCCTGGTCCCTTTGCAGAAAAACAGCCCCAAAGCATGATGTTTCCACCCCCATGCTTCACAGTAGGTATGGTGTTCTTTGGATGCAACTCAGCATTCTTTGTCCTCCAAACACGACGAGTTGAGTTTTTACCAAAAAGTTATATTTTGGTTTCATCTGACCATATGACATTCTCCCAATCATCTTCTGGATCATCCAAATGCACTCTAGCAAACTTCAGAGGGGCCTGGACATGTACTGGCTTAAGCAGGGGGACACGTCTGGCACTGCAGGATTTGAGTCCCTGGTGGCGTAGTGTGTTACTGATGGTAGGCTTTGTTACTTTGGTCCCAGCTCTCTGCAGGTCATTCACTAGGTCCCCCCGTGTGGTTCTGGGATTTTTGCTCACCGTTCTTGTGATCATTTTGACCCCACAGGGTGAGATCTTGCGTGGAGCCCCAGATCGAGGGAGATTATCAGTGGTCTTGAATGTCTTCCATTTCCTAATAATTGCTCCCACAGTTGATTTCTTCAAACCAAGCTGCTTACCAATTGCAGATTCAGTCTTCCCAGCCTGGTGCAGGTCTACAATTTTGTTTCTGGTGTCCTTTGACAGCTCTTTGGTCTTGGCCATAGTGGAGTTTGGAGTGTGACTGTTTGAGGTTGTGGACAGGTGTCTTTTATACTGATAACAAGTTCAAACAGGTGCCATTAATACAGGTAACGAGTGGAGGACAGAGGAGCCTCTTAAAGAAGAAGTTACAGGTCTGTGAGAGCCAGAAATCTTGCTTGTTTGTAGGTGACCAAATACTTATTTTCCACCATAATTTGCAAATAAATTCATTAAAAATCCTACAATGTGATTTTCTGGAATTTTTTTTCTCAATTTGTCTGTCATAGTTGACGTGTGTCACGCCCTGGCTCTGGGGACTATGTTATGTTGAGCCAGGGTATGTAAGTCTATGTTTGTATATCTATGTGGGCCTGAGTGACTCCCAATCAGAGGCAACGAGTGTCAGCTGGTTGTCTCTGATTGGGAGCCATATTTAACTATCGGTCTTTTCACTTTGTGTTGTGGTTTCTTGTTCCGTTAAGGTTTGTTCGTGTTGTAACCTTAGACGTCACGCATCGTTGGTTATTGTTTTGATCGTGTGATCAGTTAATAAATATATATTATGTTCACCTTCAACGCTGCGCATTGGTCCTCTCTCGTAGACGATCGTGACAACGTGTACCTATGATGAAAATTACAGGCCTCTCTCATCTTTTTAAGTGGGAGAACTTGCACAATTGGTGGCTGACTAAATACTTTTTTCCCCCACTGTATATATATATATATATATATATATATATATATATATATATACACACACACATACACACACATATATATACATACATACATATATACATACATCCATACACACACACATCCTTTTTTAAATTATATATTTCCCTTCATTACTTTCCAACCCCACCACCCCTTCCCCAATTGGAGTAAACTAGTGAACAACAACGCTTAGGCCTCTACTTGCAGCCCATACTATATACATTTTATGGACACAGTCTTATTCTACAATCATTATATTTTGTTTGTTTTTACTCCTGAACTTCCTCCGATCATTTTCATGATCTCCATCTGGTTTGCTTCTATATGCCATATTTTTCAAACAGTGCTCTTTCACAAAAGGTCTCAACCTATAACCTATATACTTATTATGGACACAGTATGCTTTACATTAGTTATCTTGTTGTTATTAGTTGTTGTTATTAGTCCCATCCTTCAGCTCCATTCAACACCTCCCATCTATCTCTTAACACCATCCATATTGGATTTCTATTTGCCATATATGTTTCAACTGTGATGTTTTACAAAAGTTCTGAACCTTTCTATTCTCATTGTTTCTACAGATCGTAAATTGAAAATATTTTTTTTTGCTAAAAGTATTATTATATTATTGATCGATTGACTATGACTTTTCAGATCACCCAGTAGTGCTATCTGCAGGGTTAGCTCCAGGTAAATATTGCAATCCTTTAGCCATTCCTGGACCTGTGTCCAAAAACATGCTACAAATGGACAGTACCAAAACAAATGATCTAATGATTCGGTCTCTTCGCTGCAAAATCTGCAGAGCTGGGAAGATTGTATCCCCCATATAAATAACATTCTATTGGTAGCAAGAATTTTATATAATAATTTAAATTGAAAAATTATAAGTTTTGAATCCGGCGTCGCTTTGCGTATCAATTCATTAACACTATGCCATGGAATCGGTACGTCAAAAATCTCTTCCCAACTATTTTGCAATCTATATGGGACGGCTGTCAATCCTTTGGTCCTTAAATTAAACTGGTATACTTTTTTATTTATCACAATTTTCTTTATCCAATTATATTATTTAATGCAAAGCCGACAGACAAGTTCCTTACTTTTTCCCCCTTCCACTTTCCTCTTCCATTTTTGCGGTAATGCTGCAATTATTTGGTTGTAATTTTGGGTAGAGCAGACATTTCCATATGTTTTTGTTAGCTGTATGTGCGACATAACTCCACCAGTCCTACCGATAATATCATTTACGAAGATTCTACCGTTTTTGTAAATTTTAAAAGTTTTTTTATCAATTAGTATATTTGAGTTTAACCACAATATTTGTTGCATTATTTGTTCTGTCGTTTCTGGAGGATTAAATTGAAATTGCAGCCAACTTTCTATGGCTTGTTTTAGAAATAGTGATATTTGGGAGATTATTTCCTTTTCAAATAACTTAAAGTGAGAGGTTGTAATCTGAATAAAGGGAAAAAGGCCATTCTTGAACATTGGGTGAGACAATCTTACTAATTTGCTAGAGAACCAGTTCGGATTTAAGTATAACTTTTGTATGACTGAAGCTTTTAGTGATAGGTCTAATGCTTTAATATTTAATCATTTCTGTCCTCCGAATTCATATTCATTATATAAATAGGCCTGTTTAATTTTGTCTGGCTTGCCGTTCCAAATTGAATATTTTTTTCTCATATAATTAAAAAAACTGTTCGCTAGGCGTAGGCAAGACCATAAGCAAATAGGTAAACTGGGATAATACTAAAGAGTAAATCAGGGTGATTTTTCCACAAATTGACAGGTATTTACCTTTCCATGGTAGCAAGATCTTATCTATTTTTGCTAACTTTCTAGTAAAATGTATTGGAGTGAGATCATTTATTTCATTTGGGATATGTATTCCAAGTATATCCACATCACCATCAGACCATTTTATTGGTAAACTACATGGTAATGTAAAAATTGTATTTTTTAGGGATCCAATACATTATATAGCACATTTATCATAATTTGGTTGTAATCCAGAGAGGAGGGATTCAAGTTGTGGATTTAAAAGAAAACATGAATCATCAGCGTACAATGACACCTTTGTTTTTAAACCCTGGATTTCTAATCCCCTGATATTATTGTTGAATCTGATTTTAATAGCTAACATCTCGATGGCAATAATAAATAGATATGCCGATAGTGGTCAACCTTGTTTCACTCCTCTTGACAGTTTAAAACTTTCTGAGAAATAGCCATTATTTACTATTTTACACCTAGGGTTACTATACATGATTTTAACCCAATTTATAAGAGATTTTCCAAAATTGAAATGCTCCAGGCATTTATATATAAACCCCAGTCGTACTTTATCAAATGCCTTTCGAATAGTGTTCTATTGTTTCCAGTACTTGCCTTCTATTATCTCCAATGTATCGCCCATGTAAAAAACCTGTCTGATTAGAATTAATAATGTCCGACAATACCTTTTTTATTCTATGCGCTATACATTTTGCTAGAATTTTTGCATTACAACACTTCAGTGTTGGGGCCTCCAATTTTTTAAATGGACTGGATCTTTATATTTTCCATTTGTATCCTGTTTCAGTAATAATGAAATCAGACCTTCTTCTCGAGTGTCTGATAATCTACCATTTACATAGGAGTGGTTAAAACATGCTAATAACGGTCCTCTGAGTATATAAAAAAAGGTTTGGTATACCTTGACTGGTATGCCATCCAACCCTGGAGTTTTCCCGGACTTAAAGTCTTTAATTGCATCCAGAAGTTCCTCCTCTGTAATTTCACCTTCACATGAGTCTTTCTGTATGGCTGTTAATTTTACATTATCAATAAAACAATTTTTGTTATGGTTTATTTGAACAGTGAGAGACAGAATAACAACAAAAAAATCCAGAAAAAACGCATGTCAAAAATGTTATAAATTGATTTGCATTTTAATGAGGGAAATAAGTATTTGACCCCCTCTCAATCAGAAAGATTTCTGGCTCCCAGGTGTCTTTTATGCAGGTAACGAGCTGAGATTAGGAGCACACTCTTAAAGGGAGTGCTCCTAATCTCAGTTTGTTACCTGTATAAAAGACACCTGTCCACAGAAGCAATCAATCAGATTCCAAACTCTCCACCATGGCCAAGACCAAAGAGCTCTCCAAGGATGTCAGGGACAAGATTGTAGACCTACACAAGGCTGGAATGGGCTACAAGACCATCGCCAAGCAGCTTGGTGAGAAGGTGACAACAGTTGGTGCGATCATTCGCAAATGGAAGAAACACAAAATAACTGTCAATCTCCCTCGGCCTGGGGCTCCATGCAAGATCTCACCTCGTGGAGTTGAAATGATCATGAGAACGGTGAGGAATCAGCCTAGAACTACACGGGAGGATCTTGTAAATGATCTCAAGGCAGCTGGGACCATAGTCACCAAGAAAACAATTGGTAACACACTACGCCGTGAAGGACTGAAATTCTGCAGCACACGCAAGGTCCCCCTGCTCAAGAAAGCACATACAGTGGGGAGAACAAGTATTTGATACACTGCTGATTTTGCAGGTTTTCCTACTTACAAAGCATGTAGAGGTCTGTAATTTTTTATCATAGGTACACTTCAACTGTGAGAGACTGAATCTAAAACAAAAATCCAGAAAATCACATTGTATGATTTTTAAGTAATTAATTTGCATTTTATTGCATGACATAAGTATTTGATCACCTACCAACCAGTAAGAATTCCAGCTCTCACAGACCTGTTCGATTTTCTTTAAGAAGCCCTCCTGTTCTCCACTCATTACCTGTTTTAACTGCACCTGTTTGAACTCGTTACCTGTATAAAAGACACCTGTCCACACATTCAATCAAACAGACTCCAACCTCTCCACAATGGCCAAGACCAGAGAGCTGTGCAAGGACATCAGGGATAAAATTGTAGACCTGCACAAGGCTGGGATGGGCTACAGGACAATAGGCAAGCAGCTTGGTGAGAAGGCAACAACTGTTGGCGCAATTATTAGAAAATGGAAGAAGTTCAAGATGACGGTCAATCACCCTCGGTCTGGGGCTCCATGCAAGATCTCACCTCGTGGGGCATCAATGATCATGAGGAAGGTGAGGGATCAGCCCAGAACTACACGGCAGGACCTGGTCAATGACCTGAAGAGAGCTGGGACCACAGTCTCAAAGAAAACCATTAGTAACACACTACGCCGTCATGGATTAAAATCCTGCAGCGCACGCAAGGTCCCCCTGCTCAAGCCAGCGCATGTCCAGGCCCGTCTGAAGTTTGCCAATGACAATCTGGATGATCCAGAGGAGGAATGGGAGATTGTCATGTGGTCTGATGAGACAAAAATAGCGCTTTTTGGTCTTAACTCCACTCGCCGTGTTTGGAGGAAGAAGAAGGATGAGTACAACCCCAAGAACACCATCACAACCGTGAAGCATGAAGGTGGAAACATCATTCTTTTGGGATGCTTTTCTGCAAAGGGGACAGGACGACTTAAACGTATTGAGGGGAGGATGGATGGGGCTGTTTTTCTGTCTTTCTATAACTCTCTCTTTTTCTCTCTTTCTCTCAAACCCACTATGTCTCTCTCAGGCCTGAGTAACATCATCGGCATCATTGTCTACATCTCCAGCAACGCCGGCGACCCCAGTGACAAGCGCGACGAGGACAAGAAGAACACCTACAACTATGGCTGGTCCTTCTACTTCGGAGCCCTGTCCTTCATCATGGCCGAGACAGTGGCCGTCCTGGCCGTCAACATCTACATTGAGAAGAACAAGGAGGTCCGCTTCCACGCTCGCCGTGACTTTATCCGCTCCATGTCCTCCTCCTCGCCCTACTCACGCATACCCAGTTACCGCTTCCGCCGGCGGACGTCCCACTCCAGCTCGCGCTCCTCTGACGCTTCGCGGGAAAACTCGCCGGCGAGGCTAAAGGGTGTGACCTCGGCGATGGGGCCGTTGGGAGAATTGACCATGTACACGTTGACCCGAGAGGGGGGTCTGAAAGGGGGCGTGACGGAGAACGCATACAGCCCCGAGCACGGCTCAGGCGATTTTCTGCAGGTGCATAACTGCTTCCCCAATGACCTGAAGGACGGGGTCAACCGGCGGACCACGCCCGTGTGAGAGGAGCTTTAGACGGGCCGGTGGAGTGAGGAGGCCCCCCTGACGTGAAGGGTCATGGATGGAGGTGGACCTTTGGGGTTGGAGGGCCCCATGGTAGCCCGTCACACTGGATAATCAGAGTCAGAGTCATTGGTTCTAGGGAAAGACGGAGCCAGTGAAAAGACGGAGCCCCTCAGTGAAAAACAACATGAGGACGATTACTAAGGACATGGACAGAGATATAAGGTTTGAAAATGTTGCTCTTGACATGGTTTCTAAGGGTTCACTGGACAGAAAGAGCGCTTGGTTCTTTCATGGCATTCCTTTGAGCTTTTAGACAGCATCGCAACAGACTACAGTCACCGTCATTGTTTGTGTCGTACACTACATACAAGAAAACCATTCCCTTTAAAATGTGTCCTTGAACCGCTTAAAAGAGAAGAGAGTGGAATGTTCTCTCGTTTATGTATTTTGATTGCTAATGTGTGTGGGGAAATTGTTGAGTGAATTCTTCAATGTACAACATTTCACACTATTTTACCTGCTTTAAGTATCAAACGTAGCTAAACTGAATGTATTGTCCAACCTGAAGCCCTCTGTCACCTTTGCATGCTACTGAATAGCCTACTTGAGTAGAGCTCTGTGTCTTTGTGTTATCTGTTAGTAGCTACTGTTGTCCAGCCTTACTCTGTGTCACTGTCAGTTTTATAGAGAAAAAAAATCAAGGCTTGAGTTCTCATCAAAGCCATTAATTTGTATCTGGGAAAAACTAAAGGGACATGACTGACCAGCGAACCCATGTTAAACTTAATTGGTTATGGTTAAGGTCAGGATTAAGGTCAGGGTTAAGGTGCCAGTCACAATGTCCCTTTGTTTTTCTGCAACCATAGCCATTTAATTCTAGACACTGTTATTAAAGTGTTTTTAAAAAACACATCCAAACGACTGCTAATTTCCCGATTTAAGAAGGTGTTGTTGTACAATTTCAAGTTTAAAAGAGAAATAGCACCCTTGAATGTGCATAAACTGAGTGTACAAAACATGAAGAACACCTGCTCTTTCCATGGCATACACTGACCAGGTGAATCCAGGTGAAGGCTATGATCCCTTATTGATGTCACCTGTTAAATCCACTTCAATCAGTGTAGATGAAGGAGAGGAGACAGTTTAAAGAAGGATTTTTAAGCCTTGAGACAATTGAGACATGGATTGTGTATGTGTGCCATTCAGAGGGTGGATGGGCAAGACAAAACATTTAAGTGCCTTTGAATGACGCATGATAGCAGGTGCCAGGCGCACCGGTTTGTGTCAAGTACTGCAATGCTGCTGGGTTTTTCATGCTCAACAGTTTCCCGTGTGTATCAAGAATGGTCCACCACCCAAAGGACATCCAGCCAACTTGACACAACTGTGAGAAGCATTGGAGTCAACATGTGCCAGCATCCATGTGGAACGCTTTCAACACCTTGTAGAGTCCATGCCCTGACGAATTGAGGCTGTTCTGAGGGCAAAATGGGGGGTGCAACTCAATATTAGGAAGGTGTTACTAATGTTTGGTATACTCAGTGTATGTTTAATGTTTTTTTAAATTGATACTGGATGGATGACATGTAATCCATAACTGCTAAATCTAACCAGCTGTCTTAAAACCTATCTCTGATACCCTTCATCCTATAGCAATCTCAATTCATCCCCATCTCATGTCATCTCTGTGTCAAAGGTCATTCCTACTGCTCAGTCCCCATAGAGTCCAGTCCAATATTGCCGACCTGATGAGGTCCATGGAACATCTATGGACATTCTGCAATCTTCATTTCTTTCTATGTCAGTCCCCTTCCTTCAGTGTTCTAATCTAAAACCCTACTAAGATATGACATTGTGTGTGCACTGGTCACAGGAAAAGAGCAGCTAACAAAAGCCGACTCGCCCAGGAATTGAGAGAGCACAGGACTTAATTCAGCTCTTCAATAGCCAGGCCGGTGGTTGGATAAGGATCGAGGACAGACAGAGAATGAAGTGGCTGAAAGGCTACCTGTCTGTCTGCTTTCTGCCTGGGTGGATGTTTTCTAGGTCTCCACCCTCCAGTGCAGAACAGAGAAGTCGATATGAAGGTTGGCAAAACAAAGTGAGCCATCTCTCGAGAGGCCTTGTGCCCATCCACATCCGTAACCTGGAGCTCCAGTCCTCCATGGCATCCTTGTCCTCCAAACTTTTCTTTCATTTTGGTTTCTTACTCATCTGTTACAGTTGGAAACAAATGTGTGGTGGTTTGAAATGTGAAAATGTATATATAAAAGTCAAGCCAACACAAACCGTGTATAGAGTATAGCTGAATTCAAATCACATCTTTTAATAGAACTACAGTTGAAGTAGGAAGTTTACATAAACCTTAGCCAAATACATTTAAACTCAGTTTTTCACAATTCCTGACATTTAATCATAGTAAAAAGTCCCTGTCTTAGGTCAGATAGGATCACCACTTTATTTTAAGAATGTGAAATGTCAGAATAATAGTAGAGAGAATTATTTATTTCAGCTTTTATTTATTTCTTTCATCACATTCCCAGTGGGTCAGAAGTTTACATACACTCAATTAGTATTTGGTAGCATTGCCTTTAAATTGTTTAACTTGGGTCAAATGTTTCGGGTAGCCTTCCACAAGCTTCCCACAATATGTTGGGTGAAATTTGGCCCATTCCTCCTGACAGAGCTGGTGTAACTGAGTCAGGTTAGTAGGCCTCCTTGCTCGCACACGCTTTTTCAGTTCTGCCCACACATTTTCTATAGAATTGAGGTCAGGGCTTTGTGATGGCCACTCCAATACCTTGACTTTGTTGTCCTTAAGTCATTTTGCCACAACTTTGGAAGTATGCTTGGGGTCATTGTCCATTTGGAAGATCCATTTGCAACCAAGCTTTAACTTCCTGACTGATGTCTTGAGATGTTGCTTCAATATATCCACATAATTTTCCTTCCTCATGATGCCATCTATTTTGTGAAGTGCACCAGTCCCTCATGCAGCAAAGCACCCCCACAGCATGATGCTGCCACCCCCATGCTTCACGGTTGGGATGGTGTTCTATTTTTGTTTCATCAGACCAGAGGACATTTCTCCAAAAAGTACGATCTTTGTCCCCATGTGCAGTTGCAAACTGTAGTCTGGCTTTTTTATGGCGGTTTTGGAGCAGTGGCTTCTTCCTTGCTGAGTGGCCTTTCAGGTTATGTCGATATAGGACTCGTTTTACTGTGGATATATACTTTTGTACCTGTTTCCTCCAGCATCTTCACAAGGTCCTTTGCTGTTGTTCTGGGATTGATTTGCACTTTTCGCACCAAAGTATGTTCATCTCTAGGAGACAGAACGTGTCTCCTTCCTGAGCGGTATGACGGCTGCGTGGTCCCATGGTGTTTATACTTGCGTACTATTGTTTGTACAGATGAACGTGGTACCTTCAGGCGTTTGGAAATTGCTCCCAAGGATGAACCAGACTTGTGGAGGTCTACAATTTTTTTTCTGAGGTCTTGGCTGATTTCTTTTGAATTTCCCATGATGTCAAGCAAAGAGGCACTGAGTTTGAAGGTAGGCTTTGAAATACATCCACAGGTACATCTCCAATTGACTCAAATTATGTCAATTAGCCTATCAGAAGCTTCTAAAGCCATGACATCATTTTCTGGAATTTTCCAAGCTGTTTAAAGGCACAGTCAACTTAGTGTATGTAAACTTCTGACCCACTGGAATTGTGATACAGTGAATTATAAGTGAAATAATCTGTCTGTAAACAATTGTTGGAAAAATTACATGTGTCATACACAAAGTAGATGTCCTAACCGACTTGCCAAAACTATAGATTGTTAACAAGAAATTTGTGGAGTGGTTGAAAAATGTATATATATCAAACAAGATGTGATGACTGAAAAATAATTTGATGCTTTGTTGCATCGGTCATGCTTTTTACTCATGGAGGTGGATACCATTGTTCCTGTCTGTGATACCATTTTATACACTGAAAATACATCCCTAATCCCTTCTGTAGAGTGATGACTGTAGAGGGAGAGGAACACACATTTTCTAGGACTCTGTGCTCAACAGCTATAATGTGCTTTCAATGTTTTAAACAGGACTACTATTGTGCCTTGCTGTTATAACAATAAAACACACACAGGCACGGAACGAACACACACACACACATACACACACACACACACACACACCATTATGACTTTACTCTTCTCCTCTCCTACCTCTGAGGAACTACCGGCTTATTCTCATCACATCGCTGTTTGCTGATATTGCTGTTCCCTATATTTCTTTCAGGCTCCATCCAACAGTCAACATAAAGTTGTTAATATGAATGTGAATAAATGAAATCAGGAGTATGGGACAACTTCTTGTTCTCTGTTCTTTGGCTTGTTTATATTTTGTCTGTCATTCTATTTTGTGTCTGCTTCCCTTCAACTTCCCTTTTGTTTATTCTCTTTCATGGAAGACAAGCGTAAAACGTATCACATCTCAAATCCAATGCATAGACATAATAGTACATAAAAAGAGTCAGTATTCATGTATTCATTCTCAATGTTTTTCTTATTGGTTTCAAAAGAAGCTGCAATTCATGTTAAGCCTCATTATCTTTTACATCAACAGATGAACTGTACAATGTCAGGGAAACAAAGCAATAATCTTAACTGAGCAAGCAATGCAGGTTTTAAACAGACTTTTTACATTTTATTTGATAGCTGAACCATTGTAAAAGCTCTAATCAGATCAAATGATTTTCTTTGTTTCAGATGACATGGGGGATGATCAGTAATATACAGTAAATATGAACATAAAATAGTGCATTGTGAAGCCTGTATGCCTATCTGATATTCTGCTCAAATCAAAAAAGCGACTTCTCTGGTTTGATTGCACTCCATTTAACAATCTACAATTCAGGTTGCTCTGAGATCTAGTGCTCTCTACCTTGTAGACAACCCTACACCACTGGTTCTTCTGGACTTCAGTGACTTTGAATACCTTCTAGGGCGGAATTAAAACCTCACTCTCATTTGCATAGGCAGAGTAATATGTGAAGTTAGCCCCGAAACATATGTTGATCTCAAAGCAGGAAGCGTTACCAAAAGTGTGTAAGGTTTTGAGTTGAGAGCATGAGGTGAAATAACCGAAACGGATCTCTTTGTCAACAACGTTCTGATCAAAAGACTTGTCAGTTCTACGGTAGGTGGTCCTACATGTTGCTTGAGTTAGTTTAAGGATGCGAATGGCATCCGTCAGATAGAAGTGCAAGGAATGGTACTGGAATGTTATTCCATACAGTGATTTGCCATTTCTAAACGCTTTGTTGAAGTCAAAGTAGAAGAATTCTGATTTTGGCTTGGTTTTGGGTTTGTTATTTGTGTACAAATACATAGCAATGGAATGCACTCTGTCCAGACCATGTCTATGTGGCTTTGCTTTTTGTTCGGCTATCTTCCAGGCTTCATTGAACTTTGAGGTTTTTTTTTTCTCATGCTGGAGATAGTTGTCCGCCTTATTGTGCATTTCCTTCGTGCAACCATCATATTTGTCATCAACAGAGTCCGGGACCATGTCCAGTGGGAACGACTTGAACTGTAACAACATTTCATAGTGTCAAATAAAGACATGCCAGGTCCCTACATCCCAGGGGAACATTTGCATAGTTGTGGTGAGGATGGATTGTATGATGGAGCAATGGCTTGGCTACCCCAGGCTGAGGGTGCTTGTAATAGAGTTTGGGAAACACTGATTAAGGGCAATCAATGACACTTAAATATGTACAATAGAATTAATGAACACTGAATAAATATCTCACCACCGTGTAGTAAAGACCGACGGTCAACGAGGGGATCAATAACACCAAAGTTCCAGAAACACCAACGAGACATTCTTTCTTATTCTCACACTCACAGTCACATTCCTTATCTAAAAATCAGAAATAATCCTGTCAAATAGTGAATCACTGACCTGAACTGAATGTTGACAGGAGGAGATGTTTGAATCTCTGCAGTGAAACTCTTTGTATTCTCTTTGCTATTCCAGTAAATGGTCAATCATTTGTATGTTTTAATTACCTTGACATGAAAAGGTAAGATAATATAAGATAAGAAATCTTTCTTCCACACTCTGACTTAACACTCGTCACTTGTCCTGGCTCAGTGCGGTAGCTGGCTAACGGTATAACCACTCCTTAAAAGTTACTTTCTCTTTCAGTTTGGTAAATGTTTAACTTTATGAGGGTCGTTCCAGTATGTAACTTCTTGATATTTTTCTTCAGATTTCACAGAATTGCAACATTGTCATAAATAGCATATGTTCAACTTAATTAAAAAACTTTTCACATCTCAAGAGCTTAAATAAAACAAGTATTTCTAGCCTGTCTATCAATGGGTAACAGGGTTGTTGTGTTATGCTCGACCCGCTCAGTATTCCACCACAAAACACCAGATAATGGCCAATGGCCACTTTAACAAGTCTTTATTCATATAAAAAAAAAGATCTATTGAATGTTCCATGTGGTCTATATTACAGGGCACGTAATTTAATATAACAGGCTTTTAAAATGCAATATTTGTGTACAATTTCTAATAAAAATATCAATCAAATTTGGCAATGACACAGAGTACAAGTAGTCAAATGTTAGATAAACACTGGTACCCAGGCTACACTGATAGTGAAGCATAGTCAAACTAGATACAGTTTTGCTTAGAGGCTGAAGGTCATTTTTGGTTACATGTAACATGTAGTTGCTTTAGCTGAGGTGGAATTTATCCTTCTTAGATCTATAACAGAAGCAGTGGATAAAAAGGACTTTGTCATAATGCTTTATTTTCTTCTGTTTTTCTTTATTGCTTTCAATACAAGCAGCAGTGCACATGCTAACAAAATGTCCATCAATCACACTGCTTTCAATACAAGCAGCAGTGCACATGCTATCAAAATGTCCATCAATCATACTGCTTTAATACAAGCAGCAGTGCACATGTTAACATAAGGTCCATCAATCACACTGCCAGGGGAAAAATAATCAATCCAAGAAAATAATGCAGGTATAACATTTTTAACAGGATAGATGTAATGCAGCTGATAGATTCCACAATAAAGACATGTCTGCTCTTTACAATATATGTCTACCTGAAGGATCCGTAACTGAACACGACACGGTGCTGTGCTCCTAAAAGGATCTGAAGTGCCCCCTTTAACTCTACTTCATATGATTGTTGGGTTCTAACTTGAATTATAAACTGGGTGGTTCGAGCCCTGAATGCTAATTGGCTGACAGCCGTGGTATATCAGACCGTTGTCACGTTCATTGTGTAAAGGATCGGACCAAGGTGCAGCGTGGCATGCGTACATAGTCGTTTATGTTAATAAACACCGACAAAATCCAACAGACCGTGAAACAAGCCAAAGAGAAACAAGATCCCACAACTAAGGCAGGCAACATGGCTGCCTAAGTATGATCCCCAATCAGAGACAACGACCGACAGCTGCCTCTGATTGGGAACCACACCCGGCCAACATAGAAATATATAAATTAGATTTCGCACCCTGACCAACCCAACTAGAGATCTCAATGTCAGGGCGTGACAACCGTATACCATGGGTATGACAAAATGTTTATTTTTACGTTGGTAACCAGTTTATAATAGCAATAAGGCACCTCAGGGGTTTGTGATACCACTCCCGAGTGGCACAGTGGTCTAAGGCACTGCATCGCAGTGCTAGCTGTGTCACTAGAGGTCCTGTTTCGAATCCAGGCTCTGTCGTAGCCGGCCGCGACCGGGAGACCCATGGGGTGGCGCACAATTGGTCCAGGGTAGGGGAGGGAATGGCTGGCAGGGATGTAGCTCAGTTGGTAGAGCATGGCGTTTGCAACACCAGGGTTGTGGGTTCGATTCCCATGGGGGGCCAGTATAAAAAATAATGTATGCACTCTAACTGTTAAATGACTAAAATGTGGTATATTGGCCATATACCACACCCCCTTGGGCCTTATTTCTTAAATATACTTCTTCTTGTCACCATATTATGACTTATTGTTTATGTTACATCTACAATAAATAAACATGTTAGGGGTCAATTAAGGGTGAAGAGGAACTTTGTGAATGGAAAGTTACAGTGAGAGAAAAGGGGTACCGAATATATGACCCAGGTCTGCTGAGTAAGGTGAACAGGAGGTCACTGATAAGCATCATGGAGAAGTGACCAGAGAAAGAGCAACTGCTACCAGACTGCTCGACCGCGAAGACAACAGCACAACAGTTAGACAATGTTGGGCAACAGATAAGAAGTTGTACCCCTACTCTCGTCCTAACATATAACTGGTTGTTTGATCATGTGCAGAGTGTGCTTGCAGCTGAGGCACCCAGTGGGTTGAAAATACTTTTTCTAGTCTTTTTACTCGGTTTGTTCAGAACCTTGCACTGTCATTTTAGAGGGAAATATGACTCACTTTAGCCTCTGCTCTGAGACTCAACAATGTTAACAGAGGTAGATCGATATACCTGTTTTTAAGTAACTGCTCTTAGATCAAAATGTTAAAACGCAGTCACCCTGGTCTACAGACAGGAACTAACAGAGAGAGTGGTTCCATTTGTTTCAACCTCCACCAATCAACTGAATAGTTTCAGATCAGTCACCCACTGGGCACAGACGTCAGTTCAAAGTCTAGTTTTGATTTACATTTAAACTAATGTGAATTTAATGTGAAATCAACAAAATATTTCAAAATGTCATTGGATTTAGGTTAAAAGTTGGGTGAAAAAATATATGAAATTCCTTACTTTGATGGCTTTTTGAAAATTCAATCAGTTTTCCACATTGATTCAACGTCATTACTTTTTCTTTTAAATGATGTGAAAACGACGTTGATTCAACCAGTTTTTGCTCAGTGGGCAGTGTCACATGGAGGAAAGTGATGCTGTGATTGGATTCACTCAATCAACATACCAACCACATTGGACCAATCAATCCACATACCAACCACATTGGACCAATCAATCAATTGAACCATTTCCCCTCCTGTCCTTCTTCCCTCCCTTGCTCTATAAAACCATTAATACAATAGAGTAGTGGAATGAGAGGAGAGGTTGAAGAATGAGAGAAGTCACAGGCTGTAGATGGAGACAGAGGCAGTGGGTTTTGGTGACCCCAGTTGTGACGACAGTCCTCCCTCTGAAACTAGCCAATCACCAGAGGCTGAAAAAGCAGCGTGTTGAATGACCATCTTCTGTTGGGAGGTCATTCATACCACATGATGATGCAATCAACAACAAAAAAATATGTTCTCTCTCTTTTTCTGTCTCTTTTTTTGTCGTCATGCATCAAACTGTAGGAAGCCTTTATATTGGCCCATCATTTTGTCATTTTGTAATTTACCTTTCACAATAGAACGAGACATTCAGAGGTGTAATGTGGTCTTTGAAATGCCTATTCATGCATAACGTGAAGGATCTGTGCCTCAAATTTATAGCCCATCAGTCGACTAACAATAGTTTATTTGGAGAAAAATGATTACAGTTCCATTATTCCAGTGGAAAAATACTATTATCTAAGATTCTAATCAACCTTTAACTGTTATAAAATGATAAATGCAGATAGAAGTAGAAACTGTATGAACACGATAGTGTATTGACACTCACTACAAAGAAGACATCTTCCTCACTGTCTAGTTCACATTTACTGTGATTGTAGAATGTAATTTTTAATAAAGAGGCATCAGCGCAATTGATCTAGCAGGGGAAATTATCCTTGGATATGAATATCTGATGCCAGACTACAAAGGCGATGTGAGCCCTTGAACATTTACATTTAATTGAGTTGTTTTATGATATTGCTCTCATTAACTGCCAGCCCTCATGATTGCATATTTGCACCTCATAATGTTCCTGTTTTGAATTGTGTTCTGATCCATGGTCGAAGCTAGCACAACGTTAGCATAACAACAGGCACATTAATGTAAACTAGCACTAATGCTAACAGCTTCTTGATTCATTGTCTGATAGCTAGGTATTAACATGACCCTCATAGAAATGGCCTTGGGGCCTGGCTAATCTAATTTAGCTTTAGTAATGTTGCCTGTCATTAGCAAAGGAATACAATCTTTCCCTCAGAAGGCCTTAAAATTATGATCTGCGCCGGGTAAAATTAGCCACCAATTAAGGCTGTTTTTCTAAAGAAAAAAATTATAACACAGAAACGATTAAGGGAGAACATTAAGGAGATACAGTATTAAAATAAACTTGCCTTGGAGCTCACTGAGTAACACTCACAGGTAAGAGACAGAGACAGTCGGCCTCCTGCCGTACGGTGTTGAGCCTATTCACTGTTTCTCATCCTTCACAGGTTGACAGAGGTTATGTGGTGGGATGATGTTGATCATAATCGCCAGGGATGCTGGGGACATGTGTTGTCGCTATTGGCTGTTGCCTGGCGACACCGCAGGTGGATGGTGTTTGATTCTGCACTGGCACAGATAGGAGGTTAGCTGGGGAGACAGGCGGCATGGAAATACAGCATTATTACATACATAGTGAGGTCTCCCAACGTACATGTCAGAGAGAGAGAGAGAGAGAGAGAGAGGGAAATTGCAAATCTTTCTCTTAAGAAGGGTGGGAGGAGGGTTGGGGTTGGGTTGAGAAAGAGAGAAAGGTTTCACAGAGAATTAATCCAGGTGAACAAAAGTGCTAATGATAATGCCTTGATTCAACCCCATGGGCCTTAGTTTGTCTTCCAGGGCTGCTGATTACTGTCCATCTGCTGGTTCAGTACGCCTCTGATTGTGTTTCTGAAGAGTGCGTCATTTCTATCAGAGTGCATTCTGTTTCTGTAAGTGTGAAACTGTATGATTCTCTGGTGCTTTTTAAGCACACACACACACACACACACACAATTGCACACACACACAATTGTACGCACACACACTGCAGAGTGTTTTTCCCCTTTTGCCACGTCCATTTACTGTGTTAAAACCGCGGCCTGTGAGAGACTTGTCACTGCCCAAAGTGGGGCACAGTGGTTTATAAAAAGCCCAGACATCCGTATCCTCATGACTTACACAGTGAAAAGCAGTATAAAAGGTTGAATTAAAGTGTCTATAACAACGATTATACTGTATCACACATTCTCTCTGATTCTGTTTCATCCCAAACACACACCCTCTGAACCCACACACCCTCTGAACCCACACACACTCTCTGAACCCAAACACACCCCACACACACTCTCTCAGCACCATGTTGGATGAGAAGAAGACCAAGGTGAAGATCACATTCTTGGTCATCCTGGTGGGCATCTCCTGCATGCTGGCTGCCGTGGTGTGGACCGTACTGAGGCCGCCGTTCGACAAAATCAGTGTCACCTGCAAGACGGCCCACTTTGGCCTCTGGAAGCTCTGCATGAAGACCATCTTCATGGTGGAGGAAGATTATATCACACATTCTCTCTGATTCTGTTTCATTCGTTCAGTCCAAAAAAGTAACTTTTTTCATTATTTAATCTGAGAATTCGTTCCATTTATATTCCAGTAGAGTAGAAATGGTGGATTTAATAGCATCATCAAGCAGCTATACATATAGAATACTATACACTTACAACACAACAACTGAAATAATGTGAGACACCTGTTGCTATACAATTACATGCCTTTTCAAGGATTGTACACATTCATCTGCAAAATAGATGTACTTGAATAACAAAGGATTTATACTGTACCACCAGACTCAGTAGGTTAAATACAATCCTTTCATGATTCCTTCACTGTCAATTATTAAGGTGTAAAGATATCTTATCTTCATATCTTTAGTCCTCTGTTAGATTTAAATATATCCTTATTTTTCCCGAATTTGGATTGGGTGCAGCTATCAGGTGGGCCCCCCCGTGTCTCAGGCCCCTCAGTGATTGGTGGAGAAATAGATCAGCTCGTGATGAAGGAAGTCTCCCATGAGCCCCTTACATGGAGCCAGAGAGCACAAAGACACTTTCTGATAGGTAGAAATAACACAGGGAATCTATTAAAAAGAACATGTTATAAATATTAATATTTCATTAAAAGGATATATAGAATAACAATATCCGTAGAATGTGTGCAATATTTACTTTGTCTTAGATATTCGTCTTTTCCACCTCTGAATCTTCAATGTCGTATGAAAGCTTTAACCAGGTCGAGCCCTCAACCTGTCTCATTTGATCGTACCCCATCACAGCACCTAACCCCTGACCCCAAGTATCTCAGACTGGTCGAAGTGGGGACGGTTTTGGTAAATATTTCACATCCTTCTTCACAGCAGTGCTGTATAGACTCGGGCTAAACACTGTAAACGTGTTCCTGGGAGGGAGAGGGAGAGTAGGAATCTAGGGCACTGTTATCTGGCCCCTTTTCTTCGAGCAGAAGCAGAGATCTGTGGATGGAGAGAGCTGGAGAGAGAGAGGAGACGTTTCGTGCTTTACTGAGGCTGCTGGAGAAGACAGAGACAAATTCTTAATGCTGCTTTCTAGGAGCTAGACAATCTCACAGGAACCTTTACTATTATCCACAACAACACACACACACTTTATACACTCTCTGAACGCTCACACACACTTTCACCTCTCACACACTCTCTGAACCCACACACACCCCATCCACACACACCCCACACACACTCTCTCAGCACCATGTTGGAGGAGAAGAAGACCAAGGTGAAGATCACATTCTTCGTCATCCTGGTGGGCATCTCCTGCATGCTGGCTGCCATGGTGACGGACCACTGGACTGTACTGAGTCCGCCGTTTGACAAATTCAACGCCACCTGCGAGACGGCCCACTTTGGCCTTTGGAAGCTCTGCATGAAGACCATCTTCATGGTGGAAGAGGACCCAGAGGGCCTGGGCTGTGGCCCCATCAGTCTGCCCGGAGGTAAGGGCTGCTTTTACCCTCTGTCTCTGTTAGAGTCAGTGAGTCTAACTAGAGCTAAGGGGCCTATACTGTATATCCTCCAGGTGGTACGCAGGTTGACATTTATTAGGATGAATCTTGTCCCGGAGGCAGAGCTGAGCTATTTCCACTTGTTTGGCCAGCTGCAATGTCAAAATTGGCTACATATCGTAAAAATCCATGAAAACTAAAAGGAGCTTTTTGGTATTGATTTAAGGTTAGGGTTAGGCATAAGGTTAGCAGTGTGGTTTAGGTTAGGGTTAGGGTTAGGTTTAAAATCCAATTTTATGACTTTGTAGGTGTTCCAGCTAGTGACCACCCTGCAGAGCTGCCTCCAGTACACAAGTCATCCCAATAAATGCCAACCTGCAGGTGGTGCAGTGTGATTGTTTCTAACCCTCTGTGTAAGTTAGTGTAAGGCTGTGTCCCAAATGAAACCCTATTCCCTATATAGTGTACTACTTCTGACCAGACACTACATAGGGAATAGGGTGCCATTTGGGACATAGACAGAGTTTAATAACTAGCAGAGCAGTAAATGGCTCTTTGCCCTCCTGTCTCTGTGTTAATGTAGCTCAGTTGGTAGAGCATGGCATTTGCAACGCCAGGGTTGTGGGTTCGATTCCCACGGGGGGCCAGTATGAAAAATAAAATAAAAATATATGCACTCACTAACTGTAAGTCGCTCTGGATAAGAGCGTCTGCTAAATGACTAAAAATGTTTTAAAAAATTAAAATGTAATGTCTGCTTGCCTGGAAGGTGTGGGTTTTTCTAACCCCGGTCTTCTTCTGAGGCAAAAAAAAACGTAGTTAACCCCTTTCTCTGTCTAGTAGTGTCTCCCCAGAGGCAAGGGGCTCTTGACCATCTCTGTCTCGTTATTAGTGTAACCCTACAGTGAGGTAAGGAAAGGGCGAGGGGTTACATGGGCTGCATTGTATCATGCTGTTTCTGGTGGGGGTCCTTACCAATATGCAGCCTTCCAATTTGAATTTGTCTAATTTGTCTGGGATTCAGACACTCTCCCCCTGCTTTTCTGTCTGAGCGTACAGTAGACATGCCCCTCTACACTTCCAGATCCATCTCCCCAGATGTCAGTGTCAGTAAGAGGGCAGAGGGTAGAGGAGACAGAGCTGAGAGTGAGTGGTGTGAGTGTGGTACCCTCTCATATGCACACACACACACAGACACACACAGACCCCCAAAGTTACTGTGTGCGGGTGGGGCAGCTCTAACTGTGTGTGTGTGTGTGTGTGTGTGTGAGTGAGAGAGAGAGAGAGAGAGAGAGAGAGAGAGGCAGGTTTAACTGTGTGTGTGTGGACAAGACAGAGCTGTTCTTCCTCCTGGGGAAGGCCTGCCCGCTCCATAACCTCTCCATCATGGCTGACAACTCCAGTGTCCCCCTCACAGAGTGCAAAGAACCTTTGCGTGACCCTGGACAATACCCTGTCGTTCTCTGCAAACATCAAAGCAGTGACTCGCTCCTGCAGGTTGATGCTCTACAACATCCGTAGAGTATGACCCTACCTCAAACAGGAAGTGGCGCAGGACCTAATCCAGGCACTTGTCATCTCCCGTCTGGACTACTGCAACTCGCTGTTGGCTGGCCTCCCTGATTGTGCCATCAAACCCTTGCAACTTATCCAGAACGCTGCAGCCCGCCTGGTGTTCAACCTTCCCAAGTTCTCCTATGTCACCCCGCTCCTCCGCCCACTCCACTGGCTTCCAGTCGAAGCTCGCATCCACTACAAGACCATGGTACTTACCTATGGAGCAGCAAGAGGAACTGCTGTAAGTCGCTCTGTAAGTCGCTCTGGATAAGAGTGTCTGCTAAATTACTAAAATGTAAATGTAAATGTGTGTGTGTGTGTGTGTGTGTGTGTGTGTGTGTGTGCAGAGGCGTCATGCCCATAGCGGGCACAAGAGCACGTATCCCCTCAGGATGCTAGATACTCTAGTGTGTGCAGACAGCATCGTCAATGGAGGAGGAGAGAGAGTGTAGAGTGAAACACACAGCTTTTGATTTGATTTTATCTGCTGGTGATGGGCAGGACTCGCAGGAGGTGTGTTTGTAAATTAATTTGATCAAGTTTTGAAGCCTATTGATTCCTTCTTGACAAGCTACTCTAACTTGATTGATAGCCTTTTAAAATGTTTTGTTATTTCTCTGTAATACTAGCCACCTAGCAATTTAATTAAGTTGGCTTTAGCTAGCCAGCTAGATAGTTATGAAGTTGGGAGATTGGGGACCTATCTACCAAGCCATTTCAGGCTATCAATCAAGTTAGAGTAGCTTGTCTAACTATCTTAGCTGGCATGCCTGCTGGCAAGGTTGGTAGACATTAGAAAATACTATAATTGCTTTAATTCTTGGGTTATGATACTATATACCAGTGTGGAAGTTATACTACACTCATAAGACATGAATCATACATTAAAATTACAATGAACAGGTAAAGATGTATGCTTAGATAACCTTTGCAGAAAAATAGACATATCTTTGAATTAGGCGTAATGATTAAGGCTCTAGATTACAGGGAAAAGTTGTTTGAGGTGACTATAGTCCGCAAAAACACTACTTTGAATACCATAGTTTTATTAGTGTCCGATCAGGTGGTGGGCTGTGTGATGGACATACCCCTCTGCTCCTCCTCCTACAGACCCCTCTGTTCCTCCTCCTACAGACCCCTCTGTTCCTCCTCCTACAGACTCCTCTGTTCCTCCTCCTACAGACTCCTCTGTTCCTCCTCTTACAGACCCCTCTGTTCCTCCTCTTACAGACTCCTCTGTTCCTCCTCCTACAGACCCCTCTGTTCCTCCTCCTACAGACCCCTCTGTTCCTCCTCCTACAGACCCCTCTGTTCCTCCTCCTACAGACCCCTCTGTTCCTCCTCCTACAGACCCCTCTGTTCCTCCTCCTACAGACCCCTCTGTTCCTTCTCCTACAGACTCCTCTGTTCCTCCTCTTACAGACTCCTCTGTTCCTCCTCCTACAGACTCCTCTGTTCCTCCTCCTACAGACTCCTCTGTTCCTCCTCCTACAGACTCCTCTGTTCCTCCTCCTACAGACCCCTCTGTTCCTTCTCCTACAGACCCCTCTGTTGCTGCTCCTCTGGATCCCTGCTGGACTAAACAGAGTGTGCCTCCCAGCTGCTGTCAGAGTGTTAGGGAGACTCTGATAGAAACGTAGACTGTCGCTAGTCCAACCGAGGTGTGTGAATTGACAAACAAACTGGATGTGCTAGATGTACTACATTCAGTCCTTCACACTTGAAAGACAGGCAGTATAAATACAGGTGTGAAAGCCATGGGGATATGCTGGCATGTAAATAATTAACGGTTACAAATATGGACATGAGAATATGTTTCTTTATAAGTGCAAGTACAAAGATAGGATTGGCATTGAGTAATTACAGTATTGTCAGTGTTGGAAGTGACTCTTCATCTCTGTTCAGGCCAGTATTCACTCAATACTGCCTGTGAATGGGTGTTCGATTAGATGTCCACAGGGTCTCGTTCAAGGATGAGGAGAGAGACAAGGGGAGTAGGTAGCTGACTAATGGTGGCTATTCAGCAGCCTGATGGTCTGGGGGTAGAAGCTATTGGCCAGTCTGATGTAGTGGAGTTGCCGTACCAGGCTGTGATGCAGCCCGACAGTATGCTCTCGATGGTGCTCCTGTAGAACACTGCGAGGGCCCTTGGGGACAAGCCAGATTTATTCAGCCTCCTGTTACATTAGGGGCTGTTAGTGACCCAGAGGAAAGTGAGGCGTAATGGATTTATCCAGGTTTCCAGCCACACAGTCACCTGATGGTATGTGTTAGCTGCTCATTAAGACGTGCTGTTGGGGCTGGGGGTTGGACAGAGTTTGGGTGGGAGGCAGAATTCATCCACACAGCACAGATCAGCAAAGAATAGTCTCTGATTAAATTGTGTGAAAAACACAACAGGATTATATACACCTAAATGTCTACCCACAGTGTGGAGTCAGGGTGACTCACCTTAATAACATGCTTTGCATTCCAAACAGATTGAAGCTGATCACCGTGCGATGTGTGTCCCTGTTCATTTCCTTTCATTCCTGTTCGCCATACACTTTTGTCATTTACCGCCACAATTATGCCACTTATCTCCCGCAACGAAATGCCGAATGACTTTAGAAAATGACCTTCCCTATAAATGACGCATGACATCTTGAGTGGTGTTAAATCAAACATACACTTCAGGAACACCATCGTCCAGTCAGCCAGAAAATAACATTAGGGGCATATTGTTGGAGTGATGTCTGTGTGTGTGTGTGTGTCTGTTGTGAGGAATATTTCACTGTAAGTGCCTCACAAACAGATAGACTGTATATAGTAGACAGTTGAATTACCTGTTCATTTGGGAGGAAGGGACCAGATGGTTATTGGCTCAACTCTCAGAAGGGTTGTATTTTTGGAGTCCCTGAGCAAGGCATTTACTTCAGGATGAGACACAGCTGGATTAATGGAGATGGGTGTAAACTGTAGTGTTTCTCAACCCCGGTGTTCTGGAACTGTACATTCGGATGAACTAAATAAGCTGCCAACAAGCCATGTAGTAGCAATTGATGTAGACAGGGTGTTATGCACCCATTATTTTATATGATAGCCTGAAATGGCTTGGTAGATAGGTTCCCAACCTCATAACTATCTAGCTGGCTAGCGAAAGCCATCTTAAATGAAATTGCTCGGTGGCTAGTATTACAGAGAAACAACAAAATCAATAGGCTACACAGCTTGATCAAATTGATAAAAAAAAACATACCTCCTGTGAATCCTGCCCATCCCCGGCAGATCAAATCAAACACTGTGTGTGTCACTCAACACTCTCTCTCCTCCTCCACTGATGATACTGTCTGCATGCACTAGAGTATCTAGCATCCTGCCAAGCATATCTTTGCTCCGTGGTGCACCTTGGAAGGAACCACTTATTAGGGAGAATAGGGGAGGGGGATACTCTTTTTATGGACATAAAAATTAAGTGTAGTAATCTGAAAAATGTATAAATAATAATTTTTAAAAAGTGGGCCATTGTGCCGCTATGGGCATGACCTCTCTGGATGGAGATGTGTTGAGCTGGTCCAATAGGGCCTGGATCTCCAGACTTCATTCCTTTTCCTTCCCAGACTCCTCTAACTGCCCTCCCTCCATCCCTCCCTCCCTTCCTGTACCTTTCGTCCTACCTGTCCCCTCCCTCCATGTCCCTCTCTCCCTTATCCCCAGCCTCCCAGAAGGTGAGCCTTCCCCCAGACAGTCAAGCCAGATAGACCCTCCCTACCTCCAGGTCCGCTTCCCCCTCCACCACAAGTGCTCTGAGACAGGTGGCCCCAATTTCACACCAGTTTCTCAGCCTGCTCAGTCGAGAGAGTGCGAGGGCTAAAGTGGAGTGTGTCTTTAAATGCACAGATGTAGCCTGGAGAAAACATGTTTGCACTTAAAACACCTATTCCATTTTTCTGCTTTGTTTGCTTGTCCTAGTTCTTGGGACGGACCCTAGACTAGCTGACAGCAGGGGGTTGTATGTGCGTGTGTGTGCATGTGTGAGTGTGGAAGAGTGTGCGTGTGTGAGCAACATACTGTAGCATTCAGAAAACAACCTGGCAGGTGTGTGGATTCAGTGATGGTGACGGTGGTAGTGATGGTGATGGTGTTGGTAATGATGACAGTGGTGGTGACGGTGATGACAGTGGTGGTGACGGTAGTGATAAAGTAAAATAGTGTAATGGGACTTGTAGTAACCATAGATTGTAACTTTGTTCTCTCAGGAGGGTTATGCCATTAAAATTACACACACACGCACAGACACACACACACACCCCTGAGTACCATCTTAGGCCGTTGCGACCCAGTTATGAGTGCTCTGTGCGGGTTGGCCTTTTTTAAAAGCCCCCCGATTCACATTGACCCAGAATCTGACGGTCATTCTGCACCTGGACTTAAAAAGAACAGTTCTCTCTTCACCACTCCCTCTCATATAGCCACTGTTCTCCTGTTGACAATGTAATCTGCCCTTAAGCACTGCTACCAGAATGAATCAATTTCCAGGGGTTCAATTGATGGCAGGAAGGTAGTGAACTTGCTTTTCACTTTGATTGGATAGAGTAGAAAACACAAGTAAACCACCTGTTAAAAGTCAATTCATTTTGAAGACCATTACCTCATGTCTAGGACACCACATCCTGAAGAGGGACACGGGGGGAAAGGAGGAGGAGGAAGGAGGAGTGAAGAGGAGGAAGGAGGAGTGAAGAGGAGGAGTGAAGAGGAGAAGGGATGAGGAGGAGAGGAAAGAAAGAAAGAAGGGAGGAAGAGGGAGGAGGGAGGGAGGAAGGAGTAGTGAAATGAAGAGGAATATAGGGAGGATAGAGGAGGAAGAGGGAGAAGGGAGTAGTGAAATGAAGAGGAATATAGAGGAGGGAGGAAGAGGGAGTAGAGGAAACAGAGGAAAATGAATAGGCAGGATAGAGAAAGAAGAGGACGAGGAGGTCTAATGGAGGAATGAAAACCGAAACTGACAGGCGATACCGCCTCCTAATTGCCTACTTCACTGGAATTAAGTTAGCTTATTAACCACAAGGTCAATGATACGGCCCCAAATATTATCCCCAGAATCTCACATGGCATATCAGCACCATTTGAGTCTTCACAGCCTATGTACTGTATATGTGTTGAGTGCTGTTGTAATGGCAAAGAGAAGCTCTCACAGTGGTAGGCAACACAAAGCAACGGTTCCTCTAGAGCAGGGGTATTCAACTCTTACACAACGAGGGCCGGAGCCTGCTGGTTTTCTGTTCTACCTGATAATGAATAGCACACACCTGGTTCCCCAGGTCAATTTTTTTAAACATTTGAGTCATTTAGCAGACGCTCTTATCCAGAGCGACTTACAGTTAGTGAGTGCATACATTTTCATACTGGCCCCCCGTGGTAAACGAACCCACAACCCTGGCGTTGCAAGCGCCATGCTCTACCAACTGAGCTACGGTGCAGTCGTAAACAAAGGTTTCTGCACCAAATATTAAGTTCTGCTTTTCTGATGTATCAAATACTTATGTCATGCAATAAAATGCAAATTAATTACTTAAAAATCATACAATGTGATTTTCTGGATTTTTGTTTTAGAGTCCATCTCTCACAGTTGAAGTGTACCTATGATAAAAATTACAGACCTCTACATGCTTTGTAAGTAGGAAAACCTGCAAAATCGGCAGTGTATCAAATACTTGTTCTCCCCACTGTATACAGTACAATCACCTCTCTGATGGAAATAGGCTAGCCAAATGGAGCTGTTATTCAGGGCTTGAAAGCGTCGGCATGCTCTAAACCCCCATCCTCTCCTGTTCGATGGGCCTTTACTTGAAAAAAACACCAGCAAAAAAACTGAGCAGCCTGTTGCTAGGTTACCTCTTTAGTGTTTCTCCATCCTGAGTAACAATCATGCTCCTCTGTTGGGATAGGGGGGAGCAGTGGCGGCTCCTGAAAAAATTCTCAGGAGGGGCAATTTTTCTGATGATTTAGGTGACCTACACACATTTAAAAAAAGATATGTCCAGCAACAACATGAAGACAGGGGCAGCATATAAGTCAATACCAGAAGCATTTATTGACTGATCTCAAAAGTGTTGGCTTACCAGGGTTGGTGGAGCCCTCAGTTTCATCTTTGCCTCGCAAAGCTAACTCAAACACTCCGCAAAACTTCACACACTGGATTAGCCGGCTGAGGATGTGGCGGTTCTTGCTAATGTCGTAGTAAATATATTTGTTATAGTGAATATGGAATATGATATGTTGAGTAAAATGTTGTGCTAAGATCTATTTAGGTCAGGAGCTGGTTATAAGTTCTGTTCCTATCCAATAACAATGGACAAAAGGGTCCTATCTTGTCAGCCTTGTCAGCAGGTGGCCAAGGACAACACCCACGCCATAGGCCTCTCAGTTCTTCCAACTCACGAGTTCTTGCTCTGAGGACACACACACACACACAAACACACACACACACACATCATCACTGTTAAACACACACACACACACACACATCATCACTGTTAAACACACACACACACACACACACACACAAAAATCCCCTCTCTTAGGCTGAACATTTGAAGACAGAGAACCCGACTCAGAGCCAATGCAACAGTGACAGTAGCCTGCAGGGGACCTCGCCCAACTCATCAGGACCAATCAGAAGATCAGAACTACTAGATTGAACCTACTTCATTTATTGCATAAAATGTCTGCACACAATGTTTCGGGGCTCTCTTCAGATAATAATAATAATAATAATAATAATAATAATAATAATAATAATATGCCATTTAGCAGACGCTTTTATCCAAAGCGACTTACAGTCATGCGTGCATACATTTTTGTGTATGGGTGGTCCCGGGGATCGAACCCACTACCTTGGCGTTACAAGCACCATGCTCTACCAGCTGAGCTACAGAAAGTGGATACTCATGGATGCGCATTGCAATTGTAAAATGTCAACACAATTGGAGACACCACGTCATTTTTGGAGACATGTTATTGACAGTAAACTATTGTAGATGCGACTGCTAACTAACTAAAACATTTTAGCTGGCTAGCTAATCATCTTAGCTAAATGTGGGGCAAACAATTAAGTTATTTACCGTTAATTTGAGGGATTGGGGTGAAAGAAATCGAGTTACATAGTGATACTTTACGATATACTGTATTGACAATATCGCAATATTTTAGCGCTAGTTGGCTGTACCTGCACCAAAACACCATTATTGTTCCTTCATAGCTTGTTCTCAATCTTTTCACATTGGGAGCCAATTTGTTTTCAGCACTTTTATTTCCATGACTGATCAAAACTCGTTCTCATGGCTTTCTGATCCCTCTGCAACAGACATATGGTGCGCAATAAAATCACAGTATCGAATCGCAATACGTATAGAATCATGAGACTCGCAATGCTGATGCATATATCTTATCGTGAGGTTCCTGGCAATTCCCAGCCCAAGTTCATTTTTAAGAGTTTGACGAACGGGTCCGTGAACGCGATTCCAGATATATTTACCTCTGAATAAACTGCCTTTATTACACCATATCCACATCCAGTAAACTTGTGATTATCAACACTAACCTCATCGTTGTGGCGGCGGACAGCTAGCCTGTATCCCTCGTCATCCAGTTGAGTGAGTGGCAATGTCTTTTTTCGTTCGTACCAATTTTTGGAAAATCCTCGGGTGTAGGACTTTCCGCCTTTAGTAGAAACCTGTTGAATTATTAAATTTGGTCTGGGAGGTCCTAATTGTTTCGTTGCCAATTTATCTTCATTTGTTCGCCGACAAAAAGGAACTTCTTTCAAACAATCCACTCTTTTCTCAGTTACGTTCATGGTTACGTAACGTATGACGAAAGCGCGTAAGTGCAAGCCCACAGACACCCATTGAGATTGTATTGAAGGCTCTGAAATTTGAAAAAAATAGATTTTACATGGGAGTCTATGACAGAAGTTCTGGGCGATTTTCAATCTGACTGAAATCGCCCCAAAAGGGGGTGGAGCCATTTGAAGCACGACTTTAGCCTGATTCGACATTTAGTGGCAGTGTGGCACTGTGGCAGATCAGACGTATAGATTACAACACTGATAACTACTGTTGCCGTGATATAATTGATTAGAAAAAAAATCCCTTCCTTTTCCCGTTTGGCAGTGCGTCGCCCATATCGCCCTATTGAACAGGCCGTCCCTGGGGGGGAGTGTCACGATCGTTGAGAGATGGGTCAGACCAAGGTGCAGCGTGGTATGCGAACATGTTTATTTAAACCAAATAAACATTAAACAAAACAAGAAACAACGTAACGCGCCGTCCTCAGGCTAAACACATACAAGCCTAACACGGAAAAAGATCCCACAATTAAGGTAGGCAAACAGGCTACTTAAGCATGATCCCCAATCAGAGACAACAAGCGACAGCTGTCTCTGATTGGGAATCACACCCGGCCAAACATAGAAATACATTACCTAGATCACAAACATAGAATCTCCAGCATAGAATCTCACACCCTGACCAAACCAACTAAAGACAACAGACCTCTCAAGGTCAGGGCGTGACAGGGAGAGGATTGGGGGACAGGGAGGGAGCAAGAGAGGGCGATAGGGAGAGGGGAAGAAGAGGAGAGGGGATAGAGGGGTCTCCTTGGTCTATACATCCATACCACTCCATCACTCTGTCCAGGGAGATAGGAAACAGACCATACCTCTCCATCACTCTGTCCAGGGAGATAGGAAACAGACCATACCTCTCCATCACTCTGTCCAGGGAGATAGGAAACAGACATACAGAAGGTTAAGGGCCTGTGGCATTCAGCTGCTCCACGTCACTCTATGGATTTAGAGATGTGTGTCCAAGTGAAATAAACATAAACAGATGACTTGTGTAAGTAATACTGAGAACAGCCTATGT
The DNA here is from genome assembly GCF_964263955.1 of Coregonus lavaretus. NCBI lineage: Eukaryota > Metazoa > Chordata > Actinopteri > Salmoniformes > Salmonidae > Coregonus > Coregonus lavaretus. Next base: position 55,814,087 of record NC_139989.1, on the reverse strand, counting down.
ATAGACCTAGGTGTGATTTCTGGGAAAAGGAAGGTGCTGGAGAGGAGGGAATATGACTCTGGGACACATTTATATAAGCATGTCACCAAGGCACATAACATAGCTGTGTTTTGGGAGTAATGCTTCAAATCTCTGGGATCAAATTTCTGGGGAGGAAGGTACTGGAAATACAACATCTTAGAAATATGAATCTACAATAATCTACAATAATCTACAGGATGAGTTAATTGTCACTTATAATGAATGGATAGATACATACAGGTACCCTTTATTTATTTGATTAAGATAATTTGGACTCATATTTTGATTAGAGTGAGACAAATCTAAGATTATACATGGTTGTTTCTCTGGAGCAAAACATGAGAAGTATGAGAAAATACTCTACAAATGTTTTCTATGAGAATTAAATGTGATAAAGAAGAGATCTCAAATTGGATTTTCATTTTCTATGGGTTTAATAATAATAATAATTTATTTAATTGACAGAAAATAATCTCAAAGCGCATAACAACCAAAACAAACAAACAACTAATTGAAATTGAGATGCTAGAGATGGAGATTAAATACCTTTATTTGGCTTCGGATGAAAGGCTGTGAGTTGGGGCAGTTTGGATTGGAATGGCAGTGTCGTTTCAGGGGATTAGGCATCGATGGTACAGCCAGAGAGAAACAAAGATAATCTGACAAACAGGCCCGGAGCTCGTCATCAGTGAACCACATTTGCTTCTCCGACAGTCAGTTCCTCCACAGGTCCCGCTCCTCTGTAGGTACTGGTCCTCCATTGCCGAACATGTAGCACCCACCTGTGTGATGCCATGGCTGCTGAAAAGCACACGAAAAGCCACCACATATTGGCAGTGGTAACCTTTTACTGCAGTGGGCTAAATCAGGGTCACACAGAGTGTTTTTTGGTTGTCTTAAACAAATCTACCTTGAAACACAAGTATACACCTCACACACATGGTTATGGGCTTAAAGAAAAGAAGACACCTGTACCATGTCAGATATAGAGTTGAAATAATGTTTATTAATGATGAAATTATGAACAAATTAATAACATTCCACCCATGAGGCCACTAGAGGGCGATTTTGTCATTTGACTGTAGGAAAGGGCTACGAACAGTCCCTGAGCCTGTTCTGCCATCTTTGGACACAGCATGCAGTACTTGTTGTAATTCTTCTTGACAGAGGAAACAATAAAGCCGGGGATGCATTATTTGAATCCAAACAGGTAGCTAGCTAGCTAGCTATAAGCCAAAAATATAGACTTTTCATCCCAATTCTGCAACTCTGAGAGTCAAGACCACGAGATGTAAGTGATCAACTCCCAGAGCAGTCAAAGCCCAACAAAGTATTTTAATAATGCAACAAAAAAACACACAAAAAATAACAAAATTATGTACAATATTTACAGAGCTCTCTGCCTAGACGACCTCACCGTGCCATGGCAACCACAGAAAGGGGTCTTTGAGAAAAGAAAATGTCTGCCAGGTTAATTGGTAGTGCTGGTGCATTGGGAGGCAGATACAACCCAGAGCCACCATGCACCTGCACCCACTTCAATAAATGTTTTAATCTCTTTCCCTCCGCAGCCAAGAACTGCTCCTACTTCAAACACTTCACTAAGGAAGAAGAGGCAGAAGGGTTTGAAGCCAAAACTCAGAAAGGTGAGTTCTCTCTCTCCTTCATTACAGGCTTCAGGTGAATGAGCCACAGTGCAACACAAGCTTTTGGAAAATAATAAACAAAATAACATTCGGTCAGTTTCACCACTGTGAAATTCTCTATGGCGGTTTTAGACAATGTACAACTTGAATTTTGAGTTGTAAATTGGTTAATACATGAGTACAGTTCCCTCAAATATGAAACATTTCCTTAAATATCAGCCTATGCTGTAGAGGGGGAGGCATGGTGACTATGAATTACATTTATACTTTGTGTCTATGGTACTGACTCATTGGACTCTCAGCATGACAATAAAACACATTCAGTCACTGCCGTACCAAAACACAGACATGAATGGTACCCTTTGTGATTGGCAAACACTCTCTCTCTTCCTTTCTCTCTCTCCCCTCTTCTCTCTCTCGCACACACACACACACACACACACACACACACACATTGCACACGCACACGCACACACGCACCTCCAAAAACATATGCCAGACGTGCCTGCGATTAGCTATTAGTTACATCTCACATTGCTCTTTTTAAAACAGATGCTATTCCAGGAGACTCCTCCTCCTTCCACCCATATCAGCCACTGAATGGCCCTTTGATTTATCAGATTGATATAGTTCCTCACGGATTGACGTTTCACAGTGCTCTCTACTTACATCCGTACTGAGGTACGGATGTAAATATCCCTCAAAATCTGCTATTGGCACCCATACAAATTAGCCCCAAGGTTGCCTTCTTAAATCCTGTTCATTCTCTTCAATTAAACACCATGACTGTTTTCTCATTAGCTGGGAATGTTTTTTGAAATGTCAGATACAACATACTTTGTGATATTGTTAATAACCTACTGCATACCCCTTAAAATATACATTTTATTTTGCTGGGTATGCTATTAGCATGCTAACGCTCATTAAGACAGACAGGTAGAATAGCTAGCCATCGCTAGCATTCACTGGTTGAAGTTGAAGTAACTTTTGAGTGTAATGGAGTTGACTGGTGACTCACAACAGCTGTACGGGAGCTAGAATCCAGTTATAATATAAACATGTTTAACTATGTGTGTCATTATTGCTTGAAATCAGGATTCTGCACTGCTTTCAATGGGGAAAGATTGCTTCCGTACCCCGCTCATCCCTGCTTGTGTGAATTTAGTTGAAAACGTCACTTTGCCGTGTGGACCTATAGGCTGTGTCTGTGTCCCAAATGCCTCTATGGAGCCTGGTCAAAAGTAGTGCCATTTGGGACGCAGACATAATATTCCCTCGCAGGACGACAGGCAGAGGCAGCCGAGCCTAACGTCTAAGGTCACACGCACGCAGACACAGATTGTATGTCTCCCTCCATGTCTCTCCACAGCCAAGCCATGACAAAACTAGCTATTTGAGTGGAACGATCACACTTATTTCACGCTCAATGCTCTCCGGCTGCTCAGTCAGGGAGTTAAGACAGGAAAGTCAGCCCTGGCTTATCTTAATCTGTACAATGGGCCTGGAGGATTGGAGGGGGGTTACATTTGACATTTTAGTCATTTTAGCAGATGCTCTTATCCAGAGCGACTTACAGTTAGTGAGTACATACATTATTTTTTTATTTTTCATACTGGACCCCTGTGGGAATCAAACCCACAACCCTGGTGTTGCAAACGCCATGCTCTACCAACTGAGCTACATCCCTGCCGGCCATTCCCTCCCCTACCCTGGACGACGCTTGGCCAATTGTGCGCCGCCCCATGGGTCTCCCGGTCACGGCCGGCTATGACAGAGCCTGGATTCGAACCAGGATCTCTAGTGGCACAGCTAGCACTGCGATGCAGTGCCTTAGACCACTGCGCCACTCGGGTTAGAGAGGAGAGCCCGATGAGTCACCTGGAGACAAGGCTTCTCTCTTCATCACTCCTCTGCTAGAAGTAGTGGTAATAGACAGTTTTAGTGTATTGTAGCATGGTTAAACCAGACTGAATGCTGAGCTCAGTGAAACAGTGGTGATCGCACCATTCAGTCTGCTGGTTCAACCTGGCTAACTATATTGTCAGTGATGGTTAATGAAGACACTGTTCAAGATGGCACTCTGCTGTATTCTCTTCATGCTGATTAAGGTTAATTGGAGGGGGGATGGGTTAGTGGGAGGGAGTTCCAATGCCTTAGAATGGGAGATGGTTTACAGTAAGAACTGAATGGATTTCTGTTGGAAATAATGATGAAAGGTAAACAGATTGAAGCCCTGATCCTCCGAAATGCTTGACTTGAGGATCCTTCTTTCTAGCAGGTGTTTATTACAATACAAAACCTCAAAGTTGACCCATTAATGCTGTCATAAACAACGTTAAACTGGCCATGTTCAGTGTTCAGTAAGGCACACTGTGCTAAAACGCTTTGCAACGGAAAATGGGAATATGTGTTCTTATTGGACAAGTTCAGATAGTATCTCCCCATTCCAGAACATTTTCTCTCCACTGAACAGGATACATTGTCTGCACTGAATGCCAATATCCCCCACTGTGTACCTCTCCTCATCTTTTGCTACATTTGAGCTTTTAGCTTGTGCTGGTATCTCTCTCTCTCTCTCTCTCTCTCTCTCAGAGTACAACCTCTCAGCAGCGGCCATCGCTGTGTTCAGCCTGGCCTTCATGACCCTGGGGTCGCTGTGCGTCATGTGCTCCTTCGGGAAGGGGCGGGACTACCTGCTGAGGCCTGCTGGGATGTTCTTTGCCTTCGCAGGTCAGAGACATCTACTTTTAACTTAGATATTCACGTCATACATCAGGCATGACTACGAAGAACATGGTACATTTTTCTGCCTGTCCACCCAGGTCCATCAGTTATTTGTTCATTTGTTAGTTAGTTTGTCCGTTTGTTACAGTTTTTCTCGATTGCTAAGACACATTTCTTGAAAGCTGCTCTCCTTTTCTCTTAACTGTGAACACAAAACCCAATTTTCAAGCTACATTCACAAAACCTCAGACTCTTCTTGCAAAACCAAACTTTCACCTCAAAACAGTTCAATCTGTGCTCAAAACTGAACTATGTTGTCAAATCGTGCCCCGAGTCAATCAAAATTAAAAACACTACTGAACAGTCACTAAACACTACGTAGAAAAATAGAAAACACAATGCTCAGGACATGAAGCTGGAGAAATAAATGTTTATTGTTCACTGTAGGCTAAATGCATGTTGCAAAACAAAAAAAACCTGTGCATTTAGCACTTGTACAAAAAGACAAAACAGAAATCTTGTGCATTTACATGTAGCACTTGTAAAAACAAACAGAAATCTTATGCGTTTGCCACTTGTGTACAGTAAGCCCATGTAAAAATAAAGTAAAAAAATATACAAATAAGTGCATTACTCAGCCACAGCATCATGTCTCCGTACTGGGTCAGGCCACAGGACTTCATCCACATCACAGGCCACATTTTGTCTGGCCAGGCAACGGGGGAAAAAACCCCTGGCATGCCGTATCCAGGCTTGGCATGCCTCCACACCTATGTCACCACAGGCAAGTCCCATGGCTTGCAGGAGATTTACCCTGGTGTAAGGTTGGCGTTCATATACCTTCCACCGCCATGAGGAGAAGAATTCCTCAATGGGGTTTAGGAAAGGGGAATACGGTGGAAGGCAAAGATTGATAAAACCTTGGTTCATATTGTACCACTCTCTAACCTGGAGGGCTCTGTGAAAACTCACATTGTCCCAAACAACAACATAGATGGGATGCTCATCCTGCTGCCCTAACAAAGCATCTCGCATGTGATTGAGGAAAATGAGGAGCTGGTGAGTGTTGTAGGGCCCCAGGTTGGCATGATGGTGGACAACCCCATGATTGCTGATGGCAGCACATAATGTGACATTGCCACCACGCTGCCCAGGAACACCAACAATGGCCCGATGGCCAATCACATTACGGCCTCTCCTTCTCCTTTTGGTGAGATTAAACCCAGCTTCATCCATGTAGATGTATTGATGGGGTCTTTCCATTGCATCCAGTTGAAAAACCCTCTGTAGAAATAGATATCGTTTTATAAGTGATACGGAAAAAGTGATTTAGGCCACTACAGTAAATCACTACTTAGAGTAATCAACATTGAATGTGTCTGGATATATGCCAACCTGTACATACTGGAATCTTTGCTCTTTGACTCTGTCTGAGTTGCGATCAAAGGGCACTCTGTATAGCTGTTTCATGCGCAGTCTGTTGCGCTTGAGGACACGATCAACAGTAGAGAGGCTGACACTGTTGATACCCTCAAAATTTAAATGGTCCTCAATGATCTTCTGCTGAATTTCACTCAGTTTAATGGCATTGTTCTCACGGACCATATCAACAATTAGGGTCTCTTGGTGTGGGGAGAACATACCTGTCCTCCCACCCCCATGTGGCAGTCTTTCAATTCTACAAAAAGAGAACATGGAGTTACAAAAAATATACATGGAATACTAGGCCTACAAACAGTTAGACCAACCCTCCATTACAATACTACAGTACATTGGTACAGTGATGTACTGAAACATATATTTACTTACAGTATACTGTGGTACAGTATATAGTATGTCATACAGTAATTGCTGTCAACATTTACATACTGTACTATAATGTCAAAAAAAGGTAATTACCTGTTCTCTTCTCTAAATCTTCGGATTATGGTGGACACAGTGAATCTACTGATGTTTGGTTGTACCCTTTGTCCAGCCTCCCTCATGCTCATACCATGGACAAGAACATGGTCAATCACAGTAGCTCTGATTTCATCAGATATTACTGTTCTTTGTCTTCGCTGACCACCTCGACCACCTCGACCTCCTCTCACACGAACTCTTCCTCTCAGATTTCTATCCATTGTAGGGCCTCACAAACCAGTGCTCTCTGAACTGGCTTACTGTATATGTTCCCTCACATCATTAGCCACAAGTGTGATCAATTTTGAGTTGTTGTGTTCAAGTGGTGACACCTGTGCTCTAATTGTGTTTGACTTTTGTCACCTGTGCTCACCATTATGCAGCACGGGTGCATCACAATGAAAATGTGTTGGCAAGTTATGTCTAAACAGGAGAAAAGTGCTTATGGTTTTGCCAAAAGAGTGATTGATTCAATCAGTGGGTTCAGGCAACTGAGCATTTGGTTCAGACAATAGGGTTTAGTGTTTTAGCAATTGAGAAAAACTGTAATTCATTCATTAGTTTGTATATTCTTTCCATCTGTCCATCCGTCCGTATGCCCATCCATCCATCCATCCATCTGCCCATCCATCCTGACCTGTGCCCCTTCTCCCTCTAGGTCTCTGCATCATCATCTCTGTGGAGGTGATGCGTAACTCCACCAAGCGGATGATTGACAGCGAGGAGACCGTCTGGGAACAGTACTACTACTCCTGGTCGTTTGAATGTGCCTGCGCCTCCTTTGTCCTCCTGGTCTTCAGTGGCCTCAGCCTGTTGATCATCTCCATGCCCCAGATGCCACGCAACCCCTGGGAGACCTGTATGGATGCAGAGCCAGACTCTATGGAGCCCTTAGACTAGTAGTAGTAGATCAGACTAGAACAGATTTGACCTGACCAGATCAACCCCTGGGAGACCTGCATGGACACAGAGTCAGACTCCATGGAGCCCATAGACTAGTAGTAGACTCCACTAGAACAGACCAGATCAGAAAAGATTGAAACAGAACTGACCAGACTAGTCTATTCCAGACCAGACCAGACTAGACCAGGGGAATCTTCAACCAAGGCTGCCAAAACCATACATTTGTAATAGAATCCAACTGAAGATAAACTAACTTGAGGCTGGTGGTGGGGGCAACAGAGTTAATGATACAAAGGAATGAGAGTGGGGCACCCCGCCTAAGTAATGGTAGAAGGGGAAACACTGCATTACACTGCTTGGTTTTAAGTGTACAGATAAAGATAAGATGTAAGGCAGGAACTCTGAGCAGTCCTCGAGGGCCACATATGTTCCTTTCTTTGGTCCTTAACTGATACATTTGTGTCATTGATTGCAGAGAGTGTCCACTCTCCTGGTCCATATCATCCGTTACTAAGCAACAGACACTGTGGCACTTGAGGACTGCCCTGATATAGGGTGTGTTCGTAAATTCACCATGGCAACCTACTCCAATTGCAGACCACTCTAGTTGGAGAGTGCCAGAGCGCAGAATAATTTATGAATTTCCGAACTTCCTAAACTCGGTTGTTATGACAGATGTAAGTAAACATCGACAAAAAAGGTAATTAAATTGTTGCCAGTAATACAGTTACAGTCACTAACCCTCTTGATAACATGAAACACTCTAGCACCTCTAGCAGCTCTGCAAGGGTGGGTAACATGTTCAGAGTGAGGTGTTCTCTCATTTGTGTCTGGAAGTAGCTAGCAAGTAAGCTAACCAAGTTTAGCCAGTTAGCGTGGGTGCTTGACTGCCGTTGTGAGGTCAGAACGCTCGGATCAACCCTACTTTTGTCCAGAGCGTCCAGTGTGTGCTCTGAACGCTCCGAGAGCGAAACACTCTGAATTTATCAACGGACAATCTGACAACGCTCTGAATTTAGGAATGGTCAAAGCACTCTGAGCGCACTCTGACACTCTAGAGCGAATTTACGAACGCACCCATAGTGTACAGTATTAAAATGTAACTTTTGCCTAAAGTGACAACACAGACAGAAATAGTTAAAGAACCTAGCAACATAGTGAGCGGATACTCTGTGTCATTTAATATAGTTTGAGCTGTTGTCTTGCATACTTCTAATATAAATGTCGCTTTAGCTTTCTACATTTTTAAAAGAAATAACTTAATGCTTTAATGAATGTTGCATCCAGGCAGCTACAAACAATGTTTATTTATTTAACATGTATCAATGGATTAAACCATATTGAAGCTCCAGTGCAATGCCTGTACAATGATCTACTGTGTTAGTTAGGGAGCTTTACTGCTGTTTATTGTTTACCAAGACAACGTAGAATACACAGCGTATATACAGTACATGGGCCCATAAAGATGATACATATAATGTTGTTTTTTGTTCAATAGTAGCTTCACCAAACAATCCATTACAATCTAACTTGAACACAAACCGCCCACCACAGTGATCAAAGCAACAAGGTCTGTAATGATTGGGCAGATACATTGTCTGCACTGAATGCCAATACACTCACTCTCTCTCTCTCTCTCTCTCGATACCATTCCGCTGACTCCATTCCAGCCATTACTATTAGCCGTCCTCCTTCAGCAGCCTCCACTGGTGTACGTGCGTGCTTGTGTGCATGCGTACGTTGGTGTGTATGCCAAATTGTGTGTGTGTGTGCGTGTGTTTGTGAGAGCATGTCAATCTGAATCAGCATCGGGACTGATAATGTCAGCTAGTGAGCAAACAGCTTTAATCAGTGGAGGACATTGAAGTGGATTGGTGTGAGCGTTTCACTCTCCAGTAAATTTAGTGGGATGATCAATCTGAGCAAGCTGCGTTCAACAGCCAGAGGAGGGAAAATTGTCCAGGTGTCAGGTGATAAACATGATAAACACCTTACTTACGATACTAGTCCTCTCTCTGTTTTCATTACTCATTCTCTCTCGCTCTCTCTCTCTCTCTCTCTCTCTCTCAAACCCTCACACTCTCACTCTCTCTCTCTGTGAATCACAGCAGTTGATGCTGACATGGAATTGGAGAACAATCACACAAGATCTGATGTACTGTATTTTTCAATTATTTTGGGTCATTCATCGAAAACAATTATGTCTGCAAGCTTCACTTTCAGCTACTTCTGTTTCTATTTAGCAAACAGTACAGGTATCAACTAATAGCGGATTCAAACAAATCGATGATTTGTTACTGAAAAAGCTTGAGAACATGGTATAGTACAGTACACAGTATGAATTCAATAGTCAAGAGAAATCCCATGTCCTATGACATTAGAATGACAAACAGTCATGCTGAAACCATCAAGTTGTATCCCATATCACATCCCCATTGGAATAATAAACAGTCATGCTGAAACCATCAAGTTGTATCCCATATCACATCCCCATTAGAATGACAAACAGTCATGCTGAAACCATCAAGTTGTATCCCATATAACATCCCCATTTGAATGACAAACAGTCATGCTGAAACCATTAAGTTGTATCCAATATTGAGAATTCCATGGCAACATATTGTACTGAAGCCTTTATGAGACATATAGGCAGTGGTGTAAAGTACTTAAGTAAAAATACTTGAAAGTACTACTTAAGTAGTTTTTTGTGGTATCTGTACTTAACTCTACTATTTATATTTTTGACAACATTTACTTTTACTTCACTACATTCCTTAAGAAAATAGTGTACATTATACTCCATACATTTTCTGACACCCAAAACCACTCGTTACATTTTGAATGCTTAGCAGGACAGGAAAATGGTCCAATTCACACACTTATCAAGAGAACAACCCTGGTCATCCCTACTGCCTCTGATCTGGCAGACTCACTAAACACAAATGCTTGGTTTGTAAATTATGTCTGAGTGTTGGAGTGTCCCCCTGGCTATCCATAAATAAATACAAAACTAAAATTGTGCCGTCTGGTTTGCTTAATATAAGTATTTTGAAATTATTTAGACTTTTACTTTTACTTTTGATACTTAAGTATATTTTAGCAATTACATTTACTTGTGATACTTAAGTATATTTAAAACCAAATACTTTTAGACTTTTACTCAAGTAGTAGTTTACTGGGTGACTTTCACTTTTACTTGAGTAATTTTCTATTAAGGTATCTTTACATTTACGTCATTTAGCAGACGCTCTTATCCAGAGCGACTTACAAATTGGTGCATTCACCTTATGATAGTCAGTGGGACAACAACTTTACAATATATATATATATTTTTTTTTTTTTGGGGGGGTGGGGTAAGGGGGGGTAGAAGGATTACTTTATCCTATCCCAGGGATTCCTTAAAGAGGTGGGGTTTCAAGTGTCTCCGGAAGGTGGTGAGTGACTCAGCTGTCCTGGCGTCGTGAGGGAGCTTGTTCCACCATTGGGGTGCCAGAGCAGCGAACAGTTTTGACTGGGCTGAGCGAGAACTGTGCTTCCGCAGAGGTAGGGGGCCCAGCAGGCCAGAGGTGGATGAACGCAATGCCCTCGTTTGGGTGTAGGGACTGATCAGAGCCTGAAGGTATGGAGGTGCCGTTCCCCTCACAGCTCCGTAGGCAAGCACCATGGTCTTGTAGCAGATGCGAGCTTCAACTGGAAGCCAGTGGAGTGTGTGGAGGAGCGGGGTGACGTGAGAGAACTTGGGAAGGTTGAACACCAGACGGGCTGCGGCGTTCTGGATGAGTTGTAGGGGTTTAATGGCACAGGCAGGGAGCCCAGCCAACAGTTGCAGTAATCCAGACGGGAGATGACAAGTGCCTGGATTAGGACCTGTGCCGCTTCCTGTGTAAGGCAGGGTCATACTCTGCGAACGTTGTAGAGCATGAACCTACAGGATCGGGTCACCATCTTGATGTTAGCGGAGAACAACAGAGTGTTGTCCAGGGTCACCCCAAGGCTCTTTGCACTCTGGGAGGAGGACACAACAGAGTTGTCAACCTTGATGGCGAGATCATGGAACGGGCAGTCCTTCCCCGGGAGGAAGAGCAGCTCCGTCTTGCCGAGGTTCAGCTTGAGTTGGTGAGCCGTCATCCACACTGATATGTCTGCCAGACATGCAGAGATGCGATTCGCCACCTGGTTATCATAAGGGGGAAAGGAGAAGATTAATTGTGTGTCGTCTGCGTAGCAATGATAGGAAAGGCCATGTGAGGATATGACAGAGCCAAGTGACTTGGTGTATAGTGAGAATAGGAGAGGGCCTAGAACTGAGCCCTGGGGGACACCAGTGGTGAGAGCACGTGGTGCAGAGACAGATTCTCGCCACGCCACCTGGTAGGAGCGACCTGTCAGGTAGGACGCAATCCAAGAGTGAGCCGCGCCGGAGATGCCCAACTCGGAGAGGGTGGAGAGGAGGATCTGATGGTTCACAGTATCAAAGGCAGCAGATAGGTGTAGAAGGACGAGAGCAGAGGAGAGAGAGTTAGCTTTAGCAGTGTGGAGAGCCTCCGTGACACAGAGAAGAGCAGTCTCAGATGAATGACCAGTCTTGAAACCTGACTGGTTTGGATCAAGAAGGTCATTCTGAGAGAGATAGCAAGAGAGTTGGCTAAAGACGGCACGCTCAAGAGTTTTGGAGAGAAAAGAAAGAAGGGATACTGGTCTGTAGTTGTTGACATCGGAGGGATCGAGTGTAGGTTTTTTGAGAAGGGGTGCAACTCTCGCTCTCTTGAAGACGGAAGGGACATAGCCAGCGGTCAAGGATGAGTTGATGAGCGAGGTGAGGTAAGGGAGAAGGTCTCCGGAAATGGCCTGGAGAAGAGAGGAGGGGATAGGGTCAAGCGGGCAGGTTGTTGGGCGGCCGGCCGTCACAAGTCGCAAGATTTCATCTGGAGAGAGAGGGGAGAAAGAAGTCAAAGCATAGGGTAGGGCAGTGTGAGCAGGACCAGCGGTGTCATTTGACTTAACAAACGAGGATCGGATGTCGTCAACCTTCTTTTCAAAATGGTTGACGAAGTCATCCACAGAGAGGGAGGAGGGGGTGGGGGGGGGGTGAGGGGGAGGAATTACTCAATTATGACAATTGGGTACTTTTTCCACCACTGCATATAGGTGACCTATAGCACTGAAGCCTAAATGAGACCTATAGGTGACCTATAGTTTCGGGGCACAAACGCAACATCATGCTCTACGATCGAGTCACATCCCTATTACAATGACAAAGTAACTGTAATACTGAATTAATTTGAGAATTTCCATGGCAACCTATAGATGACCTACAGGTAACTGCCAAAACAATGGAAAACCTTGAGTAAATGAGGGATACAAAGTATATTGAAAGCAGGTGCTTCCACAGAGGTGTGGTTCCTGAGTTAATTAAGCAATTAACATTCCATCATGCTTAGGGTCATGTATAAAGATGCTGGTAAGGCCATTATTTTGGCTACCATGGCTATGCCCCCATAGGATGAAAATGCCCCCATCCACAGGACATGAGTGGTCACTGAATGGTTTGAGGAGCATGAAAACGATGTAAACCATTCTGCCATGGCCGTCTCAGTCACCAGATCTCAACCCAATTTAACACTTATGGAAGATTCTGGATCGGCGCTTGAGACAGCATTTTCCTCCACCATCAACAAAACACCAAATTATGGAATTTCTCATGGAAGAATGGTGTCGCATCCCTCCAATAGGGTATAACTTGTAGAATCTATGCCAAGGTCCATTGAAGCTGTTCTGGCTTGTGGTGGCCCAACACCCTATTATGACACTTTATGTTGGTGTTTACTGTATAGTCCAGTATATGTGACCTATGTGTGACCTATAGTTTAGAGGCGACTTATAAAAAGCAGCATTATTTCCAACAGAAGAAAAGAAAGAAAACATCATATTCCTCTGGGAAAACTGTGGCTGTGTCACCATCCCTGGTGTTGCGTCACATGTCACTAAACAGGGTTGAGACACACACACGCACAAACAGACACACACACACACATTCTGGTGGTTTACGGTAAGCCAGGCCAGCCCTTTGGGGGAGAAATGACATGAGGTGTCAGTCCTAAACCTAACCTCCTGACAGAGTTGTGGGCTGGTCCCAAATGGCACCCTGTTCCCTTTATATTCCCCCTATGGGCCCTGGTCAAAAGTAATGCACTATATAGGGCACAGGGTGCCATTTGGGGGACACACTGGTTTCCCTAGAAGAGAACAGTCATTTGTACAGTTGGCCTACAGTAGAACACACAGAGGGGGATATACAGTGCATTCTGAAAGTATTCAGACCCCTTGACTTTTTCCACATTTTGTTACGTTACAGCCTCATTCTAAAATGGATTAAATAACAAAATTCCTCATCAATCTACACACAATACCCCATAATGACAAAGCGAAATCAGGTTTTTAGACATTTTTGCAAATTTATAAAAAGAATTAAACTGAAATATCACATTTATACTATCGGTCAAAAGTTTTAGAACATCTACTCATTCAAGGGTTTTTCTTTATTTTTACTATTTTGTACATTGTAAAATAATAGTGAAGACATCAAAACTATGAAATAACATATATGGAATCATGTAGTAAGCAAAAAAGTGTTAAACAAATCCAAATATATTTTAAATATGAGATTCTTCGAAGTAGCCACCCCGTGCCTTGATGACAGCTTTGCACACTCTTGGTATTCTCTCAACCAGCTTCATGAGGTTGTCACCTGGAATGCATTTCAATTAACAGGTGTGCCTTCTTAAAAGTGAATTTGTGGAATTTATTTCCTTCTTAATGCGTTTGAGCCAATCAGTTGTGTTGTGACAAGGTAGGGGGTATACAGAATACAGCCCTATTTGGTAAAAGACCAAGTCCATATTATGGCAAGGACAGCTCAAATAAGCAAAGAGAAACGACAGTCCATCATTACTTGAAGACATAAAGGTGAGTCAATACGGACCATTTCAAGAACTTTGAAAGTTTCTTCAAGTGCAGTCGCAAAAACCATCAAGCGCTATGATGAAACTGGCTCTCATGAGGACCACCACAGGAAAGTAAGACCCAGAATTACCTCTGCTGCAGAGGATAAGTTCATTAGAGTTACCAGCCTCCGAAATTGCAGGCCAAATAAATGCTTCACAGAGTTCAAGTAACAGACACATCTCAACATCAACTGTTCAGAAGAATCAGGCCTTCATGGTCGAATTGCTGAAAAGAAATCACTACTAAAGGACACCATTAAGAAGAAGATACTTGATTGTGCCAAGAAACACGAGCAATGGACATTAGACCGGTGGAAATTTGTCCTTTGGTCTGGAGTCCAAATTTGCGATTTTTGGTTCCAACTGCTGTGTCTTTGTGAGACGCGGTGTGGGTGAACAGATGCTCTCTGCATGTGTATTTCCCACCATAAAGCATGGAGGAAGAGGTGTTATGGTGTTGGGGTGCTTTGCTGGTGACACTGTCTGTGATTTATTTAGAATTCAAGGCACACTTAACCAGCATGGCTACCACAGCATTCTGCAGCGATATGCCATCCCATCTGGTTTGGGCTTAGAGGGACTATAATTTGTTTTTCAACAGGACAATGACCCAACACACCTCCAGGCTGTGTAAGGACTATTTTACCAAGAAGGAGAGTGATGGAGATGGTAAGGTAAGATCCAAGATGGCGTAGTAGTGCAGTTCTGTTTTTGTCGTGTGTCTGTAAATAGCCTGTAAATACCCTGTTTTTTTATTTTATTTTTCGTACATATTTCCCTATCAGACTTTTCATCCTTCTACAAAATATACTTTCCTGCAACCCGCCTCACTCAATGTGGAACGGATTCTATTATTGACTTACCTTTTATCTAGAATCTCCAGTTGAAACTAGCTAGCCAGCTAACTAGCTACTTGCTATTAGCACAATTGGCCCAGCGTCGTCCAGGGTAGGGGAGGGAATGGCCGGCAGGGGATGTAGCTCAGTTGGTAGAGCATGGCGTTTGCAACGCCAGGGTTGTGGGTTCGATAAAATAATGTATGTGCTAACTGTAAGTCGCTCTGGATAAGAGCGTCTGCTAAATGACTAAAATGTAAATGTATTAGCCACAGTTAGCGGTATTTCACCCAGAACATTGGGTTTTTCTGCGGGATTAATTTAATCACTGGACATTAATCACCGGATCGCAACTAGCTAGCCGCAACCGAATGGATGTTGCTGTCTGGCTAATCACCACTGCCCCCGATGCAAGCACCAGTTAGCCTCGAGTTAGCCTAGAGCCAGGCTCATATCTACCTCTAGGTCTACCGGACGGGAGTAGCCAGCTAACTAGCTACTTGCTATCAGCTACCGTTAGCGGTTTTTCACCATTGTCCGTGGCCTGCACCACTCACCAGCCAGCTCTAGTCTGGACTATTATTCGGCCAGTCTGCACAGCGCGTTATCGACCCAGAACATATCCGTTTTTCTGCCGGAATCACTGAATCACTGGACCTTTAACTCCGGATTCATCGCTACCAGCTAGCTGCAACAAAATGGACGTTGTGGTCTGGCTAATCATCCTGAGCTAGGCCCATCTCCCGGCTATCTACCTCTCTGTCAACCGGACGGGACCACCTAGTGTTGACACGGAGCCCCGCCGATCCTACACGACTGGTCTGCTGACGAAATCGTCTGATGTGGTTACAACAGGCTTCCCGTTACGACGTCGACCACGAAGATTCCATCTGCTAGCCCCGGCCCGCTAGCACAAGCTAGCCGTGGCCTCTTGCTTGCTAGTGCTTTAGCAGCCCCCGAACTACCTCCGAACTATCCTATTGCTGTTCACCGGACCTTATGATAACTCAGCTATTCAGCTGATGTCTGCTGGCCTGTTCCTTTTTACGGTACCGCATCCTGTTTATGTTTAGCCTCAGCCCAAACTGTGTCGTCATTAACAGCTGTTGTCTTAGCTCTCTCAAATTACACCTGTGATTGCTTTATGCCTCTCTCCCATCTCAATATGGTTAGCTTATTGTTGTTTCGGTTATTTCTAATTGTACTATTTCACTGTAGATCCCCCAGCCCAGCTAAACCTGCCTTAGATAGCTCCTTTGTCCCACCCCCCATACACGCGGAGACCGACTCAATTGGTGCCTCCAGTGATGCTATCTCTTTCATTGTTACCCAACGCTTAGGTTTACCTCCACTTTACTCATATCCTTCCATATCGTTGTCTATACATAATGCCCTGAATCTTTTCTACAACGCCCGGAAATCTGCCCCCTTTATTCTATGTACCCAACGCACTAGAAGACCAGTTCTTAAAGCCTTTAGCCGTATCCTTATTCTAGTCCTCCTCTGTTCCTCCGGTGATGTAGAAGCTAACCCAGGCCCTGCAGCCCTCAGTATCACTCCTACTCCCCAGGCGCTATCATTTGCTGACTTCTGTAATCGCAAAAGCCTTGGTTTCCTGCATGTAAATATCAGAAGTCTACTTCCTAAGTTTGAGTTATTCACTGCGTTAGCACACTCCGCCAACCCTGATGTTCTAGCAGTGTCTGAATCCTGGCTTAGGAAGGCCACCAAAAATTCTGACATTTCCATCCCCAACTATAACATTTTCCGTCTAGATAGAACTGCCAAAGGGGGTGGAGTTGCAATCTACTGTAGAGATAGCATGCAGAGCTCTATCATACTATCCAGGTCTGTGCCCAAACAGTTTGAGCTTCTACTTCAAAAAAATCCACCTTTCCAGAAATAAGTCTCTCACTGTTGCCGCTTGCTACAGACCCCCCTCAGCCCCCAGCTGTGCCCTGGACACCATATGTGAATTGATTGCCCCCCATTTATTCTCAGAGTTCGTACTGCTTGGTGACCTAAATTGGGATATGCCTAATACCCCGGCCATCCTACAATCCAAACTAGATGCCCTCAATCTCACGCAAATTATCAACGAACCTACCAGGTACAACCCTAAATCCGTAAACATGGGTACCCTCATAGATATCATCCTGACTAACTTACCCTCTAAATACACCTCAGCTGTCTTCAACCAGGATCTCAGCAATCACTGCCTTATTGCCTGCGTCTGTAACGGGTCTGCGGTCAAACGACCACCCCTCATCACTGTCAAACGCTCCCTAAAACACTTTAGCGAGCAGACCTTCCTAATTGACCTGGCCCAGGTATCCTGGATGGATATAGATCTCATTCCGTCAGTAGAGGATGCCTGGTTGTTCTTTAAAAGTAATTTCCTCTCAATCTTAAATAAACATGCCCCATTCAAAAAATACAGAACTAAGAACAGATATAGCCCCTGGTTCTCCTCAGACTTGACTGCCCTTGACCAGCACAAAAACATCCTGTGGCGTACTGCATTAGCATCAAATAGCCCCCGCGATATGCAACTTTTCAGGGAAGTTAGGAACCAATATACACAAGCAGTCAGGAAAGCAAAGGCTAACTTTTTCAAACAGAAATTTGCATCCTGCAGCACTAACTCCAAAAAGTTTTGGGACACTGTAAAGTCCATGGAGAATAAAAGCACTTCCTCCCAGCTGCCCACTGCACTGAGGCTAGGAAACACTATCACCACCGATAAATCTACAATAATCGAGAATTTCAACAAGCATTTTGCTACGGCTGGCCATGCTTTCCACCTGGCTACCACTACCCCGGCCACCAACTCTGCACCCTCCGCTGCAACTTGCCCATGCCCCCCCCCCCGCTTCTCCTTCACACAAATTCAGACAGATGATGTTCTGAAAGAGCTGCAAAATCTGGACCCCTACAAATCAGCTGGGCTAGACAATCTGGACCCTTTCTTTCTAAAACTAGCCGCCGAAATTGTCGCAACCCCTATTACTAGTCTGTTCAACCTCTCTTTCGTAACGTCTGAGATCCCCAGAGATTGGAAAGCTGCCGCGGTCATCCCCCTCTTCAAAGGGGGTGACACTCTAGATCCAAACTGTTACAGACCTATATCCATCCTGCCCTGCCTTTCGAAAGTATTTGAAAGCCAAGTTAACAAACAGATCACCGACCATTTCGAATACCACCGTACCTTCTCCGCTATGCAATCCGGTTTCCGAGCTGGTCATGGGTGCACTTCAGCCACGCTCAAGGTCCTAAACGATATTATAACCGCGATTGATAATAGACAGTACTGTGCAGCCGTCTTCATCGACCTGGCCAGGGCTTTCGACTCTGTCAACCACCGCATTCTTATTGGCAGACTAAATAGCCTTGGTTTCTCAAATGACTGCCTCGCCTGGTTCACCAACTACTTCTCAGATAGAGTTCAGTGTGTCAAATCGGAGGGCCTGTTGTCTGGACCTATGGCAGTCTCTATGGGGGTGCCACAGGGTTCAATTCTTGGGCCGACACTTTTCTCCGTGTATATCAATGATGTCGCTCTTGCTGCTGGTGACTCTCAGATCCACCTCTACGCAGACGACACCATTTTGTATACATCTGGCCCTTCATTGGACACTGTGTTAACAAACCTCCAAACGAGCTTCAATGCCATACAACACTCCTTCAGTAGCCTCCAACTGCTCTTAAACACTAGTAAAACTAAATGCATGCTCTTCAATCAAACTCTGCTGGCACCCGCCCACCCGACTAGAATCACCACTCTCGACGGGTCTGACCTAGAGTATGTGGACAACTACAAATACCTAGGTGTCTGGTTAGACTGTAAACTCTCCTTCCAGACTCAAATTAAGATTCTCCAATCCAAAGTTAAATCTAGAATCGGCTTCCTATTTCGCAACAAAGCCTCCTTCACTCATGCTGCCAAACATGCCCTCGTAAAACTGACTATCCTACCGATCCATGACTTCGGCGATGTCATTTACAAAATAGCCTCCAACACTCTACTCAGCAAATTGGATGTAGTCTATCACAGTGCCATCCGTTTTGTCTCCAAAGCCCCATACACTACCCACCACTGTGACCTGTACGCTCTTGTTGGCTGGTCCTCACTACATGTTCGTCGTCAAACCCACTGGCTCCAGGCCATCTATAAATCACTGCTAGGCAAATCCCCGCCTTATCTTAGCTCATTGGTCACCATAGCAGCACCCACCCGTAGTCTGCGCTCCAGCAGGTATATCTCACTGGTCATTCCCAAAGCCAACACCTCCTTTGGCCGCCATTCCTTCCAGTTCTCTGCTGCCAATGACTGGAACGAATTGCAAAAATCTCTGAAGCTAGAGACTCTTATCTCCCTCACTAACTTTAAGCATCAGTTGTCAGAGCACCTTACCGATCACTGCACCTGTATACAGCCCATCTGAAATTAGCCCACCCAACTACCTCATCCCTATATTGTTATTTATTTTGCTCTTTTGCACCCCAGTATCTCTATTTGCACATAATCTCTTGCACATCTAGCATTCCAGTGTTAATACTAATTGTAATTATTTTGCACTATAGCCTATTTATTGCCTTACCTCCATAACTTGCTACATTTGCACACACTGTATATATATTTTCTGTTGTATTTTTTGACTTTATGTTTTTTTACCCCATATGTAACTCTGTGTTGTTGTTTTTATCGCACTGCTTTACTTTATCTTGGCCAGGTCGCAGTTGTAAATGAGAACTTGTTCTCAACTGGCTTACCTGGTTAAATAAAGGTGAAATAAAAAATATATAAAAATATGGAGTGCTGCAATAGATGACCTGGCCTCCACAATCCCCCGAACTCAACCAAATTGAGATGGTTTGGGATGAGTCGGACTGCAGAGTGAAGGAAAAGCAGCCAACAAGTGCACAGCACATGTGGGAACTCCTTCAAGACTGTTGGAAAAGCATTCCAGGTGAAGCTGGTTGAGAGAATGCCAAGAGTGTGCAAAGCTGTCATCAAGGCAAGGGGTGGCTATTTGAAGAATCTGAAATGTAAAATATATTTTGATTTTCTTTAACACTTCTTTGGTTACTACATGATTCCATATGTGATATTTCATAGTTTTGATGTCTTCACTATTATTCTACAATGTATAAAATAAAATAAATAAAGACAAACCCTTGAATGAGTAGGTGTTCTAAAACTTTTGACCGGTATTGTGCATAAGTATTCAGACCCTTTACTCAGTACTTTGTTGAAGCACCTTTGGCAGCGATTACAGCCTCAAGTCTTCTTGTGTATGATGCTTCAAGCTTGGCACACCTGTATTTGGGGAATTTCTCCCATTCTTCTCTGCAGATCCTCTCAAGCTCTGTCAGGTTGGATGGGGTGCGTCGTTGCACAGCTATTTTCAACTCCTGCTCGTATTTGCAACCATTTTCCGTACTCACTCATTTAACTTATCACACTTTTCCAATCACACAAAACACACAGGCACCCCATCTTCCAACACACCCACACTGTCCTCACATATACATTTGAAGTCGGAGGTTTACATACACTTAGGTTGGAGTCATTAAAACTCGTTTTTCAACCACTCCACAAATTTCTTTTTAACAAACTATAGTTTTGGCAAGTCAGTTAGGACATCTACTTTGTGCATGACACAAGTAGTTTTTCCAACAACTGTTTACACATAGATTATTTCACTTATAATTCACTGTATCACAATTCCAGTGGGTCAGAAGTTTACATACACTAAGTTGACTGTGCCTTTAAACAGCTTGGAAAAATCCAGAAAATGATGTCATGGCTTTAGAAGCTTCTGATAGGCTAATTGACATCATTTGAGTCAATTGGAGGTGTACCTGTGGATGTATTTCAAGGCCTACCTTCAAACAGTGCCTCTTTGCTTGACATCATGGGAAAATCAAAAGAAATCGGCCAAGACCTCAGAAAAAAGATTGTAGACCTCCACAGATCTGGTTCATCCTTGGGAGCAATATCCAAATGCCTGAAGGTCCCACGTTCATCTGTACAAACAATAGTACGCAAGTATAAACACCATGGGACCACGCAGGCGTCATACCACTCAGGAAGGAGACGCCTAGAGATGAATGTACTTTGGTGCGAAAAGTGCAAATCAATCCCAGAACAACAGCAAAGGACCTTGTGAAGATGCTGGAGGAAACAGTTACAAAAGTATCTATATCCACAGTAAAACGAATCCTATATCGACATAACCTGAAAGGCCACTCAGCAAGGAAGAAGCCACTGCTCCAAAACTGCCATAAAAATGCCAGACTATAGTTTGCAACTGCACATGGGGACAAAGATTGTACTTTTTGGAGAAATATCCTCTGGTCTGATGAAACAAAAATATAACCGTTTGGCCATAATGATCATCGTTATGTTTGGAGGAAAAAGGCGGGGCTTGCAAGCCGAAGAACACCATCCCAACCGTGAAGCACGGGGGTGGCAGCATCATGCTGTGGGGGTGCTTTGCTGCAGTAGGGACTGGTGCACTTCACAAAATAGATGGCATCATGAGGAAGGAAAATGATGTGGATATATTGAAGCAACATCTCAAGACATCAGTCAGGAAGTTAAAGCTTGGTCGCAAATGGGTCTTCCAAATGGACAATGACCCCAAGCATACTTCCTAAGTTGTGTCAAAATGGCTTAAGGACAACAAAGTCAAGGTATTGGAGTGGCCATCACAAAGCCCTGACCTCAATCCTATTGAACATTTGTGGGCAGAACTGAAAAAGCATGTGCGAGCAAGGAGGCCTACAAACCTGACCCAGTTACACCAGCTCTGTCAGGTGGAATGGGCCAAAATTCACCCAACTTATTGTGGGAAGCTTGTGGAAGGCTACCCGAAACGTTTGACCCAAGTTAAACAATTCAAAGGCAATGCTACCAAATACTAATTGAGTGTATGTAAACTTCTGACCCACTGGGAATGTGATGGCGCAGTGAGTGGCGCAGTGGTCTAAGGCACTGCATCGCAGTGCTAACTGTGCCACTAGATCCTGGTTCGAATCCAGGCTCTGTCGCAGCCGGCCGCGACCGGGAGACTCATGGGCGGCGCACAATTGGCCCAGCGTCGTCCAGGGTAGGGGAGGGAATGGCCGGCAGGGATGTAGCTCAGTTGATAGAGCATGGCGTTTGCAACGCCAGGGTTGTGGGTTCAATTCCCACGGGGGGCCAGTATAAAAAAATAATAAAAAAAAATAAAAAATAAAATATGTATTCACTAACTGTAAGTCGCTCTGGATAAGAGCGTCTGCTAAATGACTTAAATGTAAATGTAAATGTAAATGTGATGAAAGAAATGAAAGCTGAAATAAATCATTCTCTACTATTATTCTGACATTTCACATTCTTAAAATAAAGTGGTGATCCTAACTGACCTAAAACAGGGAATATTTACTTGGATTAAATGTCAGGAATTGTGAAAAACTGAGTTTAAATGTATTTGGCTAAGGTAAACTTCCGACTTCAACAGTATACCCCTACATATCCACATATTGTGCTTTTTATGTCCTCTGTTTGTCGTTTTTTTATTTCTACCTTCTTGATTCTTGCCTAATTTCGGACTTTGGGTACTTTTCTGTTCCAGTTCCTTGTATTTGGTGATTTATTATTTCATGAATTGTCCTAACTTTTATCTATTTATAAATACTATACATAAAAAAATTGAATACAAATTATTTTACAACATTCCCTAACTTGAATAGTATAGTGTATTTATAGTTTCTTTATTAGTTGTTGTATTTGATTATTTCATTTTTTTGTTTTTTTGTTATTACAATCCCTACCATTAATAGTGTTGGATGTTCCATTTTATTTAGAATAGCCATGGAGTGGTTTTGGTGTCTCGGAACAGCTGGTTATCAATGTATAGCTTGTCGACTACGAAAGCTACACATCTCCCTTTTAGTATATTGTCTTTGAAGAGTGGATCATTGCGTCGTTCTGTGATTTCCTTTGAGAACTGATCGTTCATGCCTATTTTAAAGCCGGTGAGTCTTTTACCCAGGCTTTAAACCATTATTTTATCTTTAAAGGATGCAAATTTGGCAACGATTGGGTGCTCGTATCGCTGTCGTCTCTGTCCGAACCGACGTACGCTTTCAAGTTTAATTTGGTTGATAGTGTCGCTTGGGATCAAATCAAATCAAATTTGATTGGCCACATGCGCTGAATACAACAGGTGCAGACATTACAGTGAAATGCTTACTTACAGCCCTTAACCATCAGTGCATTTATTTTAAATAAAAAAGTAGAATAAAACAACAAAAAAGTGTTGATAAAAAAAGAGCAGAAGTAAAATAAAATAACAGTAGGGAGGCTATATATACAGGGATATACAGCGCTTTAACCATGAATTATTTCACAACACTCTCTGGATCTTCACCTTCATCCTCTTTAATTCCGGAAGCACCAGATTTTCACGTATTGATCTAGTCTGTATATCAAGTAGGGATTCTCTTAACAACCTGTTCTCTCTTTTAAGTTCATTAACGTCAGCTTCAATAACATTGACTGTACCCTTCAGCTTTTCAGTTTCTTTTTCCAGTGTTGCAGCCTTCTCATTACTCATGTCAAGGCTCACCTTCATCTGTTGTATATCTTTACGGACTAACTAAAGCACGCCTAATTTATAATTTATAGATTTTAGCAGTTCGGTTTCCACGCTGACCGTACAGGGTGGTGAAAATAGGTCATCCGTGTCAGTCAAAGAATATCTTAGTTTTCTTTTAGAGTTTGGTTTTCCATTCTTTCCATGTTTACGCTGACATGTTTTTGTTTTGACTGCGTTGGTTGTGTTTTTCTATAATATTCTACAGCCTTACCAGATGTTTTGAGTTACTATCCAGTTAAATGTTGTTGCCCACGAGTGAGCAGATCAGCATGAAAGTTGTCACGATCGTCGACAGATGAAGCGGACCAAGGTGCAGCGTGATAAGCGGACCAAGGCGCAGCGTGATAAGCGTTCTTTATTTGTGTACACACACGAACCAAAACAATAAACCAAACGATACGTGAAGTCCTAGGTTAAACACAAAACCCTACGGAACAAGATCCCACAAAACTAACATGCCAAAAGGCTGCCTAAGTATGGTCCCCAATCAGAGACAACGAGCTACAGCTGCCTCTGATTGGGAACCACCCTGGCCAACATAGATCTAAACGATCTAGAACGAAAACATAGGTATTCTGCACCGCCGTCTTCAATCCGCCATAATCTCTCTCCCCAACACACAGTACTGGTCAGTGGTGCTTTGGGCTCAATTGGAGTGGATGTCCAGTAATGAGGTAGTACTCTTGTTTTGATTGGTAGAGGACTATGACTCCCAGGAAGCCTAATTTTGAGCGCTCTCTCTCTCTCTCTCTCTCTCTCTCTCTCTCTCTCTCTCTCTCTCTCTCTCTCTCTCTCTCTCTCTCTCTCTCTCTCTCTCTCTCTCTCTCTCTCTCTCTCTCTCTCTCTCTCTCTCTCTCTCTCTCTCTCTCTCTCTCTCTCTCTCTCTCTCTCTCTCTCTCTCTCTCTCTCTCTCTCTCTCTCTCTCTCTCTCTCTCTCTCTCTCTCTCTCTCTCTCTCTCTCTCTCTCTCTCTCTCTCTCTCTCTCTCTCTCTCTCTCTCTCTCTCTCTCTCTCTCTCTCTCTCTCTCTCACTGACTGACTGACTGACTGACAGTGAACCATGGCTTTGTCTCCACCCTCTCTATATCTCTCTCTGCCTGTTTTTCTCTCTCTCTCCTTCTCTCCCTCCCTCCCTTCTTCCTCTCTAAATCCATCTCCATCCATCCCTCCTTTTCTCTACCTTTCTGCTTCAGAGCTCAGTCAAGCCGCGCTCCACAGTCTAATGACCTGGATGTGTAGAAACGGTGGAAGAGACAGGTAGAAAGAGACAGGTAGAAAGAGACAGGTAGAAAGAGACAGGAAAAGAGAGAGGAGATATAGAGCCATAATAAACAGCCAATACACTCAGCCCTATTATTCTGAATCCATCTTCTTCTCTGAATTACATTTTCTTCTCCCAACTCACAGGAGGAACAAAACAGCAGATAGAACCATCACAACAACAACAACAACTCATTCAGAATGGACCTCAGGCCTCAGGGTGAAAAACAAACAAAGCTATTTCAATCAATCACACTTATAGAGTCTGTTTTATAACTCTGAGCTAGTTGAAAGTTGGAAAATGTTCTAGAGAATAGACTTTTCTTCATAACAACATAACCATCTGGAGGAAAAGCGTTAAAGGTCCAATGCAGGCGTTTGTATCTCAATATCAAATAATTTCTGGGTAACAATTAAGTACCTTACTGGTACATATGGTCAAAAATAAAAAATAAATAGCTTCAAAGCAAAGAGCAATTTCTCATGCAAGAATTTTGCTAGGACTAACTGGGAGTGGTCTGAGTGGGGAGGGGGAAACTGAAAACGTGCTGTTATTGGCAGAGAGGTTTGGAGCTGTCTATCTTATTGCATGGTCTACACATTTCACCATGAAAGGCCACAATTCCATTCCACCATAACAGGCTGAAATTTCAGGCAGTCTTTTCAAACAGCTCTTACACTAAGGGCATTATTATCATTTCTTCACAATTTCACAGTATTATTCCAAACTCATAGTGTGGAAATATATATAAAACACAGGAAAATTACGTTTTTGACTACACTGGGCCTTTAACAAATGCTACATGGCCTTGGGCGAACTGTCACATGCTAGCTAATATGACCTGTAGGTTAGGGAACAACAACATCAAGAGGACAACACTACTTCTACATTCTCCATACAAAGCAGAGTAACCTTCATGGTTTGGTTGGTTGCTAAGCTGTTCTCTGAACTAGGAGAGCACTGATACAGGGTCAGCTATTTCCATCCCCCTAATGGCAGTGTTGTAGTCAAATATATACACTCCTTTCTGGAAACATTAATATCTTAACAGCCTTTATATCTATTATAGACATGTTTGATCAGTGGTGAACCTATAGGCCTTCAGTGTGTGACAGGTTCAAGATTCTGAAAGGACAGCAACAATAATATTAGCGCACTCACTTAGGAGAGTGCGCTTTTTGTAAAACACAAAGGGCAATTGGTGTAGTGGAGGGCTATAAGTCGTATACCCACTTTTTTTCAGTGTGCATTGCTTATACTTACATCTTAATCCCTACTGATGCGTACAGTATTATTGTAGTGTAGTGGAGGTATACGACTTATCAATTATGTAGTAATTGGGGTGGCAGGTAGTTTAGTGGTTAAGAGCGTTGTGTCAGTAACCGAAAGGTCGCTGGTTCTAATCCCCGAGCCGACTAGGTGAAAAATCTGTCAATGTGCCCTTGAGCAAGGCACTTAACCCTAATTGCTCCTGTAAGTCTGCTAAATGACAAAAAAAAAATTGCCTAGTTTCAGTGGAATATAATCTGCAGGCAGCAAAAGTGTGCAGCTCTCAACTGGTTTTGGCATGGAGCAGATCACAGAAGAATGACATCGGTAGCCAGTAGGGTAGGAAAGACTTTTCAGCTTATGATATCTACCAGTAAATGCTAACTAAGGCAACAATGGGTATGCAAACCAGGTATTGAAAAGGTTTAGTCCGAAGTGTTGGTTAGTAGGCTATTTGTGATGCGCAATTGTCATCATGTACTGTTTGCATCAGGGGCGTAGACATGGATCCGCCTGGGTGGACAGAGGCCCACCCACTGGGGAGCCAGGCCCTGACAGGCCCACCCAATCATTGTTGTGTACTTAGACCATCACATGTTTGTATTTCTTTCTATTTTGAAAAAGTGTGATTTTGACAGTGAAAATTAGAAAAATCTAGAGGAAAACTCATTAAAAAACATAGGAAGACATAGGATTTTTCACACAGGGTGCCTTTCCTTGGCTGGGCAGGCCGTTTGGGAACTTTTCGAAAAGATTAGAGTATATCCACTTCTCCAGGCACCACTACACCCCTGCATAGGGCCGATGGAAAGACAGCAGTCACACACAGCATGATGTTAAAGGATAAGCAGTCCATAAACTCAGACATAGTAAGCCAGTAGGTCCCAATCATAAGAATACAAAAACACAACCATTAAGCAATTCCCAATCAAAATGTACAACTATTACTTCCAATTGCAAAAAACATTTCATGTTTAGCACACAAAGTAACCAGTGACCTAAAGTTTAAAGTGGAACTGACAGCGTTTACTACTTTCCAGATATGAAACAAACAGACAATCAGAATATCAGTAAAAATATCAAATTCCAGTTTATGTTACAAAACCAACTTTATAAGAGTTTTAAAAATAGGTTTATATTTGACTCAAACGTTCCATGATGTATACTAAGGCATTGCTGGCAGAATAGATGGATGCAGTTCATGCATGGTTAATATAATTTACCAATGCATTTCTTAGTAGTCCAAAAAATATTGCTATCAGGTTGTAAATCACAGCTGGCCTGGTACATTGATTGCTGCCTCCATTTCAGTTTCATGACTCAATATTCTGGACAAAAATTGATTAATGTAACTAAGGCTGGGAATGTCAATACAATCAAACTAGCAAGGGCAATGATCACAAGTCAGTCATAACGTGGCTAATAGGCTAGCGTATCTATTTATGTAGCAATCTAAAAACATGGCGCCTAACGTAGCTAGCTAGCCTAGCTAGCTAGCTAGCTGCTAGGAGGATGTCATGTTATGCCATTGGAGGAGTGGATGAGTAACTGACTTTTCCCCTCATATAGTTTTTGGTGGCTATACACAGCTAGAGATGCAGGTGTCATTTGGTTTGCTAGCAAGAACTTGAATTACTGTTATACAGTTAGCATATCTCTTGCGCTCGCAAATTCACTCTAGCTATCCACTCCGATTTTAGAGCACTCTCGTCTGAGTGTGCCAGAGCGCAGAACAACTGATGATTTACAAGCGCAACACCTGCTGAATATGACTGGGTGTCAGTAAACATAGGAAAAATAAGTAATAGTTAGTCAAGAACACTCTAGAATAACATGTACACAGCCTAACCAGCTCTGCTATGCGAGTAGAATGTTTTAGAGTGAGGTGTTTCTCTCATTTGTGTCTGGAAGTAGAGTAGCTAGCCAACTTTAGCCAGTTAGCTTGGGTACTTGGTTGGGACAAGCATGCATTGGCAGGCAAGCTGCAGAAGGACGAGAAGGCTACAATTCCCCATAGTTTTTCAGAGCAATTTTGACGGCCAACTAGCTGAAAAAGTTTGAGAGGATTTATCTAATGATCCTTCGTTAGATTTTAGCTAATCTTGTTCTGGCTAGCATTAGTTGTTGATCTTGTTGTTGTTGATGTGCATAACTGAGGGAGAGAGAGAGTAGCTTTTCATGGTTGTTTGATCAATAGGACTTTAAAGTTCCCAAATGTAAGTGGACTCCCATGATGTTTACATATTTGCAGAAATCCATTCAGGTGTATTTTGTGGCTTTTGGCAAATACGTTCTAATGATCTAAAGTCACGCTGTTACAACTGCCTGTAAACACACAGTCCAGTTCAAAGTGAATGATGGCAGGCCCATGTGGCAAACGGCTTGTTTGTATAAAGGTCTACTGTAGCTCTGATTGGCTATAGCGCACCGGTCTGTGTAGACTCCGGTCCTGGACAAGACAGATGTTTTTATTCAGTTTTATTTACTGCAGTGTCTATTAACTGTCCAAACGCACGGCCGCTTTCCCACTCTATATTGCTATAGAATTTTCACAAATGCCTTAGTATACGTAATTCCCAAACATTGTAAGAATTTATGAAAACGTGAAAATG
>NC_139989.1:55670727-55785062 GCF_964263955.1 Coregonus lavaretus | reverse complement strand
AGGATGAGGAGGAGGAGGAGGAGGGAGGAGGAAGAGGAGGAGGAGGAGAGAGGAGGGAGGAGGGAGGAGGGAGGAGGATCACAGGGAGAAGGAGTACAGAGAGGTGGAGAAAGATATGGAGGAGGAGGAGGAGGAGGAGGAGGAGGAGGAGGAGGAGGAGGAGGAGATGGTGGAGGAGGTAGTTGATATTGCTTTTATTTAATATGTTGACAATGCCTTCTGATAACTGCCCTAGTCCATGTGGACATATTCACTTCCAATTACCAGAATCATCATTCATCATCATTCTGCATCCCAAACAATACACTGCTTAGGGCTCTGGTCAAAAGTAGTGCACAATGTAGGGAATAAGGTGCGATTTGGGACGTAACCAGTGATTCACAGAGGTTGTTTGATTTTTGTTTCGCAGCATTTCTCATGTGCCAAGTACAGTATACGGTCAAAATCCACTAACCAGTCTAACTAATCCACTCTCTCTAAGTGACTAATACCCATGTGGGAGTAAAAGAGGCAAGCTCATGCCCATGTTTCTGCATTCATACCTTTATTTTTCTACTTTCAAAGGTGACTTACGTTTCACAAAAGAACAGATGTCCATTGCCATGACAACAGAGAGCTTTCACTGTTAAATCAAATCAGAAATGTGGTAAGGGACCTGTTGCTGTGGCCTCTGGTTGTTGTCTTGTCGGGGCTGGGAAAGCACATCGTGGTCAGATAGTGTGTGTGTGTGTGCCTTTGTGCTTGCTTGTGTGTGTGTGTGTGTTTTTGGTTTTACTTGTGGGGACCTGAAGTCCTGACAAGGAGAGTAAAACAAGGACAATTCTGACAAGTGGGGACATTTCACCAGGTCCTCACAAAGATAAAGGCTATTTTAGGCTTAGGGGTCGGGTTTAGGTTTAGGGTTAGAATTAGGGTTAGGGGTTAGAATTAGGGATGAGGGAAACTAGGATTTTGAATGGGAATCAATCGTTTGGTCCCTACAAGGATACTAAAACATACATGTGTGTGTGTGTTTGTGTGTGTCTTCCTGCTTCCTTGTGTGTGTGTGCCAGGTATGTGTGAATGCCTGCCTGCGTCCGTGCTTGCATGTGTGTATGTTTTGTGGGTTATTCCTATTAGCCATCTAGCGGATCTCTCTCTCTAATGAAAGGAGCAGACAGGGATAAACATATAAACCCCATGGAGGGTTACGTTCCACAGCCTCTGATTCAGACAGTCAACAAAGCTGTTGAATCCAAAGTCTCTGTCTGCTTTAGATACACTGTGACAGTACAGAATCAAGAGTGTAGGGTCAACAAATGGAACCAGAGAGAGAGAGAGAGGGAGAAAGAGAGAGAGAATTGAGACTCTGCATGCAGAGTTCTGCAAAAATATCCTCTGTGTACAACGTAAAACACCAAATAATGCATGCAGAGCAGAATTAGGCCGATACCCGCAAATTATCAAAATCCAGAAAAGAGCCGTTAAATTCTACAACCGCCTATTTTTTTATTTTTTATTTCACCTTTATTTAACCAGGTAAGCCAGTTGAGAACAAGTTCTCATTTACAACTGCGACCTGGCCAAGATAAAGCAAAGCAGTGCGATAAAAACAACAACACAGAGTTACATATGGGGTAAAACAAAACAAAGTCAAAAATACAACAGAAAAAATGTATATACAGTGTGTGCAAATGTAGCAAGTTTTGGAGGTAAGGCAATAAATAGGCTATAGTGCAAAATAATTACAATTAGTATTATAATTATAATTATAATATAATATGCCATTTAGCAGACGCTTTTATCCAAAGCGACTTACAGTCATGCGTGCATACATGTTTGTGTATGGGTGGTCCCGGGTATCGAACCCACTACCTTGGCGTTAACACTGGAATGATAGATGTGCAAGAGATGATGTGCAAATAGAGATACTGGGGTACAAATGAGCAAAATAAATAACAATATAGGGATGAGGTAGTTGGGCGGGCTAATTTCAGATGGGCTGTGTACAGGTGCAGTGATCGGTAAGGTGCTCTGACAACTCATCCCTAAAAGGAAGCGATTCCCAAACCTTCCATAACAAAGCCATCACCTACAGAGAAATGAACCTGGAGAAGTGTCCCCTAAGCAAGCTGGTGCTGGGGCTCTGTGGGGTCTGTTTGTGTTTGTGAACAGAACCCCAGGACAGCAACACAATTAGACCCAACCAAATCATGAGAAAACAAAAAGATAATTACTTGACACATTGGAAAGAATTAACAAAAAACTGAGCAAACTAGAATGCTATTTGGCCCTAAACAGAGAGTACACAGTGGCAGAATACCTGACCACCGTGACTGACCAAAAATTAAGGAAATCTTTGACTATGTACAGACTCAGTGAGCAGAGCCTTGCTATTGAGAAAGGCCGCCGTAGGCAGACCTGGCTCTCAAGAGAAGACAGGCTATGTGCACACTGCCCTGAAACTGAGCTGCACTTCCTAACTTCCTGCCAAATGTATGACCATATTAGAGACACATACTTCCCTCAGATTACACAGACCCACAAAGGATTTGAAAACAAATCCAATTTGATAAACTTCCATATCTATTGGGTGAAATACCACAGTGTGCAATCACAGCAGCAAGATTTGTGACCTGTTCCCATAAGAAAAGGGCAACCAGTGAACAACAAACACCATTGTAAATACAACCTATATTTATGTTTATTTATTTTCCTTTTTGTACTTTAACTATTATAACACTGTATATAGAAATAATATGACATTTGAAATGTCTTTATTCTTTTGGAACTTTTGTAGGTGTAATGTTTACTGTTCATTTCTGATTGTTTATTTCACATTTGTTTATTATCTATTCCACTTGTAAATGTAAACATATGTGTCCCATGCCAATAAAGCCCTTTGAATTGAAATTGAATTGAATTGAGAGAGAGAGAGAGAGAGAGAGAGAGAGAGAGAGAGAGAGAGAGAGAGAGAGAGAGAGAGAGAGAGAGAGAGAGAGAGAGAGCAGAGAGCAGTGAGATAGATAATGAGAGAGTATGAGAGTTTGAGAGAGAGAGAATGAGTAATGAAAACAGAGAGAGGACTAGTATCGTAAGTAAGGTGTTTATCATGTTTATCACCTGACACCTGGACAATTTTCCCTCCTCTGGCTGTTGAACGCAGCTTGCTCAGATTGATCATCCCACTAAAGTAAATATCTACTGGAGAGTGAAACGCTCACACCAATCCACTTCAATGTCCTCCCTGATTAAAGCTGTTTGCTCACTAGCTGACATTATCAGTCCCGATGCTGCTTCAGATTGACATGCTCTCACAAACACACACACACACTCAGGCATACGCACACACACACAATTTGGCATACACACCGACGTACGCATGCACACAAGCACGTACATATGCACGTACACCAGTGGAGGCTGCTGAGGGAGGACGGCTCATAGTAATGGCTGGAACGGAGTCAGTGGAATGGTATCAACCACATATGTTTGATACCATTCCATTTACTCCATTCCAGCTGTTATTATGAGCCGTCCTCCCCTCAGCAGCCTCTACTGACATGCACACTTGACTTGCTCTGTTCAAGATGACTGGGTTAGCAACCAAACCTGAAAGACATTGCTCCCTCACAAACATGCCTCCCTGCTTCAAAGATTACAACATACTGTACATACTCACAAAGTCTGATTCCACCCACATTTTGTGACGTTGTGCCCTAATGAATATGACCCAGGCTCAGGAGCCTCCAGCTGGGTCCAGGTCAGCCCAGAGGTGAACCCCTGCAGCCTGCTGCTCCCCTAACAGATGGGGAGGAAGGACTGACAAAACACTCAGTACAGCAACACACACCCAGTATTCAGCAGGTCAATGACATGCCTCCAACAGACAACGGTCAGCGCTTTACAGAAAACAGCACATTACAGTCATCAAACCAGCCAGCCATAAGACAGCCATGTAATAAGACAGCAATTTTCTCATTTTGTGTCAAACAAGTAGCATAGGCTGCATCCCAAATGGCACAATATTCTCTATACCCTATGAAAGTCCCGCCTAATTACTGGTTCAAGTCCTGTACTGTTTTTGAATGGGCTTCATCAAATTCATCAAAACGTGGTGATTTAAGATGTATGTACAATTAAAGGGAGGTCAGACAGTCACATCTGGAAGAATATATATATTTTGGGGGGTGTGAGAGCTGTGGGAAAAAAATAATATTTTCAGTGATTTGGTATGAGAGCTGTGGGAGCTCTAGCTCTCTAATCAGAGAAAATGTGAATGTCTCTGCTGTCTCTGGTTTATAAAGAGATGCGTAGAGATATGTGATGAGCTAGAGTCCTTTGTGTCATTGTCGTCACAGGCTTGTGTTACTGGGACAAAGGATGGGGACAACCTGTGTGTTACTGGGACAAAGGATGGGGACAACCTGTGTGTTACTGGGACAAATGATGGGGACAACCTGTGTGTTACTGGGACAAAGGATGGGGACAACCTGTGTGTTACTGGGACAAAGGATGGGGACAACCTGTGTGTTACTGGGACAAAGGATGGGGACAACCTGTGTGTTACTGGGACAAAGGATGGGGACAACCTGTGTGTTACTGGGACAAAGGATGGGGACAACCTGTGTGTTACTGGGACAAAGGATGGGGACAACCTGTGTGTTACTGGGACAAAGGATGGGTACAACCTGTGTGTTACTGGGACAAAGGATGGGGACAACCTGTGTGTTACTGGGACAAAGGATGGGGACAACCTGTGTGTTACTGGGACAAAGGATGGGGACAACCTGTGTGTTACTGGGACAAAGGATGGGGACAACCTGTGTGTTACTGGGACAAAAGATGGGGACAACCGTAAAATGAACACATCAGTCAGTCAGACAGAATGGCTGTCATATGCTCAGCGTGTGTGTGTGTGTGTGTTGGTGCATGCGTGTATGTGCCTGGATGCGTTCATGCTTTTTTATGTGTGTGTCTGTTTGTGTGTGTGTGTCAGTGGTGGAAAAGGTACCCAATTGTCATACTTGAGTAAAAGTAAAGATACCTTAATAGAAAATGACTGAAGTAAAAGTGAAAGTCACGCAGTAAAAGTCTAAAAGTATTTGGTTTTAAATATACTTAAGTATCAAAAGTAAATGTAATTGTTAAAATATACTGAAGTATCAAAAGTAAAAGTATAAATCATTTCAAATTCCTTATATTAAGCAAACCAGACGGCACAATTGTCTTGTTTTTTTAATTTACCGATAGCCAGTGGCACACTCCAGCACTCAGACATAGTTTACAAACGAAGCGTTTGTGTTTAGTGTGTCCGCCTGATCAGAGGCAGTAGGGATGACCAGGGATGTTCTCTTGATAAGTGTGTAAATTGGACCATTTTCCTGTCCTGCTAAGCACTCAAAATGTAACGAGTACTTTTGGGTGTCAGGGAAAATGTATGGTGTAAAAAGTTTTCTTCAGGAATGTAGTGAAGTAAAAGTAAAAGTAGTCAAAAATATAAATAGTAAAGTAAAGTACAGATACACAAAAAAAACGACTTAAGTAGTACTTTCAAGTATTTTTAGTTGCATTGGGCAGAAATGGCATACAACACGGTGCTATGTTTTTACAGTAGCTAACTGCTTTACAATACCCCTATTTCTGATGATTTGTCCTACAGTATGTACTGTATAAGGATAATGAAACTCTAAGACTAACATACTGTATTACTCAGCATGCTCACAACCTACCATTGGATACACAAAATTGCATGTCAAGTTATAGTCAAATACTGTATGGAAAACTATATCTACTATTCGTTCTATTTAGCGCTTCAAAAATAAATGTGTATCTTGTATTTTTTGCCATTGGATTTAATGGTAGTTAAATTGACTAAATGGTTAGCCTATCATTATCTGATGTATTGGTAACTAAATGAAATGTTCTCATGGTTTTTCACGGAAAACTTGCATGAATGACTCAGGGGTGAAAGATGTGTGAAACCCCAATGAAAGCACAATCAAAGGTTTTGTACATAAGATAGGGGTCATTACAAGTGTTATCAGTTTATAGTTTACTGCATTCTTGTGAAAATAGCACATGTTTGAAAGTAAAAATTGATAATATATTATAATCATAATAATAATATACAATGCTTTCGGAAAGTATTCAGACCCCTTGATTCTTTCCACATTTTGTTACGTTACAGCCTTATTCTAAAATGGATTAAATAAATAAAAATCCTCATAAATCTTCACACAATACCCCATAATGACAAAGTGAAAATAGGTTTTTAGAAATTTTGCAAATGTATGAACAATTATAAAGCAGAAATAACTTATTTACATAAGTATTCAGACCCTTTGCTATGAGACTCGAAATTGAGCTCAGGTGCATCCCCTTCCCAGTGATCATCATTGAGATGTTTCTACAACTTGATTGGAGTCCACCTGTGGTAAATGCAATTGATTGGACATGATTTGGAAAGGCACACATTTGTCTATATAAGGTCCCACAGTTGACAGTGCATGTCAGAGCAAAAACCAAGCCATAAGGTCGAAGGAATTGTCCGTAGAGCTCTGAGACAGGATTGTGTCGTGGCACAGATCTGGGGAAGGGCACCAAAAAATTTCTGCAGCATTGAAGGTCCCAAGAACACAGTGGCCTCCATCATTCTTAAATGGAAGAAGTTTGGAACTCTGGTAAAACCAGAAAATAGCTGTGCAGCGACGCCTCTCGTCCAACCTGACAGAGCTTGAGAGGATCTGCAGAGAAGAATAGGAGAAACTTCCCAAATACAGGTGTGCCGAGCTTTTAGCATCATACCCAAGAAGTATGCTGCCAAAGGTGCTTCAACAAAGTACTGAGTAAAGGGTCTGAATACTTAAGTAAATGTGATATTTCAGTTTTTCTAAACCTGTTTTTGCTTTGTCATTATGGGTATTGTGTGTAGATTGATGAGGATTTAAAAAAAAAAATCAATTTTAGAATAAGGCTGGAACGTAACAAAATGTGGACAAAGTCAAGTGATCTGAATACTTTCCGAATGCACTGTATGCCATGTAGCAAACCCTTTTATCCAAAGCGACTTACAGTAGTACGTGCATAGATTTTCATATGGGTGGCCCCAGTGGGATTTAAACTGGTCATAAACACACAACTCACCAGCTCTTGTCATGTACTTTCCATCCCAACCATCAATTACAACCCACACAGCTACATACATGTTTCTATCCCACTGACATGATTGCAGCGCTTGGCATGGCCAATGTGACAGCACATTACTGAATACTGTTATGACTAACTCCAACGTCATTCTCCTGTGACCTCCTCCAGAGTAATATAATAATGGATTTACCTCCTCCAGAGTACTGTAATAATGGCTTGACCTCCTCTAGAGTGATGTAATAATGACTTGACCTCCTCCAGAGTACTGTAATAATGGATTGACCTCCTCCAGAGTAATGTAATAATGGCTTGACCTCCTCCAGAGTAATGTAATAATGGCTTGACCTCCAGAGTAATATACTAATGGCTTGACCTCCTTTAGAGTAATATACTAATGGCTTGACCTCCTCCAGAGTAATGTAATAATGGATTGACCTCCTCCAGAGTACTGTAATAATGGATTGACCTTCTCCAGAGTAATGTAATAATGGCTTGACCTCCTCCAGAGTAATGTAATAATGGCTTGACCTCCTCCAGAGTACTGTAATAATGGCTTGACCTCCTCCAGAGTGATGTAATAATGGATTGACCTCCTCCAGAGTACTGTAATACTGGCTTGACCTCCTCCAGAGTGATGTAATAATGGATATGGAGAGGCATTGGCCATAATCACTTTTGCCTGTTTGAAGATGAAGATGAATTAATTCATTACCATAACCGGTTTGCTTTAGTGTCCAGTCTGCCAGAGAGAGAAAAAGAGAAACACACACGCACAAGCACATGCACAGACAGACAGACAGAGAGAGAGAGAGAGAGACAGAGAGAGAGAGAGAGACAGTGGTGTGTATTCATGGATGCCAAGAAAAAATGACCAAAACTGACTATGTGTTTTCACCATTTTCCTTCAATTCGGAAGAGGCTGAATGTATCTCACCGGAGAGCGAAACAGCGCCCCTCTGTCTCTGTATGTGTAGCCCATCTACCTGATGCTGTCTGGTCAAAAAAGAGTATAATATTGTTGCCACCCGTAGTATTGAATGCAAGGGAAGCCAGTGAGCATTTGACCGCCCTTGATAAAAAACGTATAAAATAATAGCCAATCAGCGTTGAGCTGATCTGTGAATGGTCCTGGCGCACCAAAAAAAGGGAAGCCAGTTTGGATTTGGCTTCACACCAATCACATCACATCGAGAACAAAACCTAATTGACAGAAAAAACGTTAATTGTTGTATCTTGTTGTGTTGTTGTCCTCCAGTGGCTAGCTAGCCTTCTAAAATTGTCCCTTTCCTAAGTTAGTCATGGATGGAGATAGAGATTTGGACTTTTAGTTTTACTTAATTCTCCATACTGGCCAATGATTATAATGTCGATTCTGATCCAACCATAAATTCATACATTGTGCCCCTGGCCTGAGAGGATGGAAGTTCAATATGTAGCTAGATGTAGTAGGCTAATGTTAACTTGCTGGCTCATCGTTGCCCATGAAATGAAGTTACGCCAGCGAGCAAGCATTTTAGCCAGGTAGCCTAGGACAACAAAAACTAAAAACGTGTACTGTATGACAGAGTCATAGACCATTTTGTCAACCTGAAAGAGAGGATGGCATTGGCATTTCTCTACAAGTATGGTGAGTCAACATGATTTTCTACTTGCACGAACACACACACATACACACACACACACACACACACACACACACACACACACACACACACACAGAGAGAGAACCATGGACAGCCACATCATATTTAGCTTACGTTGATTGGACTAAATTGTGTTTGGCGTCTTTCAGTTGTCACTGTATTCAACTAAGCATAGGTGATTTGATGATGTTAAAATGTTGAAGTTGAAATGGGGCTGGAATGTTGGAGGCAGCTCCTGTTTTCATTGCGACTTGCGTTAACTCTTCGTAGTTCTAAATCAATAGATGTTTAGTAGTCCGAAAATGTCGGAAACATTAACTTGCTTGTCAAACACCATTGTAAATACAACCCATATTTATGTTTATTTATTTTCACTTTTGTCCTTTAACTATTTGCACATCGTTACAATACTGCATATAGCCATAATATTACATTTCAAATGCCTCTATTCCTTTGGAACTTTTGTGAGTGTAATGTTTACTGTATATTTTTGATTGTTTATTTCACTTGCTTTGGCAATGTAAACATATGTTTCCCATGCCAATAAAGCCCTTTGAATTTATTTGAATTGATTGACAGAGAGCGAGAGCGAGAGCGAGAGTGAGAGCGAGAGAGAGAGAGCACATGAACACATGAGAAGGAGTATCCCTCCTCTACACCATCACAGACACAGCACAGACACAACCCAGACCCAACCACAACCACAGCTACATACAGCCACAGACCCAGCCACAACCACAGCTACTGGCAGCCACAGACCCAGCCACAACCATAGACACAGCTACAACCCCAGACCCAACCATAACCACAGCTACAGACAGCCACAGCCACAGACCCAACCACAACCATAGACATAGCTACAACCACAGACCCAACCACAACCATAGACACAGCTACAACCACAGACCCAACCACAACCATAGACACAGCTACAACCATAGATACGGCCACAACCATAAACACAGCTACAACCATAGACACAGCTACAACCACAGACACAGCTACAACCACAGACCCAGCCACAACCATAGACACAGCCACAACTATAAACAGAGCCACAACCATAAACATAGCTACAACCATAGATACAGCTACAACCATAGACACAGCTACAACCATAGATACGGCCACAACCATAAACACAGCTACAACCATAGACACAGCTACAACCACAGACACAGCTACAACCACAGACCCATCCACAACCATAGACACAGCTACAACCACAGACCCAGCCACAACCGTAAACACAGCTACAACCATAGACACAGCTACAACCACAGACCCAGCTACAACCATAAACACAGCTACAACCATAGACACAGCTACAACCACAAACCCAGCCACAACCATAGACACAGCCACAACCATAAACACAGCCACAACCATAGCTACAACCATAGATACAGCTACAACCATAGACACAGCTACAACCATAGATACGGCCACAACCATAAACACAGCTACAACCATAGACACAGCTACAACCACAGACCCAGCCACAACCGTAAACACAGCTACAACCATAGATACAGCTACAGCCATAGATACAGCTACAACCATAGACACAGTTACAACCATAGACACAGCTACAGCCATAGATACAGCTACAGCCATAGACACAGCTACAGCCACAGATACAGCTACAGCCATAGATACAGCTACAACCATAGACACAGTTACAACCATAGACACAGCTACAGCCATAGACACAGCTACAGCCACAGATACAGCTACAGCCATAGATACAGCTACAACCATAGACACAGTTACAACCATAGACACAGCTACAGCCATAGATACAGCTACAGCCATATATACAGCTACAACCATAGATACAGCTACAACCATAGATACAGCTACAGCCATAGATACAGCTACAACCATAGACACAGCTACAACCATAGATACAGCTACAGCCATAGATACAGTTACAGCCATAGATACAGCTACAGCCATAGATACAGTTACAACCACAGCCAAAGCCACAGACACAGCCCTCCCACTTACAGTCTAACAGTCACGCAGACTGATTACATGGTCGGCCCTGTCTGCTTGGGACATTTCCTGGCCTGCAACGATTGGCTGATGCGAGACAATCTATGTTTCCATGGTGACCAGGGAGCTGCAGTTGGGGTTGGATGTGCGCGGGGAGCAGATGGAGCTGAAATGAAGGCCTAGAGGGCCCAGAGTTTTCCACACCCCATCTGTGGTCCCAAAATTTCCCACCTAAGCATGGTAAGTGGTTCGCTCTCCAAACATGATTGCGTAACTGCAGCGATATTGAATGGATTTAGTTTAATCGCCAAGAAATCTCACCTCCCTTGCAGCAATATCTCCTTGCTGGCAACCAGGTCAGGTTTCATGATACATTATGCAGGGGACAATCTTGGGCTCTCTAACTATGTGTTTGTCTGTGTGTGTGTGTGTGTGTGTGTGTGTGTGTGTTTGTATGTGTGTGTGTGTGGGGGGGG
This sequence comes from Coregonus lavaretus, assembly GCF_964263955.1. Classification (NCBI taxonomy): domain Eukaryota; kingdom Metazoa; phylum Chordata; class Actinopteri; order Salmoniformes; family Salmonidae; genus Coregonus; species Coregonus lavaretus. The sequence goes on along the minus strand of NC_139989.1, from coordinate 55,773,817 downwards.
GGGGGGCATGCGTGACACGTGGTTGGCTAACCTGCTGCATTCACAACAGCATTGGTATTCTTATTACCTAACTGTGTATAGAGGTCCTGATTGACCCCTGTGTATAGAGGTCCTGATTGACCCCTGTGTAGAGGTCCTGATTGACCCCTGTGTATAGAGGTCCTGATTGACCCCTGTGTATAGAGGTCCTGATTGACCCCTGTGTAGAGGTCCTGATTGACCCCTGTGTATAGAGGTCCTGATTGACCCCTGTGTATAGAGGTCCTGATTGACCCCTGTGTATAGAGGTCCTGATTGACCCCTGTCTATGGTGGTTTTGGACCTGAATCAGCAGGGGATGCTTTCCGTTAGAACAGGTGCTGATATGTAACTATGGCAACAGGGCCATCTTCTAGCTTCAATCACTATTCAAAAGGTCACATCTGCATGTTTGATAAAATTTAACACAGACACACCGCACTTACACACACTCACGCACCCACTCACGCACAATCACACACAAAAGTATAAATGTACACACAGATAACACAGACAGACACACACACACACACACTTATAATGCTAAGCTTCCTCTCTAATTTGACTCCTTGCTTTGAAGAAATTGCTAAATTGCATCGTAATTACGCAATAAAAAAAGTCAAAAGAATCTACCATCAAATACATTTTGCTCAACTAGGAAATGTATAGAAATCTGTGGCAAGACAATGTATGTAGATTTTATGCTAAACGATTCATCATAAACAGATGCTCTGTGTATTTTTGCACAGAACTCTCCATATCTCCGTATTAATTAACATATAAACACTTAAGAAGACACATCAAGGTCATTTAATTAATTAATTCCACTCCTCTCATTCGCCTTCCAAAGATTTGAGACATCAGATATCCAACAGGGCCAGGACACCAGGTTGCGTCTCAAAATGGCATCCTATTATAGAACACTACTTTTGACCAAGGCCCATAGAGCTCTGGTCAAAAGTAGTGCACTTTTTAAGGAATAGGGTGCCATTTGGGACACAAACTCACAAAAAACTAAACATTTCCACACCCTTGTGTCCCCAGGACCAGGATTGGGAAACAATGGTCTAGGGGATAGATGTGCTGCTGTTGGATGTTGGGTATTCCAACACAGTGCCAGCTGTTAACAAGTGTCTCCAGATCCAGGCTGAGTTCCAAATGGCACCCTATTGCCTATAGGGCACATGTGGGCCCTGGTCAAAAGTAGTACACTATATGAGTGATTCTACAAACGTGGTGTAAATTACTGTCCCACCCCCAAAATTCTATTTAAAAAACAGTCTCCAAATTTAGGACATTTATTTACATCATAATATGCTCAATCCAAGGCAACAACAAACATATTGTTAAATTAATATAGTACAAAGTCATTGTTTATACACTTATTTATATTGAGAGGTTGCTGTCCCAAACCCTGACTCCTAAACTTCAATTGGTTTTTTTGTATTGTTTTAAGCAATACATTTATCTTGGCCAGGTCGCAGTTGTAAATGAGAACTTGTTCTCAACTGGCTTACCTGGTTAAATAAAGGTGAAATATATATATATATATATATATATATATATATATATATATATATATATATATATATATATATATATTATTTCAATAGAACATCCTGAAAGATACTGATCTAATTGTTAGTTTTGTTTATAAAAAATTTAAAAATCTCTGTCACTACACACACTTTAAAAGACTGTAGAATGAATGTGCCTTAAGCCACAACCCTAGAAATATCACCAGGTGATGGGATTGCACCCCTCTTCACTATGACCACATGCTGTGTAGTCTGTCTGCAAACATTTTGGAGAAAATGAGTGAGCAAGTTGGTCAATCTTCATGTATTTGTAAGTGTCACCACCGAACATTTAATATATCAAGAAATATGTGAAGTACGGTTTTGGGGCTAGTGAAGTGCACAAGTGCACACTTCAGGAAAAAGTGTAGAGTATTGAGATGCATAGCCAGCAAGGGGGCTCCAACCCTTCAAGAGCCCAAATATTGACATCACTTTTGGCCAAAACATAGACATCTATAATGTGCTTTACTGTACTCTACTGTACTCTACTGTGCTCTACTCTACTGTACTGTACTCAAGTTTAATCTACTTTAGTTTTTTACAATTGAAGAAAGGGCCCATGGAGTCTTAATTTAGTGGTCTTGGTCTTGAGACCACATAAATTCAGTCTTTAACTTTTCATGGTCTCAACTCACTGAGTCTGGGTCTGGATCTTAGGATCAATGCCCTGGTATAAATCTTGTTCTTGGCTCCTGGATATTACCTTAGTATTTGGTTTACAAAACATAGGCAACCCAATTTGAAGAAGACAATGCTCTCTGATCATTGGCTGGTCACTCCCAACCCGTATGATTCCCCACCCAGTTGACTACTTTTAAATGGTGGAAGCCCTCAATGGCAATGTCTATACCAAAACGAGTTATTTCCATCCAGAGTCCTTTATTTTCTTTCTATGATTGACACTTGACACTGAAACTCCTGTTACACAGGCCGGAAATAAATAAAAATAAGTTAAAGTGATCATTTAAACATCTAACAACATATTTAATTAGATTCATAATTATTTCAATCAATAAACAAGTTTCAGATTCATACAATCAACATTGAACATTTTACAGAGAACAATAGATATTATATTTTCTCTAAATTTGATTTAAAGGTTTTGAAAATCAGTTAAAAAATCATGTTTTTACTATATAGAGTAATTTGGTATGCAAATGCAATTTGTAATAGAAGGTTCATCAAAATGATCACTACTGTGCATGGCTCTCCCTTTATTGTAACTTTTTCACTACGTTTCAGTAGTGACAAATGTAGTGGGGAGGTCAGGAATTCAGGTAAACATTTCAAATATGCAATAAAAAGTGTGTGATTAGTTTATACTGTTTGTCTAGCTGTCATATGTTAGAAGACATGGGAGAAATAGAATACAAATGTTTTTTCTACCCCCAATTTACACCACTTCTGTAGAACGACCCATATAGGCAATAGGCTGTCATTTGGAACGGAAAACACAGCCTTTCTGACAGGTAACAGAAGACATAAGATAACAGCAGGGTGAAGAAACTGACACTGTGAGCAAATGACGTTGAGTGTATGAGGAATGGCAGTCAGAGTGGGTCTCTTAGCAACAGCTTACCCTGTTGGTAGACACACTGGAGTCGACCATTAGGCAGGCCGGAATAAACAGCCTTCGACTTCACACGGTTTTCACGCAGGGAGTGTGTGTGTGTGTGCATAAGTGTGCATGTGTGCGTATGATTCTGTGTGTTTGTATGTGCTCCCGTGTGTGTGTGTGCGCATCCTGATAAATGTTTCTGATTGTTTCAAAAGAGACTGGCTGTACTTAGCAGCTTCACATAACATCTGATGTAATTTAGTAATTTTATCCAATTATATCCTTTGGCTGCGTTTCTGACTGAGAGGAAGCCACATGAACCACTTGTGCTTGACTCCAGATCTACATGAAGGCAATTCATAAGGTTACACTGTTCTAATCAATTAAGTTATTTCAGTTTAGGGATAATGAGGGTTTAAGTAGAACTGCAGAGATCTCTTATCTGACTCAACATCATGTATGTCATCTCTACAGGCCCTATAATATATGCACTCGAACGCACGCACACACTATAGAGGGTACTACATAGTGTGTGTGGTGTGTGTGTGTGTGTGGTGTGTGTGGTGTGCGTGTGCGTGTGTGTGTGCGTGTGTGTGGTGTGTGTGTGTGTGTGTGTGGTGTGCGTGTGTGTGTGCGTGTGCGTGTGCATGCATGTGTGCTTATGCTAGTGTGCTGAAGAATTTCACTGACCACATCTCAAGTGCATCTTAAATGGCACCCTGTTCCAGGGCCCTGGTCAAAAGCAGTGCACTATATAGGGAACAACGTGCCATTTGAGACGCCAACCTCCACCTGTCCATGCCTGCTCACCTGCCTGAGCTACTGAGCTGAAGCTGAAAAATACACAAACAAGATCCCTGTTACACATTCCATGAACACACATGAAATATGAATGTTCATGGGATGGTTCCATTAATGAACAGCTTACTATAAATGCCAGCATATTGCCTGCTCAGTATTCTACTGGGGATTTCTCTGGCATTCATATTGCCTAACTCCTATGGTTACATATACAGTACCTGATGATACTGTAATCATTCATGTATATATTTATAAAATCAACTATAGGGTTGAGTGGGAGACAATGGGAAGAGCCCTGGAGCACAGCAACACACACACTATCAGCGGATAACATCATTCATCTCTACTGAGCATTTCTCGCAAATGGCACCCTATTCACTGTATAGTGCACTACTTTTGACCAAAGCCCTATCAAAAGTAGTGCACTATATAGAGAATATGGTGCCATTTGAGTGTGTGTGTGTGTGTGTATGTGTGTGTGTGTGTGTGTGTGTCACGGGAGGCTGGTAAGGGGAGGACAGCTCAAAATAATGGCTGGATTGGAGTGAATGGAATGTTACATTCCATCAATTCCATTTCCATCTATTACTATGAGCCCGTCCTCCCTAATTAAGGTGCCACAAGCCACCTGTGGTGTGTGTGTGTGTGTACTTGTTATCCTCTTCTATCTGACTGACAACACTGAGCCTCGAACAGCTACATGTTGCCAACTGTTGCATTATTCACACTATATTCATAGAGTGTCACAATTCAACTGACAGTGATGATGACAATGCTGATACGTGTGTGTGTGTGAATGTCTTTTACCCTTATTTTACCAGGTACGTTGACTGAGAACACATTCTCATTTACAGCAACGACCTGGAGAAGAGTTACGTGGGGGAGGAGAGGGGATGAATGAGACAATTGGTAGTTGGGGTTGATTAGGTGGCCATGATGGTATGAGGGCCAGATTGGGACCTCTCTAGTCTCATTAAGGCTTGAAAGAACTGGAAGCTCCTGGAATACTGTAATGATAATGATAGGAGCTCTGAGTCTCTACTGTACTGTAATTTACATTTTAGTCATTTAGCAGACGCTCTTATCCAGAGCGACTTACAGTTAGTGAATATTTTTTTTTTTAATACTGGCCCCCCATGGGAATCGAACCCACAACCCTGGCGTTGCAAACGCCATGCTCTATCAACTGAGCTACATCCCTGCCGGCCATTCCCTCCCCTACCCTGGGCCAATTGTGCGCCGCCCATGAGTCTCCTGGTCGCGGCCGGCTGCGACAGAGCCTGGATTCGAACCAGGATCTCTAGTGGCACAGTTAGCACTGCGATGCAGTGCATTAGACCACTGCGCCACTCAGTAATGATAATGATAGGAGCTCTGAGTCTCTACTGTGCTGTAATGATAATGATAGGAGCTCTGAGTCTCTACTGTGCTGTAATGATAATGATAGGAGCTCTGAGTCTCTACTGTGCTGTAATGATAATGATAGGAGCTCTGAGTCTCTACTGTACTGTAATGATAATGATAGGAGCTCTGAGTCTCTATTGTACTGTAATGATAATGATAGGAGTCTCAACTGTACAGGTACAGTTGAAGTCGGAAGTTTACATACACTTATGTTGGAGTCATTAAAACTTGTTTTTCAACCACTCCACAAATTTCTTGTTAACAAAATATAGTTTTGGCAAGTCGGTTAGGACATCTACTTTGTGCATGACACAAGTAATTTGTCCAACAATTGTTTACAGACAGATTTTTTCACATATAATTCACTGTATCACAATTCCAGCGGGTCAGAAGTTTACATACACTAAGTTGACTGTGCCTTTAAACAGCTTGGAAAATTCCAGAAAATGATGTAATGGCTTTAGAAGCTTCTGATAGGCTAATTGACATAATTTGAGTCAATTGGAGGTGTACCTGTGGATGTATTTCAAGGCCTACCTTCAAACTAAGTGCCTCTTTGCTTGACATCATGGGAAAATCAAAAGAAATCAGCCAAGACCTCAGAAAACAAATTGTAGACCTCCACAAGTCTGGTTCATCCTTGTGAGAAATTTCCAAACGCCTGAAGGTGTTTGTGGTCCTCTGTAGCTCAATTGGTAGAGAATGGCGCTTGTAACGCCAGGGTAGTGGGTTCGATCCCCGGGACCACCCATACGTAAAGATGTATGCATGCATGACTGTAAGTCGCTTTGGATAAAAGCGTCTGCTAAATGGCATATTATTATTATTATTACTGAAGGTACCACATTCATCTGTACAAACAATAGTACGCAAGTATAAACACCATGGGACCACGCAACCGTCATACCGCTCAGGAAGGAGACGCATTCTGTCTCCTAGAGATGAATGTACTTTGGTGCGAAAAGTGCAAATCAATCCCAGAACAACAGCAAAGGACCTTACATTTACATTTACGTCATTTAGCAGACGCTCTTATCCAGAACGACTTACAAATTGGTGCATTCACCTTATGATAGCCAGTGGGACAACCACTTTACAATATATATATATATATATATATATATATATATATATATATATATAATTTTTTTGGGGGGTGGGGTAAGGGGGGGTAGAAGGATTACTTTATCCTATCCCAGGTATTCCTTAAAGAGGTGGGGTTTCAAGTGTCTCCGGAAGGTGGTGAGTGACTCCGCTGTCCTGGCGTCGTAAGGGAGCTTGTTCCACCATTGGGGTGCCAGAGCAGCGAACAGTTTTGACTGGGCTAAGCGGGAACTGTGCTTCCGCAGAGGTAGGGGGGCCAGCAGGCCAGATGTGGATGAACGCAATGCCCTCATTTGGGTGTAGGGACTGATCAGAGCCTGAAGGTACGGAGGTGCCGTTCCCCTCACAGCTTCGTAGGCAAGCACCATGGTCTTGTAGCAGATGCGAGCTTCAACTGGAAGCCAGTGGAGTGTGCGGAGGAGCGGGGTGACGTGAGAGAACTTGGGAAGGTTGAACACCAGACGGGCTGCGGCATTCTGGATGAGTTGTAGGGGTTTAATGGCACAGGCAGGGCGCCCAGCCAACAGCGAGTTGCAGTAATCCAGACGGGAGATGACAAGTGCCTGGATTAGGACCTGTGCCACTTCCTGTGTAAGGCAGGATCGTACTCTCCGAATGTTGTAGAGCATGAACCTACAGGATCGGGTCACCGCCTTGATGTTAGCGGAGAACGACAGGGTGTTGTCCAGGGTCACGCCAAGGCTCTTCGCACTCTGGGAGGAGGACACAACAGAGTTGTCAACCGTGATGGCGAGATCATGGAACGGGCAGTCCTTCCCCGGGAGGAAGAGCAGCTCCGTCTTGCCGAGGTTCAGCTTGAAGTGGTGATCCGTCATCCACACTGATATGTCTGCCAGACATGCAGAGATGCGATTCGCCACCTGGTTATCAGAAGGGGAAAGGAGAAGATTAGTTGTGTGTCATCTGCGTAGCAATGATAGGAGAGGCCATGTGAGGATATGACAGAGCCAAGTGACTTGGTGTATAGCGAGAATAGGAGAGGGCCTAGAACTGAGCCCTGGGGGACACCAGTGGTGAGAGCACGTGGTGCGGAGACAGATTCTCGCCACGCCACTTGGTAGGAGCGACCTGTCAGGTAGGACGCAATCCAAGAGTGAGCCGCGCCGGAGATGCCCAACTCGGAGAGGGTGGAGAGGAGGATCTGATGGTTCACAGTATCAAAGGCAGCAGACAGGTCTAGAAGGACAAGAGCAGAGGAGAGATAGTTAGCTTTAGCAGTGCGGAGAGCCTCCGTGACACAGAGAAGAGCAGTCTCAGTTGAATGACCAGTCTTGAAACCTGACTGGTTTGGATCAAGAAGGTCATTCTGAGAGAGATAGCAAGAGAGTTGGCTAGAGACAGCACACTCAAGAGTTTTGGAGAGAAAAGAAAGAAGGGATACTGGTCTGTAGTTGTTGACATCAGAGGGATCGAGTGTTGGTTTTTTGAGAAGGGGTGCAACTCTCGCTCTCTTGAAGACGGAAGGGACATAGCCAGCGGTCAAGGATGAGTTGATGAGCGAGGTGAGGTAAGGGAGAAGGTCACCGTAGATGGTCTGGAGAAGAGAGGAGGGGATAGGGTCAAGCGGGCAGTTTGTTGGGCGGCCTGCCGTCACAAGTCGCAAGATTTCATCTGGAGAGAGAGGGGAGAAAGAAGTCAAAGCATAGGGTAGGGCAGTGTGAGCAGGACCAGCTGTGTCATTTGACTTAACAAACGAGGATCGAATGTCGTCAACCTTCTTTTCAAAATGGTTCCACAGAGAGGGAGGGGGGGGGGGGGGGGGGGGGATTCAGCAGGGAGGAGAAGGTGGCAAAGAGCTTCCTAGGGTTAGAGGCAGATGCTTGGAATTTAGAGTGGTAGAAAGTGGCTTTAGCAGCAGAAACATATGAAGAAAATGTAGAGAGGAGGGAGTGAAAAGATGCCATGTCCGCAGGGCATCTGGAGGAAACAGGTACAAAAGTATCTATATCCACAGTAAAACGAGTCCTATATCGACATAACCTGAAAGGCCGCTCAGCAAGGAAGACGCCACTACTCCAAAACCGCCATAAAAATTCCAGACTATGATTTGCAACTGCACATGGGGAACTGCACTTTTTGGAGAAATGTCCTCTGGTCTGATGAAACAAAAATAGAACTGTTTCGCCATAATGACCATTGTTATGTTTGGAGGAAAAAGGGGGTGCTTGCAAACCGAAGAACACCATCCCAACCGTGAAGCACGGTGATGGCGGCATCATGCTGTGGGGGTGCTTTGCTGCAGGAGGGACTTGTGCACAAAATAGATGTGGATATATTGAAGCAACATCTCAAGACATCAGTCAGGAAGTTAATGCTTGGTCGCAAATTGGTCTTCCAAATGGACAATGACCCCAAGCATACTTCCAAAGTTGTGGCAAAATGGCTTAAGGACAACAAAGTCAAGGTATTGGAGTGGCCATCACAAAGCCCTGACCTCAATCCTATAGAAAGTGTGCTGGCAGAACTGAAAAAGCGTGTGCGAGCAAGGAGGCCTACAAACCTGACTCAGTTACACCAGCTCTGTCAGGAGGAATGGGCCAAAATTCACCCAACTTATTGTGGGAAGCTTGTGGAAGGCTACCCGAAACGTTTGACCCAAGTTAAACAATTTAAAGGCAATGGTACCAAATACTAATTGAGTGTATGTAAACTTCACTTGGTACGGATACTCCAACCTCTTGCAGTGTGAACACACCAAAAGAACTCAGACCCCTCAAAAGAGCACCCAAAGCAAACCTAATTGAAGCGAACCGAACTGAGACCATCTCCAGAGGTGGTGCTGTTTTTGGATATTGATTAGTGATTGTCAAGAATGCACAGAAATTCAAAAATATGTGTGGAGTTTAGTTCCGATTATTTGTTTGCGATATGTGATCTATAGGCTAAGAGAGCTTCATAAACTGTTTATTTGATTGTGGGGTTTGAATAGTGTGAGAAGACAAAAACATATTTGTTGAGAATCACAACACAGGGTACAAAATTAATTCTAGCTCTTAAAGGGCCAGTAGCCTACATTGGGTGTACAATTTTCAATTACAGCATTATTTAATCTGCAGTTATTCTTCTGCTATTTATTCTGTTACCAATAGTATTTACTATTAATAGTATCTTCTGATTAAAATTATTACGTCTCATCTTTTAACTAAATGCAATCTATTAGCTTCCAAAATGTAAGTACCGTAGGTATACCTAGCGGTCTGATAACACGTTCTGATGGAATGGCTTGTCCTGTACTTTGTAAAAACCCAGAGTGCATTGAGTGAATATTGGAAGATCTTGGTTCCTTTCTAAACATAGCAATTTGAATGCAAAGAGGACTCGGACCACAAAATAGTGAAGTGAATTGGCAAAATAGTTGAGTCCTCATTCAAAGGCAAGGGCAGTGTGAATACAAAGATAACTGAGTTATTTTGGGTTTTTTACCCCAGAGTTCACTTTAAAGAGGACTGAGATCGGTTCTTTTAAAGGGGACTATATGTGAAAACGCCCATAGGAGAACCCTTTTTGGTTCCAGGAAGAACCCTTTTTTACTTCCGGGTAGAACTCCTTTAGGTTCCATGTAGAACCCTCTGTGGAAAGGGTTTTATACACATGGAACCCAAAAGGGTTCTAACTGGAACCAAACAGTGCAGGCTGCTGAGGGGAGGACGGCTCATAATAATGTCTGGAACGGAGCGAATTAAATGGCATCAAACACATGGAAACCATGTGTTTAATGTATTTGATACCATTCCACTAATTCCACTCCAGCCATTACCACGGGTCCATCCTCCCCAATTAAAGTGCCATCAACCTCCTCTGGAACCAAAGGGGTTCTACCTGGAAGCAAAAAGGGTTCTTCAAAGGGTTCTCCTATGGGGACAGCCGAAGAACAGTTTTAGGTTCTAGATAGCACCTTTTTTTTTAAGCGTGCAGGGACTAAAAGGATATATTCTATTGGGATACGCAATAGAACATTAAAGGCGCATTGTCATTTGCCCTGTCATGGCAGGTAGCCTAGTGGTTAGAGCATTGAGCCAGTAACTGCAAGTTTGCTAGTTCAAATCCCTGTGCTGACAGGGTGAAATATCTATTGATCTGCCCTTGAGCAAGGCAGTTAACCCTAACTGCTCCAGGGTTCCTGTCAATAATGGCTAATCCTGGCCATGACCCAGGTGAAGTTGGTTATATTCAAAAAAATACATTTCCATCTCACAATTGGGCAAATTTAAGGACTCCCTACTTAACCTTTTCAACAAGTCGTCTTAGGTAGCACATTCAGATGTGAATAAGGTCTATTCAATCCCCCGCTCTTCAACATCTCATTCTGCTCATGTCCTGTAAGACTCACACAATGCAGTTGGTTTTCTTACTGAAACTTTGGACTGGCAGTAGCCTCAAGGTTAGGTTCAGGCAGCCAGCCAAAGAATAGAGTATACTTTATTTTTCAACAACTTTTGAACATTGGTGAATAGATATTTTTGGGTCATTGTAGGCCGGTATAAAGATCTATTGTATTCTTTCACAGTTTGAACATGAAAAGCTATGAGCTATGTGAGTTCACTCACAGCTGAATGAAAAGTAATTTAATATCTTATCTGTTTATGATCCATCATCAAATCAAATCAAATGTATTTATAAATCCCATCAGCAGATGTCACAAAGTGCTTATACAGAAACCCAGCCTAAAACCCCAAAGAGCAAGCAATGCAGATTTAGAAACACGGTGGCTAGGAAAAACTCCCTAGAAAGGCAGGAACCCAAGAAAAAACCTAGAGAGGAACCAGGCTATGAGGGGTGGCAAGTCCTCTTCTGGCTGTGCTGGGTGGAGATTATTAGAGTATATGGCCATTAAGGCCAGATCGTTCTTCAAGATGTTCAAACGTTCATAGATGACCAGCAGGGTCAAATAGGGTTATCCATCCCACAGACCTAACTTTATAAAAGTCAGCTTTCAAAACAAAGTTAAATTCTCGTGAATCAGCCAATGAATGAGCCAGGCCTCAGGTGAATGTTTGTCGGTTATTTCCAAGTCAGAACAATTTATTTTCAGACAGACTGGCAGACAGAATGACGAACACTTGACGCTAAGGATGAACTGTGGATATCAATGAGACCAACCTGGGTTCAATGGTTCAATAAAAAAAACAATAATAGACAGACTGACAGATTTACGGCTAACCTATAGATAGATAGAGATTAAATAGAGATTAAATTAAACAAAACACCCCCCTCCAGCCGGTCTTGCCATCTGTCCCCAGCCAGAGAGGAGAGTTGTCCCCTGGACAGCTGCCTGTCCTGGGTGTACTGTAGCCCCAGCAGGCTGTACTGTACCTGGCTCTCAGCCCCAACCTCCAGCCAAGCCCTGTCAGCAAGCATGGAGCTCCACACCAGCTTGAGGCCATGGGCGTTAGTCTTGAACCTGTGGGGACAAAAGGAGAAAAGAGTTCAGTATCTTTGGTGCAATATGTGCATCGATGACGTCGTCCCCACAGTGACCATGCGTACATATCCCAACCAGAAGCCATGGATTACAGGCAACATCCGCACCGAGCTAAAGGCTAGAGCTGCCGCTTTCAAGGAGCGGGACACTAATCCGGACGCTTATAAGAAATCCCGCTATGCCCTCAGACGAACCATCAAACAGGCAAAGCATCAATACAGGACTAAGATTGAATCCTACTACACCGGCACTGACGCTCGTTGGATGTGGCAGGGCTTGCATACTATTACGGACTACAAAGGGAAACCCAGCCGCGAGCTGCCCAGTGACGCAAGCCTACCAGACAAGCTAAATGCCTTTTATGCTCACTTCGAGGCAAGAAACACTGAAGCATGCATGAGAACACCAGCTGTTCCAGACGATTGTGTGATCACGCTCTACTTAGCCGATGTGAGCAAGACCTTTAAACAGATCAACATTCACAAGGCCGCGGGGCCAGATGTATTACCAGGACGTGTACTCAGAGCATGCGTGGTACAACAATGGTAGGCCTGATCACCGACAACGATGAGACAGCCTATAGGGAGGCGGTCAGAGACCTCTCCCTCAATGTGAGCAAGACAAAGGAGCTGATCGTGGACTACAGGAAAAGGAGGGCTGAACAGGCCCCCATTAACATCGAAGGGGCTGTAATGGAGCAGGTCGAGTGTTTCAAGTTCCTTGGTGTCCACATCACCAACAAACACACCAAGACAGTCGTGAGGAGGGCACAACAACACCTTTTCCCCTTCAGGAGACTTTGTTTTTACACTGCTGCTACTCGCTGTTTATTATCTATGCATAGTCACTTTACCCCTACCTACATTGACAAATTACCTCGACTAACCTGTACCCATGCACATTGACTCAGTACCGGTCCCCGCTGTATATAGCCTCGTTATTGTTCTTTTATTGTGTTACTTTTTATTTTATTTTTTACTTTAGTTAATTTAGTAAATATTTTCTTAACTCTATTTCTTGAACTGCATTGTTGGTTAAGGGCTTGTAAGTAAGCATTTCGCGGTAAGGTCTACACCTGTTGTATTCGGTGCATGTGACAAATACATTTGATTTGATATAGACTGGCCACTGTGCTGTCTGCTGAATTAGTGAGGAGCTTCAGGCCTCAAGAAGTATATCCATGTAACGATCCAACTTAATGCTGGCCTCGCACAGTATAAACATTTCATATACCTTCGCCCGCTATCGCATTTATTTGGGTTAGGGTTAGGGTTAGGGTTAGCTTACCCTACCCCTTTTCAGAACCTTAACCTAAGTATCTTAACCTGCAACGTGAATTATCCTAACCTGCTGCATAACTTCTCCTAACCTGCTATGAAAAGTCTGTACTCCATCTCGTCAAAACCGGAAAACCGCGCATTTCCAATAACAGCGTGCATTTCCAATAATGCGATACACCCGGATTTGGTGCCCATTCATATCCAGTTTGAAGGCGCCAGTTTTGACACCGGGTATAGTTTCTCCCTGTTTGTTATTTTGAGAATATAAATGTAAAGCTCCGTATTATTTTTTAGATGAGAAATTGTATGGACGTTTTGTTTTATGCTGATGCATTTATAAATGTAATGTCATGGTTATGAGTGTAATAAATACTGTGAAGTATTAGAGAGACAATGTTAACTCTCTTGAGAAGAGAGTTGGTACGACCCATCCAGATACGCTAGGATGGTTACCAACTGGTATTTATGTCTGTCTGTTTCAGACCTTCAGCGCTGGAGGAAAGGGTTAGACTGCTGCTAGTTACCTGCCTGCCTGCCTATCCGTCCGCAATTTTCAGTGTTACACAATATCATGTTTCAAGTTTCAAGTGTGATATGCCTGTTGTGAAGCATTCGTCTATAGGCCCACAGTTCAAAGCTGTAGTTCACTGTAAGTATTTGATAAAACATTTATTCTAGTTGTACTTATTTTCCTGATTCCATTTTGTATATTCATCGACTGCTGAACACTTATCACCTGCTGTAAATAAAACACCTGACTTTACCTGGAAGACTGTTGTCCAGCAGCTTCCTGCCATCTCCCTTGGCCTAAGCACATTGCGTTTTCTCAATCCAAACAGGTAAAATGGGAGAAATATGCAGGAATATTTGTGGTGCTCTCTCTCTCTCTCTCTCTCTCTCTCTCTCTCTCTCTCTCTCTCTCTCTCTCTCTCTCTCTCTCTCTCTCTCTCTCTCTCTCTCTCTCTCTCTCTCTCTCCCTCTCTCTCCCTCTCTCTCGTTCTCGCTCTTTCTTTCACCCTCATCAAACTGGCCTTAGCTTTTTCCAATGGACGTTCAGCGGTGACATCTAGTGTTGGAGATACGTACATGCATTGATGCTCAGCGATTACCAGACTGGACAATAATGAGTTAGAAATAACATATCTAGCTAGATTATTCTCTGCATGAGTTCGATCAATAGGCTAGGCCTACAATTGAAGTGGGAAGTTTACATACACTTAGGTTGGAGTCATTAAAACTCGTTTTTCAACCACTCCACAAATGTCTTGTTAACAAACTATAGTTTTGGCAAATCGGTTAGGACATCTATTTTGTGCATTACACAAATAATTTTTCCAACAATTGTTTACAGACAGATTATTTAACTTATAATTCACTGTATCACAATTCCAGTGGGTCAGAAGTTTACATACACTAAGTTGAATGTGCCTTTAAACCGCTTGGAAAATTCCAGAAAAAGATGTCATGGCTTTAGAAGCATCTGATAGGCTAATTGACATAATTTGAGTCAATTGGAGGTGTACCTGTGGAATATATTTCAAGGCCTACCTTCAAACTCAGTGCCTCTTTGCTTGACATCATGGGAAAATCAAAAGAAATCAGCCAAGACCTCAGAAAAAAAATTGTAGACCTCCACAAGTCTGGTTCATCCTTGGGAGCAATTTCCAAACGCCTGAAGGTAACACGTTCATCTGTACAAACAATAGTACGCAAGTATAAACACCATGGGACCATGCAGCCGTCATACCGCTCAGGAAGGAGACGCGTTCTGTCTCCTAGAGATGAACGTACTTTGGTTCGAAAAGTGCAAATCAATCCCATAACAACAGCAAAGGACCTTGTGAAGACGCTGGAGGAAACAGGTACAAAAGTATCTATATCCACAGTAAAACGAGTCCTATATCGACATACCTGAAAGGCCGCTCAGCAAGGAAGGAGCCACTGCTCCAAAACCGCCATAAAAAAGCCAGACTACGGTTTGCAACTGCACATGGGGACAAAGATCATACTTTTTGGAGAAATGTCCTCTGGTCTGATTAAACAAAAATATAACTGTTTGGCCGTAATGACCATTGTTATGTTTGGAGGAAAAAGGGGGTCTCTTGCAAGACGAAGAACACCATCCCAACCGTGAAGCACGGGGGTGGCAGCATCATGCTGTGGGGGTGCTTTGCTGCAGGAGGGACTGGTGCACTTCACAAAATAGATGGCATCATGAGGAAGGAAAATTATGTGGATATATTGAAGCAACATCTCAAGACATCAGTCAGGAAGTTAAAGCTTGGTCGTAAATGGGTCTTCCAAATGGACAATGACCCAAGCATACTTCCAAAGTTGTGGCAAAATGGCTTAAGGACAACAAAGTCAAGGTATTGGAGTGGCCATCACAAAGCCCTGACCTCAATCCTATAGAAAATGTGTTGGCAGAACTGAAAAAGCGTGTGTGAGCAAGGAGGCCTACAAACCTGACTCAGTTACACCAGCTCTGTCAGGAGGAATGGGCCAAAATTCACCCAACTTATTGTGGGAAGCTTGTGGAAGGCTACCCAAAACATTTGACCCAAGTTAAACAATTTAAAGGCAATGCTACCAAATACTAATTGAGTGTATGTAAACTTCTGACCCACTGGGAATGTGATGAAATAAATAAAAGCTGAAATAAATCATTCTCTCTACTATTATTCTGACATTTCACATTCATAAAGTGGTGATCCTAACTGGCCTAAAACAGTGAAGTTTTATTAGGATTAAATGTCAGGAATTGTGAAAAATTGAGTTTAAATGTATTTGGCTAAGGTGTATGTAAACTTCCGACTTCAACTCTATGTCACAACAGGTGTAAATATATGGGTCATGACAATGTTTGACCATATTATGACAGTTATGTCAGCGGTTATGACATACTGTATTACGACATGGTTATGACCATGCCATAAAGTGTTATGGCACTGGGTGTCAAGTAAAGTGTTACCCATATGGGTGCTGCAAATCAGCTAGGATGCCTACATGATGTAATTATGAATTCATACATTATTACAACACTTCCTTATGAGAGCAAGGAGCTATTTACTTTTTTCAATCAAAATGAGATGTCCCACGTGGCACAGACCTCAGTTCAATGTCTAGTTTTGATTTACATTTGGTTGAGTTGTCAACAAACATGAATTCAATGTGAAATCAACAAAAATGTCACCATGTTATTGGATTTAGTTTAAAAGTTGGGTGAAAAAAAGGTAAAATTCCCTTACATTGATGACTTTTTGCAAATCCAATCAGTTTTCCACGTTGATTCAATGTCATCACAATTATTTTGTTGTTGTTGTTGAAATGACATAGAAGTGATGTTGATTTAGCCAGTATTTGCCCAGTGGGGTGCTATACCTTAATGTAGTAGGCCAGGGTTTTCTAACCTTTCCTCGGGGATCTCCAGCTTTTCCATGTAGTTTAACTATTCCACAGCTAGGACACCTGATTCAACTTGTCAATTAATCATCAAGCCTTTGAATAGGTGAATCAGGTGAGCTAGTTCAGGGCTAGAATAAAATTGTGTGAAACGTCTGGGGGAGAGGTTTGAAAACCACTGTAGTAGGCTATGTCTATCACCCCTTGCAAGCTCTGAAAACTGAAATATCGGCCATTTCAGCACCATGGACAGCGCCCGCCTGACCGCACTAGACTGTAGGGCAGACTGTGGCAAATGAGCCCACTGCACTGCACTGAACTGATTGCTTTGAAATAATATAGGCTATCAAGATCTTTAACTTTTGTAATTTAGTGCGAGTTCTGGCGGTGTCACACGTGTCCTTTTCAAAATAAAAGCCGTAAAATTAACATTCGCTTCTCATTGTGATGTACAGTTTTGGGGCCATACAGGGATTTGTGATGCTACAGTATGATTCTGTGAACTGGCTTTATTTTACCTATTTTTTCTAGATCCATACACTGCAATGAAGGCAAAAAAATCCTATAGCCTACCATCATTCACATTAGGGATGGTTATGCAATAATGCAATCAATTTATTTAATAAGCTACAGTGCACAGTTATGATTGCACACATTAAATATTTTACTGAAGAAAAACATACATTGGTTTATTATTGAGATTGTGAAACGGGTTATTTATATTTGGTGATCTACGGCTGAGCTGCATGCACAGCTGGTTATGCGCCCAGGGTCGCAGGCAGCGGGGTGACTTCAGTTGCTGCATCCTATTTCAGCCTGGTCTCACAGACTAGATGTAACATAGTAAATTTAAATATGTACATTCAAATGAGTATGATATGTTACGTTTGGTATGGTTACATAAGACAGATGGTTACTTAAGGCAAAAACGAAAGTAGCATGGTTGGTCGGGGTGGATGGTGGGCACGTCTAGAAACCCAAAGGTTGCGAGTTCAAATCTCATCGTGGACAACTTTTGCATTTTAGATAGGCTGACCTTTCAACTACTTACTACTTTTTAGCTACGTTGTAACTACTTAGCATGTTAGCTAACCCTTTCGCTAACCTTAACCCTTTTAGCTAACACTTCCCCTAACCTAACCTTTTAACTTTTCCCCTAACCTAACCTTTTAACCTAACTTCTAAACGTAACCCTAACCTTAACCCTAACCCCTTGCCTAGCTAACATTAACTAGCCAGCTAATGTTGGTCACCTAGCCACCTAGCTAGGATTCATAACATATCATACGTTTTCAATTCATTTACATTACATTTACATTTACGTCATTTAGCAGACGCTCTCATCCAGAGCGACTTACAAATTGGTTCATTCACCTTATGATAGCCAGTGGGACAACCACTTTACACAAAACAATTTTATTTAAAAAAAATATTAATATATATATATATTTTTCTAATTTTTTATTTTAGAGTATATTTTAAATTTTCATTAGTTTTACATATATATTGTTTTCTTCTTATTATTTTTATTTTTTGTGTAATTAAAAAAAATATATATACATATATATTTTTTATATATATATTATTAAAATTATTATTAATATATATATATATATATATATATATATCTAAAAAAATTATAATTGTTATTATAATTATTAATATTTTTTGGGGGGAGGTGGAGTAGGGGGGGTAGAAGGATTACTTTTATACTATCCCAGGTATTCCTTAAAGAGGTAGGGTTTCAAGTGTCTCCGGAAGGTGGTCAGTGACTCCGCTGTCCTGGCGTCGTGAGGGAGCTTGTTCCACCATTGGGGTGCCAGAGCAGCGAACAGTTTTGACTGGGCTGAGCGGGAACTGTGCTTCCGCAGAGGTAGGGGGACCAGCAGGCCAGAGGTGGAAGAACGCAATGCCCTCGTTTGGGTGTAGGGACTGATCAGAGCCTGAAGGTACGGAGGTGCCGTTCCCCTCACAGCTCCGTAGGCGAGCACCATGGTCTTGTAGCAGATGCAAGCTTCAACTGGAAGCCAGTGGAGTGTGCGGAGGAGCGGGGTGACGTGAGAGAACTTGGGAAGGTTGAACACCAGACGGGCTGCAGCGTTCTGGATGAGTTGTAGGGGTTTAATGGCACAGGCAGGGAGCCCAGCCAACAGCGAGTTGCAGTAATCCAGACGGGAGATGACAAGTGCCTGGATTAGGACCTGTGCCGCTTCCTGTGTAAGGTAGGGTCGTACTCTGTGAATGTTGTAGAACATGAACCTACAGGATCGGGTCACCGCTGTGTTGTCCAGGGTCATGCCAAGGTTCTTTGCACTCTGGGAGGAGGACACAACGGAGTTGTCAACCATGAAGGCGAGATCATGGAGCGGGCAGTCCTTCCCCGGGAGGAAGAGCAGCTCCGTCTTGCCGAGGTTCAGCTTGAGGTGGTGATCTGACATCCACACTGATATGTCTGCCAGACATGCATAGATGCGATTCGCCACCTGGTTATCAGAAGGGGGAAAGGAGAAGATTAATTGTGTGTCGTCTGCGTAGCAATGATAGGAGAGACCATGTGAGGATATGACAGAGCCAAGTGACTTAGTGTATAGAGAGAATAGGAGAGGGCCTAGAACTGAGCCCTGGGGGACACCAGTGGTGAGAGCACGTGGTGCGGAGACAGATTCTCGCTACGCCACCTGGTAGGAGCGACCTGTCAGGTAGGACGCAATCCAAGAGTGAGCCGCGCCGGAGATGCCCAACTTGGAGAGGGTGGAGAGGAGGATCTGATGGTTCACAGTATCAAAGGCAGCAGATAGGTCTAGAAGGATGAGAGCAGAGGAGAGAGAGTTAGCTTTAGCAGTGTCGAGAGCCTCCGTGACACAGAGAAGAGCAGTCTCAGTTGAATGACCAGTCTTGAAACCTGACTGGTTTGGATCAAGAAGGTCATTCTGA
Organism: Coregonus lavaretus; assembly: GCF_964263955.1. Classification (NCBI taxonomy): domain Eukaryota; kingdom Metazoa; phylum Chordata; class Actinopteri; order Salmoniformes; family Salmonidae; genus Coregonus; species Coregonus lavaretus. Next base: position 55,754,293 of record NC_139989.1, on the reverse strand, counting down.
GAGAGATAGCAAGAGAGTTGGCTAGAGACAGCACACTCAAGAGTTTTGGAGAGAAAAGAAAGAAGGGATACTGGTCTGTAGTTGTTGACATCAGAGGGATCGAGTGTTGGTTTTTTGAGAAGGGGTGCAACTCTCGCTCTCTTGAAGACGGAAGGGACATAGCCAGCGGTCAAGGATGAGTTGATGAGCGAGGTGAGGTAAGGGAGAAGGTCACCGTAGATGGTCTGGAGAAGAGAGGAGGGGATAGGGTCAAGCGGGCAGTTTTACAAGGATGAATTACAAGGACAAATTACAATTTGTAACATATTGTACATTTCAGCAAATTCGTAACATATTGTACATTTAGCAAATTCATAAAATATTGTGCATTTTGCAAATTCGTAACATACAGTGGGGAAAAAAGTATTTAGTCAGCCACCAATTGTGCAAGTTCTCCCACTTAAAAAGATGAGAGAGGCCTGTAATTTCCATCATAGGTACACGTCAACTATGACAGACAAATTGAGAAAAAAATCCAGAAAATCACATTGTAGGATTTTTAATGAATTTATTTGCAAATTATGGTGGAAAATAAGTATTTGGTCACCTACAAACAAGCAAGATTTCTGGCTCTCACAGACCTGTAACTTCTTCTTTAAGAGGCACCTCTGTCCTCCACTCGTTACCTATATTAATGGCACCTGTTTGAACTTGTTATCAGTATAAAAGACACCTGTCCACAACCTCAAACAGTCACACTCCAAACTCCACTATGGCCAAGACAAAAGAGCTGTTAAAGGACACCAGAAACAAAATTGTAGACCTGCACCAGGCTGGGAAGACTGAATCTGCAATAGGTAAGCAGCTTGGTTTGAAGAAATCAACTGTGGGAGCAATTATTAGGAAATGGAAGACATACAAGACCACTGATAATCTCCCTCGATCTCACCCTGTGGGGTCAAAATGATCACAAGAACGGTGAGCAAAAATGCCAGAACCACACGGGGGGACCTAGTGAATGACCTGCAGAGAGCTGGGACCAAAGTAACAAAGCCTACCATCAGTAACACACTACGCCGCCAGGGACTCAAATCCTGCAGTGCCAGACGTGTCCCCCTGCTTAAGCCAGTACATGTCCAGGCCCGTCTGAAGTTTGCTAGAGTGCATTTGGATGATCCAGAAGAGGATTGGGAGAATGTCATATGGTCAGATGAAACCAAAATAGAACTTTTTGGTAAAAACTCAACTCGTCATGTTTGGAGGACAAAGAATGCTGAGTTGCATCCAAAGAACACCATACCTACTGTGAAGCATGGGGGTGGAAACATCATGCTTTGGGGCTGTTTTTCTGCAAAGGGACCAGGACGACTGATCCGTGTAAAGGAAAGAATGAATGGGGCCATGTATCGTGAGATTTTGAGTGAAAACCTCCTTCCATCAGCAAGGGCATTGAAGATGAAACGTGGCTGGGTCTTTCAGCATGACAATGATCCCAAACACACCGCCCGGGCAACGAAGGAGTGGCTTCGTAAGAAGCATTTCAAGGTCCTGGAGTGGCCTAGCCAGTCTCCAGATCTCAACCCCATAGAAAATCTTTGGAGGGAGTTGAAAGTCCGTGTTGCCCAGCGACAGCCCCAAAACATCACTGCTCTAGAGGAGATCTGCATGGAGGAATGGGCCAAAATACCAGCAACAGTGTGTGAAAACCTTGTGAAGATTTACAGAAAATGTTTGACCTGTGTCATTGCCAACAAAGGGTATATAACAAAGTATTGAGAAACGTTTGTTATTGACCAAATACTTATTTTCCACCATAATTTGCAAATAAATTCATTAAAAATCCTACAATGTGATTTTCTGGAGAAAAAAAATCTAATTTTGTCTGTCATAGTTGACGTGTACCTATGATGAAAATTACAGGCCTCTCTCATATTTTTAAGTGGGATAACTTGCAGAATTGGTGGCTGATTAAATACTTTTTTTCCCCACTGTATAATACGTATTGTAATTTGTTAAATATCATACGTAATGGGTGATGGACATCCACAAATTAATACATACCATACAAACCGTAACATATCATACTAAATTGTTTATCCCCGTATTTACATAAAGAATATTACGAAATGCTCTGAGACCAGGTTGCCTATTTCCACATCGGAATGAATGAATGGGCAGTTGTTTTCTGTTCATTGAGAGGTAAATGAGGAGTGCTGAATGTTGCAATAGAGTATCGTCAGTTTACTGTCAGACAGCATCATCACCTTGATGATGTAGCCTAACAACAAAGACAAACTCGCCAATTCTGATTTGGGACCAACGTGGCTCAATTCAGAGCTCGCTGTGTGCTTGCTTTGTCGGGGACGCTAGCACTGCCACACTACACTTCGGATGAGTCTTGGATAGTGCTCAGAGGAATTTAGCCTAGAGTTCATCACCGTTTTTGTAATGCTTTTCTTTTACTACTAATATCACCATCAGAATTGTTGCTGATATTTACCGTGCCAATTATATTGCTAATGGGTCGTTTTAGTGGATGTCCTCTGGTGATTTCAGTGAGAAGATGACTGAGTTTACTTTGCTCTGCTCTGTCGTGTGATTGCAGTGGGATAGCGCACGCTCACATTCAACGCTGGACTGAGATAGCATAGGTGTTCTAATCAAAGATAAATATTTATTTTATTTTATCAGTCTCGTTCATATCTTTGATGATAATTGGCTAGCGCTGTCAAATGTTTGAGTTACCATAGACCGCCAACAGACACAGAGCCTAAACGTCCTTTCGACTTCTAGTCGTTTTTTAGACAACTGTCCTGACGGAGGAAGAATATGTTGATGAAGGAATATAGAATATGTATGCCGCTCACAGTGGAAGAGGTAAGTTAGGGTACTTTACTTATATCTCCCAGTTTTTCTGAACATTTTGCGTTTTCTTCTGTCCTACAACTAAACCTAAAACTGTGAAAGGTTTTAGGCTATTGCATGCATCGTTTTGGTCTTTTTATGGAATGTCTACCATGCTAGCTGCAAACTGGATTGAGTAGGTAGGTATGCCTATTATGAAGAACTTTTGTACCTCACTGATTTTAGGAGCTATTTAGAGTACTGTAGGCTAATGCCACAGGGTGGTGCTATTGGAAGTATGCTAGGCTTACGCCATACTTTCCTTGTTGGGTTTATGGGTTTAAGAAGTGCAAAATCTTCACATGCATATCTAAGACTAACAAAACATTGTTAAGAGATGTTACAGTATGTTGTTGTCTGTCTGTGTCACTCCACTAGCCTACTCATACGACCATCAGTTAGGACTTTTGGCACTCTGTAACTACAGTGCCTCAGTAACTATTTTCCCTCTGGTACAAATATAGAGTTGACTGACTGATCGTTTGATTGATTGATTGACTGACACTGGCTTATCTGCTGGTTATTATGTGTCTTTCAGGAGCAACCCTGCTCTGACTACCTGTTTCAGGGATTATAACTGGGTGTCCAGATGGCTAGGCTTGTTCTTGGTCATTCGTTCTGTGTTGTTGGGAGCACCATTAGACCATTTGGTTATCATTAACTATTTTGCTAACGAGGCTGGTTTATTAAATTTTTGATAATTACCCACATTAGTTTTATTTGAGATAACCAGTTAGCATAATATGGGATAAACAGAAAACACTTGTATGAGCTACGAACTAACTTATAAATCCTTTGGTGGCTTAGATTAAACAAGACTTTGGGTAGGGTTGGGTATAAATTGAGCAAAATTAATATCCAAGAATACCCCTTCCTTCATTACCATTTTTAGGCCAATTACATTGGAGGAAAGTTAGATTGAAGAATGACTGGATAAGATGCACTCTAAAGCAGGACTGCCCAACCTTGTTCCTGGAGACCTACCGTCCTGTAGGTTTTTGCTCCAACCCTAATCTAGCACACCTGATTCTAATAATTAGCAGGTTGATAAGATGAATCAGGTTAGTAACACCTGGGGTTGGAGCGAAAACCTACAGGAGGGTAGCTCTCCAGGAACAGGGTTGGGTAACCCTGCTCTAAAGGTATTGACAGCAGTAAGAAAGAACTGGAAATGCCAACTTCACTTTCAATGTGCCATGAAAATGACTAACAATGTCGACTTTATGCCATCCATAATGGACCGTGGCTTCAGTAGATGGGTAGATAAAGGACTGAACAAAATTAACCAGCTTTTTGAAGGGAATGTTCTCAAATCCTTTACAAATTTGGTTTACCACCAAATGACATGTTTAGGTACTTCCTGATAAGACACTACCTAATGACATAAGGAATGGGAGGTCATTAAAAAAAATCACCCAGTGTATAAACATATTAGAAAGTCAGATAACAGCCCAAAAAGAGGTGTCTCAGTTATATAAGAAGTTATACATCTGAACACACGCAGGATGTTAAAGGAAAAAGGGAACTAGAAACTAATGTGGTGGTGGTGGAAGATGAATCATCTGAGATAATTTGTGAAAGTAGTCACAGGGAATTAACACCCCCACCCCCACATATGTCCCTGTTTTTCTCTATACAGTTATCTGGTAAGGTACATATATGATGGCAGTCCATGATGGGAGTCCATCCTGCTAAGGCCAAACAATGATGGCTTGTGGGGGGACAAAAGTCCTTAGTATAGTGCTTCTGGAGATTTCCTGACCTCACAGACTTTGTTAGAGCCTCGGCACAAATCTGCATTTCAGAATGGACCAATAGAAGACCACACACATACCTTCTGGTACTGTCCAAAGTTACAGGGGTTCTGGAAGAACACTCAAAAAGAAGTGAAGACAATCCTAGACATTAGGTTACCACTGGAACCACTGTTCATTTTATTGGGGGTAAAACCTTGTAACCTGGAAGATAAAAAAGGATTGTTAAGTGTTAGTGATTGCACAGAAAATGATTACGGTCAATTGGCTCAAACCACAGTTGCCAACTGTAAGTCAATGGACTCAGAGACTGAAAGATGTGTATGCAATATGACAGCCAGGTTGCAACTAAAGATGGATACTTTTTGGGCCAAATGGACTCCCATCATATTGTACCTTGCCAGATAACTGTATAGACAAAAACAGGGACATATGTGGGGGTGTTCATTCCCTTCATTTAATGACACTGAAGTAAACTCCTGTAATTATCAGTATTATTACCTGTTTTTGTCCTTTTAGGGATGGTTTCTAAGAAATTACTTCATTTTAAAAAATTTGAATTTGGATCGTTCACATGTTGTTCTACAATGAACAAAAATATAAAACGCAACATGCAACAATTAAGTTACAGTTCATATAAGGAAATCAGTCAATTTAAATAAATTCATTAAGCCCTAATCTATGGATTTCACATGACTGGGAATACAGATATGCATCTGTTGATCACAGATACCTTAAAAAGGTAGGGGCGTGGATCAGAAAACTAGTCAGTATCTGGTATGACCACCATTTGCCTCATTCACCGTGACACATCTCCTTCGCATAGAGTTGATCAGGCTGTTGATTGTGGCCTGTGGAATGTTGTCCCTCTCCTCTTCAATGGCTGTGCAATGTTGCTGTCGTACATGTCGAACCAGAGCATCCCAAACATGCTAAACATGCTCAATGGGTGACATGTCTGGTGAGTATGCAGGCCATGGAAGAACTGGGACATTTTCAGCTTCCAGGAATTGTGTACAGATCATTGCGACATGGGGCCGTGCATTATCATGCTGAAACATGAGCTGATGGCGGCGGATGAATGGCGCGACAATGGGCCTCAGGATCTCATCACAGTATCTCTTTGCATTCACATTGCCATCGATAAAATGCAATTGTGTTCATTGTCCATAGCTTATGCCTGCCCATACCATAACCCCACCGCCACCATGAGGCACAACATTGACATCAGCAAACCGCTTGCCCACACGATGCCATCTGCCCGGGACAGTTGAAACCGTGATTCATCCTTGAAGAGCAGACTTCTCCAGCATGCCAGTGGTCTTCGAAGTTAAGCATTTGCCCACTGAAGTCGGTCACGACACCGAACTACAGTCAGGTCAAGACCCTGGTGAGGACGACGACCACGCAGATGAGCTTTCCTGAGACGGTTTCTGACAGTTTGTGCAGAAATTCTTCGGTTGTGCAAACCCACAGTTTCATCAGCTGTCCGGGTGGTTGGTCTCAGACGATCCCGCAGGTGAAGAAGCCGGATGTGGAGGTCCTAGGCTGGCATGGTTACACGTGGTCTGAGTTGTAAGGCCGGTTGAATGTACTGCCAAATTCTCTAAAACAACATACAGTGGGGAAAAAAAGTATTTAGTCAGCCACCAATTGTGCAAGTTCTCCCACTTAAAAAGATGAGAGAGGCCTGTCATTTTCATCATAGGTACACGTCAACTATGACAGACAAAATGAGAGAAAAAAAATCCAGAAAATCACATTGTAGGATTTTTAATGAATTTATTTGCAAATTATGGTGGAAAATAAGTATTTGGTCAATAACAAATGTTTCTCAAATACTTTGTTATATACCCTTTGTTGGCAATGACACAGGTCAAACGTTTTCTGTAAGTCTTCACAAGGTTTTCACACACTGTTGCTGGTATTTTGGCCCATTCCTCCATGCAGATCTCCTCTAGAGCAGTGATGTTTTGGGGCTGTCGCTGGGCAACACGGACTTTCAACTCCCTCCAAAGATTTTCTATGGGGTTGAGTTCTGGAGACTGGCTAGGCCACTCCAGGACCTTGAAATGCTTCTTACGAAGCCACTCCTTCGTTGCCCGGGGCGGTGTGTTTGGGATCATTGTCATGCTGAAAGACCCAGCCACGTTTCATCTTCAATGCCCTTGCTGATGGAAGGAGATTTTCACTCAAAATCTCACGATACATGGCCTCATTCATTCTTTCCTTTACACGGATCAGTCGTCCTGGTCCCTTTGCAGAAAACAGCCCCAAAGCATGATGTTTCCACCCCCATGCTTCACAGTAGGTATGGTGTTCTTTGGATGCAACTCAGCATTCTTTGTCCTCCAAACATGACGAGTTGAGTTTTTACCAAAAAGTTCTATTTTGGTTTCATCTGACCATATGACATTCTCCCAATCCTCTTCTGGATCATCCAAATGCACTCTAGCAAACTTCAGACGGGCCTGGACATGTACTGGCTTAAGCAGGGGGACACGTCTGGCACTGCAGGATTTGAGTCCCTGGCGGCGTAGTGTGTTACTGATGGTAGGCTTTGTTACTTTGGACCCAGCTCTCTGCAGGTCATTCACTAGGTCCCCCCGTGTGGTTCTGGGATTTTTGCTCACCGTTCTTGTGATCATTTTGACCTCACGGGGTGAGATCTTGCGTGGAGCCCCAGATCGAGGGAGATTATCAGTGGTCTTGTATGTCTTTCATTTCCTAATAATTGCTCCCACAGTTGATTTCTTCAAACCAAGCTGCTTACCTATTGCAGATTCAGTCTTCCCAGCCTGGTGCAGGTCTACAATTTTGTTTCTGGTGTCCTTTGACAGCTCTTTGGTCTTGGCCATAGTGGAGTTTGGAGTGTGACTGTTTGAGGTTGTGGACAGGTGTCTTTTATACTGATAACAAGTTCAAACAGGTGCCATTAATACAGGTAACGAGTGGAGGACAGAGGAGCCTCTTAAAGAAGAAGTTACAGGTCTGTGAGAGCCAGAAATCTTGCTTGTTTGTAGGTGACCAAATACTTATTTTCCACCATAATTTGCAAATAAATTCATTAAAAATCCTACAATGTGTTTTTCTGGATTTTCTTTTCTCAATTTGTCTGTCATAGTTGACGTGTACCTATGATGAAAATTACAGGCCTCTCTCATCTTTTTAAGTGGGAGAACTTGCACAATTGGTGGCTGACTAAATACTTTTTTTCCCCCACAGTAGGAGGCATCTTACAGTAGATAAAATAACATTAAATTCTCTGGAACAGCTCTGGTGGACATTCCTGCAGTCAGCATGCCAATTGCACGCTCCCTCAAAACATGAGACATCTGTAGCATTGTGTTGTGTGACAAAACTACACATTTTAGAGTGGCCTTTTATTGTCCCCAGCACAAGGTGCACCTGTGTACCGATCATGCTGTTTAATCAGCTTCTTGATATGCCACACCTGTCAGGTGGATGGATTAACTTGGCAAAATTTGAGAGACATAAGCTTTTTGTGTGTATGGAACATTTCTGGGATCTTATATTTCAGCTCATGAAACATGGGACCAACACTTTACATGTTGCGTTTATATTTTTGTTCAGTATATAATGTATATTGGAACTTTTTGAACTTGAAAAATAAAGCTATGTAAAAAAAAATATTCTGTAATGGTTTTATGAGTTCTGTCACACATCATCTCTACAGCTGCATCCAGACAGGGTCTGTAGTTGTTAAGGACTGTGTGTTGTTCCTTATTAGACGAAACAGTCTCACCTTAGCCACTCGAAACCGTACATCATTGGCCTGCTGGCACTGCAGTGCTTTTCTATTTTGTCGACAAAATTCTGCAGCTGTGTTCACAGGCTGTGGGAGTTCCCTGGCTGCGAGACACTGGCAGTTCATTTAGTACAATCTGGGATGATGAGATACAGTACGTTTGATCCCAGCGGCATTACACTTGATCTTCAAAGGGCAGAAAAAACATTTCAGTTCCCTGTGGATTATATTACTGTATCTTCACAGACTGACTCTCTCTCTCAGTTTAGAGAGAGAGAGAGAGAGAGAGAGAGAGAGAGAGTGAGAGAGAGAGAGAGAGTGATGGTGTGTGAGAGAGAGCTCTGCTGCCCCCAGACTGTTTGTTTGATGCCAGAATAGGAGCCTTCTCTTTGTTTCATGACCTTGCTGTGTTCTGATACCCCTGCTCTCAGTCATGACCTGAGAGAGGGTTACAGTATAAGCAGAGAATGGGGTTATGAGTTCCTGCTAAGGCCAAACAATGATGGCTTGTGGGGGGACAAAAGTCCTTAACATAGTCCTTCTGGAGACATAGGCCTATCACTTCCTGACGTCGCAGACAATTTTTAGAGCCTCGGCACAAATCTGCATTTCAGAATCTGTTACTTTCTGTCTGACCCTGTGTATCATCTTGTAACTCTTGAACATCTTGGTTGAGATGATAAATAAAGGCCTACTACAACCATGAGATTCCTGTTTGCTATAAGATGACGACCAGAGTTGACACTGCATTCCTCTATTCCTCAGCAATAGTGATATCTGTTTCCCCTGAAACGTCAATTAGGCTTATTACTGTGTCATAAAGTCAGAGGATTCATTTAACCCATTACAAACATGTCAATACTTCACAAGAATGAGGGCCTCTTACATAAAAAGAAGCAAATTAACCCTTAGTTGCCATGGAAATGTCATAAAGGGGTGTAAGTCATAAAGTCAACCTAAAAGCTTTCTGCTTCTAGAGACACGTACCTATGGACCCTCTTTATGGCTCTACAGTACATTGACTGAGGTGTTTCTATATGGACTCTCTGGTCTCACAGCAGGTACAGTCCAAACAAACACCTCAGTTACAGCGCTTTATTTCCATGGTGACATATTGTTTTGCCGGGGAAATGAGAGCGGTGAAGGTTATCACTTAAAATAGACCGGGCACAGCAGAATAGTTTGACTGGTTTGACAGATGGCCTCTCATTTAGCTGCTGCGTGGGAGTGGCGCAGTGGTCTAAGGCACTGCATCGCAGTGCTAGCTGTGCCACTAGAGATCCTGGTTCCAATCCAGGCTCTGCTGTAGCCGGCCGCAACCGGGAGACCAATGGGGCGGCGCACAATTGGCCCAGCGTCGTCCAGGGTAGGGGAGGGAATGGCAGGCAGGGAGGTAGCTCAGTTGATAGAGCATGGCGTTTGCAACGCCAGGGTTGTGGGTTCGATTCCCACGGGGGGCCAGTATGAAAATAATAATGTATGCACTAACTGTAAGTCACTCTGGATAAGAGCGTCTGCTAAATGACGTAAATGTAAATGTAAATGTGCAATTAACAGAAGGGACAGCGAGTTCAGGGTTTTATGTAGTTTTCTTTCAGGACTCTCCGCTTGCAGGTTGAAACTACTTGACTTTCAGAGTCCACTTCAAATAGCAAATGATCAAAAGGATGAGGTTGAGAATGTCATCATTCAATGGGCATATCTGATGTGCTATATCCAAATACAACCACTTCAAAATAAAAGTCTCTTATGGTTTCCCTTACCATGAAATCACTTTGTGCTCAATTCAATGTTATAGCTCCATAATGTCATGAACGACTAAAATAGCCTTGGCTTTTACTATGGGACATAACTTTGTTATATTTGTAGGCCATCTGTTGTTTCCAGGTGGTGCTTCAATTTAAAATGTCTTGAGCATACGGAATGGTTTTATTTTCAATTAAGGTTTTTGGTATCTGTAGAGTGTTTGTTGTGTTTTGGTATGTTAGGAATAGTTGGCCTTACTGTCTTCACTACACCTAGTGTTTCTTTGAGGTCGCAATGATCTAACCATCTACGTGTGTGACCAGGTGTACTATTCCCTAGGTCACGGCATTGATTTTCCCACAGTTATTAACAAACGAGAACATTCCGTACTCCCCATTGAAGAGACTAAGTGAGGAAGTCTCACCCTCTGAAGTCTATCGAACCTCATCCAACCTTATTGTTCTCTCATCAACCCCACCAGTAAATTGTTCTTGTGTGTTGCCGTGTGGTTGTGATTATAGGTGTGTCACTATATCATGGCTCTGGACAGGCTTAGTCTAGCTGGCTGAACACTGACGGTCTTGCCACCGGCTATAAACCAGATTGGGTTATTTTATTCGGGCTCACTTGTGATTGAAGATGATATTTTCCCTCCCGACCAGGTTGCCAGTTGAATCTGTTGATGATATCACTGGACTGACCTCCAGTCAGTTTGATGACCGTGGTCCAGCTCCAGCCAGTTGCATGGCAATGTAGATCTGTCCCAGACTTTAAATAGCCCCTAGCATTTGTCTGAATGTTCACCAATAAGTGGCTGTCAGAGAAAAATCACATTTTTACCTTGAAATATCACAGAGACACTGCTTCAGAGGCAAGATGGATGTAGGCCTATCCTATATCAAAAGCATAGGTTATATCAATTGTTGATTCTGTAGGCTGCTTGTTTTCTTTAGTCCATTCAAGTAGAGGAAATCCTGGTGGTTACCTTGTTCTAACTAAATCATATCTCCGTGCGTTTTCCACAGGGTTGGGTAGGATACTTTCTAAATGTAATCTGTTAGTTACTAGTTACCTGTCCAAAATTGTAATCAGTAACGTAACTTTTGGATTACCCAAACTCAGTAATGTAATCTGATTACATTTCCCCTTAAGAGGCATTAGAATGCATTTGGTGTGTCATAGTGGCCTCTGATTTGTGGTCAGACTCGCTCAGGTGGAACAAACTTAAAAGTTGCGCCTTTCTTCAATGCTGAATTGAATGTCATTGAGAAAACAGAAAGGTGTAATTTCCCGCAAACATCCTTTCTGAATTTAAAAGTAATCCAAGAAGTAATCAAGTTTTTCAAAGTATCTGCATTCTGATTTAAAATATTTTTGCTGGTAATGTAACCGATTACAGTTTTTTGTAATCAGATTACATGTAATCAGTTACTACCCAACCCTGGTTTTGCTGTTCTAAACTATTCCATCCCCCGGTGAGGGTCATCTGCATTGCTAATACTTTACATAAGATACTGGAACTGTCACGACGCTTCTCATCACATGTCATCCCTGCATGACTTGCAGCGCCATCAAAAGAGACAGAGAAAAGTGTCATTAAGTCTTTGGGGATAGATTTTTTTGATGTGTGAAGCTTCGAAGCACAACTTGAGAGCATGGCTCTGTTCTGTTCGCTGCACTGTTTTAAAGGTTTAGAATATGCTCTGTGATGTGTGTGTTTAGACTATGCTATGCAATTTTCTTCTCGCTGAAGCTCTCCCATGGAGCTTGATGGGCGTGATGGAGTGTCTCTACTGTTGGCTTTGCATTAAAATAGTGACTCATAGCATGGATTCACATCTCTCTGAGGCATAAAAACAATACTAATTTCTTACAAATAACCAACCATTTGTCTCTCTTGTGAAACAAACAACCAACAACGACACACAGTCTAACCTACTGACGAGACAACACAGAGAATGGGTCAACGTCTTCTTCCGTACTGGCTATCAGATGGTTTGATTGAGTCTACCTACCAGAGTTGAGCTTTGAAAGATCAGGGAAAATGGCGGACGGAAGACAGGGTGGTGCGGCAGGTGCCGCTTCTCATTCGAATGCTGTAATTTTATCTAAACCATCAGGTGTACGCCGACCCCAGCTAAGTAACTCATGCAAAGAGTTAAAGCGCAATTATGTGTTTTATCTCCAGTACTCTGCCATGATTGTCAGTTATGTAGCTGCTCTACTGATAATCTCAGTGCGTCCTTGCTGGGATGACACAATCAGTCTACTACCGGAGAATATTAACACCAAACACAAACACATTGGTTCACCGTTCCACGGGAGCGGACAGTACACAGCATACCATAATGTTCTGAATAATGGCCAAGTCTACCTCGCTCCTTATTCTACTGAACCGCTTAGGCGCAACAAACACAAGTCCAACATTTATCGGAAACTGTTAAACTACCTGTTCACTACCCTCCTGCTCTCCGGGGATGTGCAACTCAATCCTGGGCCCAACATCACCGAGCCAGCGATACACCGGAGTGGAGGGCGGTGGATGGCCTCGTCCACTGATCGTCGCCGCTGTGGAGGTGGGTGAGTGCTATGGTCCTGTGGTTTCTCTCGACTCACCCGGCTCCAGGATGGATTTTGACTCTTCAAACATACCAAAGTCGCTATATGCGATCCCTGACTCTGCTTCTGGTATGCAAGCTGTTTTAATTAGTTTCCCGCATCCAGTGCAGGCGGGAGGGATTGTTAATTGCGCTACCGAACTGCCCCTAATCAAAACGAAACAAAACGGCCTAAACCCAGCCGTCAGAAAACACAGAAAATTTAACTTTTTTCAATGTGTCAATCACTCTCGAGTCATCTGGGACCCACGAGCTAAGCCCAAGGGACTACTATGGGGGCACTTGAACATTCGTAGTGTCATTCCAAAAAGTGATCAAATTCAACATCTACTCACAGACTCCAACCTTGACTTTCTCTGCCTCTCAGAGACATGGCTCCATAGAAACTCTCCATCTGCTGCTTTGATTGTGCCTGGCTACAATGTTTTCAGGAGAGACAGGACTGAAGGAAGAGGAGGGGGTGTGATGATTTATATTAAAGAACATATCCGATGTAAACAAATTGAGTGGTCAGGTGATAATGAACTACAATGTATTGGCCTGAACATTACACTGTCTCCCCAAATGTATTTTACCCTCATTGGAATGTATAGGCCACCTTCCACCAAAAGTGTGTTTTTTGATCAGTTTAATAACATGCTTAGGGAATGTGATTTTGGGAAAGAGGTCATCTTAATGGGAGATTTTAACATTAATTATGAAGACAAGTGTTGTAGGAAAACCCTCAAACGGATCACTAATACCTTTGACCTTACACAGCTAGTTAAAGGGCCAACCAGGGTGACTTGTTGCTCTAAAACACAGATTGATTTGGTGTTCAGTAATAAACCAGAGAGAGTGACTAAATCATTCAATATGGTTACTGGGCTATCTGATCATAATCTGACACTTATAGCCAGAAAGCTGTCTAAGAGCAGGTTTAACCTCTCTACTGTTAGAAAGCCTGATCAACTAAGAATACCTAAGAGTGAATTAAGCTATTTTGAAAATGCAATTAAGGGAATTAACTGGAATGATCTCTTGTCCTATGCAGACGTGGAAGCTGATAGTCAAGTTTTTCTATCCACAATCCAGACTACATTAAATGGTTTCCTAAAGAAAATCAAATCCAAACCTGGCCAAAAGAACACTCTTCCTTGGCTAAATGGAGAAATCTGGAAATTGATGAAAGAACGAGATTATTATCTAAAAATAGCCCTAAGATCCAAATTAGAGCATGACAGACGTAGGTTTACCATGTTGAGAAATAAGGTGATGAAAGAAATCAGACAGGCCAAGGCAAACTTTTTTATTAACATAATTGGTGAAGCAAAGGGAAATTCTAAACTGATCTGGGAGAATCTAAAAAAGTTAACAGGGAAAGACCATAGTAACACTGCAAAAAGACTAGAAATCATGGTGAATAACAATCTAACACAGGATGCAGTCGAAATAGCAATAGCCTTCAATTCCTACTTTATTGACTCTGTCAGGGTACTGACACAGAACCCCTCCACTGGTTTCTTGGGCTCAGTGCTAGTAAATGATGCTCAACCTGTCTTCATCATAAGGGAGGTTTCTGAGTCAAAGGTAGACAAGGTGATTAGCTCACTAAAGAACTCTAAAGCCAAAGATGTGTTTGGGATGGACTCTACCTTTCTTAAAAACTACAAAGAGTCACTCATTGGCCCCATTACTAAGGTCACCAACACATCTATTGGTCTCGGGGTGTTTCCAAGGGTATGGAAGTCGGCCATAATAACGGCCATCTTTAAATCAGGCGACCCTGCTGACGTGAGTAACTACAGGCCCATTAGTATACTACCTGTGGTGTCAAAGGTTGTTGAAAAGTGTGTAGCAGAACAACTGATTGCCCACCTCAACAACAGCCCCTTCACATTACATTGCATGCAGTTTGGCTTCAGAGCGAAACACTCCACAGAAATGGCCAACTGCTTTTTTCTGGAAAATGTGAAGTCCAAGATGGACAAAGGGGGCGTTGTTGGGGCTGTGTTTCTGGACCTAAGGAAGGCTTTTGATACTGTTAACCATGAGATTCTCATCACAAAATTGTCCAAGTTCAACTTTTCCCCCGATGCCTTGAGATGGATGAAATCATACCTTGAAGGCAGAACTCAGTGTGTCAGAGTGAGCAATGAGCTGTCGCCCACTCTTAGCTATGATGTGGGTGTGCCCCAAGGGTCAATACTGGGGCCCCTCCTGTTCAGCCTGTACATTAATGATCTGCCTTCTGTCTGTACTGGGTCTGAAGTTCAAATGTATGCAGATGATACAGTGATATATGTGCATGCAAAGAGCAAACAACAAGCTGCACAAGAACTCACTACTGTAATGGTCCAGGTTACAAAGTGGCTCAGTGACTCGTGTTTGCATCTCAATGTGAAAAAAACTGTTTGCATGTTCTTCACAAAGAGGGCAACAGATGCTACTGAGCCAGAAGTCTATGTGTCAGGGGAGAAGCTCCAGGGGGTATCTGATTTTAAGTACCTTGGCATCATACTTGATTCCAACCTCTCTTTTAAAAAGCATGTGAAAAAGGTCATTCAAATAACCAAATTCAACCTAGCTAATTTCCGATTTATACGAAATTGTTTGACTACAGAGGTAGCAAAACTGTACTTCAAATCTATGATACTCCCCCACTTAACATACTGTTTGGCTAGTTGGGCCCAAGCTTGCTGTACAACAGTAAGACCTATTCAGTCTGTCTACAAACAGGCTCTCAAAGTGCTTGATAGGAAGCCCAATAGCCATCATCACTGTCACATCCTTAGAAAGCATGAGCTCCTGAGTTGGGAAAATCTTGTGCAATACACCGATGCATGTCTTGTATTCAAGATCCTAAATGGCTTGGCTCCCCCTCCACTCAGTATTTTTGTTAAACAGAAAACCCAAACATATGGCAGCAGATCCACAAGGTCTGCCATGAGAGGTGACTGTGTAGTTCCCCTAAGGAAAAGCACCTTTAGTAAATCCGCTTTTTCTGTGAGAGCTTCCCATGTCTGGAATACACTGCCATAAGACACACATAACTGCACCACATATCACACTTTCACAAAATGCTTGAAGACATGGCTAAAGGTCAATCAGATTTGTGAACATGGTCCCTAGCTGTGTGTTGCCGCTTTCCATGTCTGTTGTCTGTAACTTGTGAGGTGTGGAAACACTTTGTTGCTTTTATGAATTTTGTCTTGCTGCTTTTTGTTCTATGTTGCTCTGTCTGTATGCTACGTCTTGCTTGTCCTATGTTGCTATGTCTGTATGCTATGTCTTGTTCTATGTTGTTATTATCTATATTGTAATTGTTTTTAATAACCTGCCCAGGGACTGCGGTTGAAAATTAGCCGGCTGGCTAAAACCGGCACTTTTACTGAAACGTTGATTAATGTGCACTGTCCCTGTAAAAATAAACTTAAACTCAAACTCAAACAAAGGAATCACTACCTGAACTCCAATCAGAATGCTCTTTTAATTTTTGTTTTATTTTTGTATGTTTTCCTGTTTGGTACCTACTAAACACTACCCAGGAGGTCTAGTGTTGCACCAGCTCCCCTGTACCACTCTGCTCTTATGCTGTGCCTTTCCCCACAGGTCCCTAAGCTATTGGCATTTGATTTAAAATCACCTACAAACAGCCTCTTATCTGCTGTCTAGTGTCTCCGACCACCTCAGGGGACGACACAGGAACATTGCACACAATTATATGACAGCCAGGTTTGAGAGATTGAACAGCTAGATCTTACATCCCAGGCAGGGAGACTGAGGAACAGTGAATGAAATAGCAATGTATTGGGGGCTGAATGAACAACTGGAGTTTGTGTGTGTGCGTGTGCATGTGCGTGTGTGTGCGTACACACGTGCTTCCGTATGTGCATTCTGGCTCAAGTCAGTTGTCAGTTTGTTCATTTGGTAGTGGAGCTTTCTTTCCTCACTTTGAATAGGCTACAGCTGTTTGGGATGTTGCCGCTAACGACTCCCTGATGAGCAACGAGGAAGTGTTTAGTATTCAGCTCGCGGGTCACTGATGTAACCATGATCTGGCATCACAGTGTGAACCAACCAACCCTCTGTCAGCACCACTAACATCACTGATGGCCCTATTCCCTGTTCACCCAGACAGGTAGGCTAGGTACACAGAAGAAATGACACAGTCATCACAGGAGCGTTAGACCGTATAATCACTTTCAAGGTGATTTGATTTGATTTTGATCCCCATTAGAAGACGCCATGACAACAGCTGGTCTTCCTGGGGTCCGACACATAACGAAAAATACATTACAAACAAAAATACTTTAAAATGTACATACTGTACATTGAAAAAACATGAACAAGTAGAAATTACAGAAATGTAAAATACCTGAAAGGTAACATTTAACAGTCAATACGTATATTCAGGGGTCAGTAACTGTCCATTCATATGGCCAGTCTTAGTAGATGTACTTTTAATATTTTCTTGAATGTGCATTTTTCGCTTGGGAATTATGAGTTGGTGATAACTTGAGAATAAGTGACACTTATTCTGGGACTTATTCAAGACTGTGGGAAGTTACAGAACGTTCTTATAGAAATACATTGTGTGCAGTAGACATGATTGGCTGATCCTGATTCAGCTAATCAACGTTTTGGAGGATTAGTTGAGTAGTTAAACCAAGTGTTGTAGTGCTGGGCCGGGACAAAAGCCTGCTGGTCACCAAACTCAGAAGTGAAGAACACTACCATAGCGTGTAGCAACAGACCGAACTACAGTTAATTAAGAGAACACTCTTTCTCCTTTGAATTTAGGCTAATAGAATGTCATGGCAACAGACTTGTGGCTCATGACAGGCTAAGTGGTTCTGTAATCTCTATCACATCTCTTTTTATCTCAATCTCTCGGTGATGATGATGATGATGATGATGATTATTGACTGACAGCAACTTGTTTTGTATTAGTTTCACATTTCAGGATGAGAGAAACCCGTCTTCAACCCTCTGAAGTTGGTGTGTGTGTGTGTGTGTGTGTGTATAAAAAGCAGCTTAAAAAGACAGTATTCTTCATGGTGGCAGGGCTATCCATAACTAACAGGCCCAGCCTCGCTCTCCAGTCCCCAAGGTAGAGGTTCTCTTCTCTGGCTACGAGGGGACTGTTCCCTGGCCTCTGTATCTGGATCGCCTGGTTCAGACAGTGACCTGGCACAGAGAGACCAGATGGAAGGAGACATGCTCAGTTATCCCGTCTGCAAGACGTCAGGGGGTGAGTGTAGTGCGATATGCAGAACTATCTCTGTTCCCTCACTGCGTCTCCTCCATAGCCTGGTGGCCAGTCTGTTTCTGCTCTACCATGCCAACTTGGCATTGTCTTGCCAATAATTGGCACCGAAGCATTCCAGACTGTTTGGTAAAGCAATGATACAGTGTAGCGTTGTTGCAGAAACAGTGAAGTGTGCTCTATGCAGGCTTGCATTTCCAGGCACTCAGTCAAGAATTTGTCCATAAAGGGAAGCGGTCATATTACCACATAATGTAGTTTCTACTAAAGGGTTTGCCTCGTTGCCTCTTTCCTCTCCAATGTATGGCAAGGGAGAAAAATACCTGTAAAAAATATTTCATTTATGTCGAGGACATTGTAGTATGTAGCCTACATTTATTTTCATTACAACACTTGGACTTCCAGTTCGCCTTAAAAAAGTATTTCAACCTAAGTACTCCTTGTTATTATGGTTCTCAGCCATTAAATTGGCAATTTAGGATCCTATTTGTCCTCTTACTTGAACGGAGAGATGAACTGTCCTCTCCTTGTGCTCAGGACACAGTGTAATGAGGCCTAAAGAATGGAGGGAACACAGAGAGAGAACAATGCAATGAGCGTGTCATTGTTACTCCGGCAACCATTTTAGATTACAGAGGAAGTGTCTACTCTCCATATCCTTTCTAACAAAACTGTGTCTGTGTGCGCATGTGTCCAATGAGCTCTCTGGAGCTCTCAGTGCCAGCCAGCACTGTGAATGCAGTACTTTTAATCATGCTGTTGGACTGGACTTGCTCTAAAGACACCTAGAGAGGAAACCTCTCTTAATGAAGTGTGTGTGTGTTGTAGAAAGACTGCAGTGTGTGTGTGTTTGTGTGTGTTGTAGAAAGACTCCAGTGTGTGTGTGTTTGTGTGTGTTGTAGAAATACTGCAGTGTGTGTGTGTTGTAGAAAGACTGCAGTGTGTGTGTGTGTGTTTTTGTGTGTGTGACGTAGAAAGACTCCAGAGTGTGTGTGTGTGTGTGTGTGTGTGTGTGCGTGTGTGTGGACTGACTAAGCAATGCATCACTTACACATGCTGTTTGTATCTACAATAGTCAGTAATCAGATTAGCCCATATCTCCATTAACTTCCATTTCATCACAGCAGGACCATTTCAACACTGTTCATTCTCAGTGTGACACTCATGGCTATGTTCTGATATTAACTTAAATAAAAGCATGACCAAACAAATTGACTTTTAGCAGAACAGTCTCTCTTTCTCTTCTGCTATCTGTAGAACACCTGACAACACTTACATAGCCATCCCTGAAAATCCTCTACAGCAAGGTACAGTGAGGGAAAAAAGTATTTGATCCCCTGCTAATTTTGTACGTTTGCCCACTGACAAAGAAATGATCAGTCTATAAGTTTAATGGTAGGTTTATTTGAACAGTGAGAGACAGAATAACAACAAAAAAATCCAGAAAAACGCCTGTTACCTGTATAAAAGACACCTGTCCACCGAAGCAAGCAATCAATCAGATTCCAAACTCTCCACCATGGCCAAGACCAAAGAGCTCTCCAAGGATGTCAGGGACAAGATTGTAGACCTACACAAGGCTGGAATGGGCTACAAGACCATCGCCAACAGCTTGGTGAGAAGGTGACAACAGTTGGTGCGATTATTTGCAAATGGAAGAAACACAAAATAACTGTCAATCTCCCTCGGCCTGGGGCTCCATGCAAGATCTCACCTCGTGGAGTTGCAATGATCATGAGAACGGTGAGGAATCAGCCCAGAACTACACGGGAGGATCTTGTCAATGATTTCAAGGCAGCTGGGACCATAGTCACCAAGAAAACAATTGGTAACACACTATGCCGTGAAGGTCTGAAATCCTGCAGCGCCCGCAAGGTCCCCCTCCTCAAGAAAGCACATATACATGCCCATCTGAAGTTTGCCAATGAACATCTGAATGATTCAGAGGAGAACTGGGTGAAAGTGTTGTGGTCAGATGAGACCAAAATGGAGCTCTTTGGCATCAACTCAACTCGCCGTGTTTGGAGGAGGAGGAATGCTGCCTATGACCCCAAGAACACCATCCCCACCGTCAAACATGGAGGTGGAAACATTATGCTTTGGGGGTGTTTGTCACGATCGTCGGATATAGAGGACCAAGGCACAGCGTGGAAGGTGAACATACTTATTTATTAAATGATACACGAACAAAACAACAAATCGATACGTGACGTCCACAGGTGCAAAACACAAACCAACACGGAACAAGATCCCACAAACACTGTGGGAAAAACCACCTGACTAAATATGGTTCCCAATCAGAGACAACCAGCAACAGCTGATACTCGTTGCCTCTGATTGAGAACCACTCTGGCCAACATAGATATACAAACACTAGACTAGACACAACGAGCACAAAACATAAACTCTACACACCCTGGCTCAACTTAAAAGAGTCCCTAGAGCCAGGGCGTGACAGTGTTTTTCTGCTAAGGGGACAGGATAACTTCACCGCATCAAAGGGACGATGGACGGGGCCATGTACCGTCAAATCTTGGGTGAGAACCTCCTTCCCTCAGCCAGGGCATTGAAAATGGATCGTGGATGGGTATTCCAGCATGACAATGACCCAAAACACACGGCCAAGGCAACAAAGGAGTGGCTCAAGAAGAAGCACATTAAGGTCCTGGAGTGGCCTAGCCAGTCTCCAGACCTTAATCCCATAGAAAGTCTGTGGAGGGAGCTGAAGGTTCGAGTTGCCAAACGTCAGCCTCGAAACCTTAATGACTTGGAGAAGATCTGTAAAGAGGAGTGGGACAAAATCCCTCCTGAGATGTGTGCAAACCTGGTGGCCAACTACAAGAAACGTCTGACCTCTGTGATTGCCAACAAGGGTTTTGCCACCAAGTACTAAGTAATGTTTTGCAGAGGGGTCAAATACTTATTTCCCTCATTAAAATGCAAATCAATGTATACCATTTTTGACATGCGTTTTTCTGGATCTTTTTGTTGTTATTCTGTCTCTCACTGTTCAAATAAACCTACCATTAAAATTATAGACCGATCATGTCTTTGTCAGTGGGCAAACGTACAAAATCAGCAGGGGATCAAATGCTTTTTTCCCTCACTGTACATGTGTTATTATACACCTGTATGACCCTGTAATTCATCCAAGGCCAGGCTATTGAACCATATCTCAGATAAAGGTAGCTAGCTTTGATATGGCTGTAGTAGCCTCCAGTATTATGGAACATTGAGTGTAAATAATGGAGGCTATATCAGGGCTAGTGAATCAGCAGGAGAACACTAACCTAACTTTGCAGGCGTATAAATACGCCTGAGCGGTGTGCCAACTTACGTTTTTCAGGGGAAACTGTATCCCTGAAAAGCAGAAACATCCGCTTTCTGTCAACGCCGCTATGGGTGGGAGGACACTGATGTACTCGCTCACTCTACCTCCCAGCCAATCAGTTGTCAGTGTCACAGTTGAGTTATGTTTCTGTGTTACTCTGTCTGGAGGACACGGCCCATTAGCTATTTCTCTCTCTCTCTCTCTCTCTCTCTCTCTCTCTCTCTCTCTCTCTCTCTCTCTCTCTCTCTCTCTCTCTCTCTCTCTCTCTCTCTCTCTCTCTCTCTCTCTCTCTCTCTCTCTCTCTCTCTCTCTCTCTCTCTCTCTCTCTCTCTCTCTCTCTCTGCTCCACTAGTACAACTGTTCTGGAGTCTGTAGGTTACAGCAGCTTTAATCTACTTTAATATCTGAACACAGTCTGTCTCCTCACTGTGTCCAATGACATCATCTGGAAGTGGTGGTGCTGTGTGGAGGCCTCCCCAGGCAGACTACATTAGAGAACAACTGTGTCCCAAACAGCACCCTATTCCTTATATAGTGCACTACTTTTGACCAGGGCCCATAGTAGCACACTATGTAGGGAATAGGGTGCCATTTGAGACTCATTCTATGATTTAGCCCAGTTGGGGCTGAAAGAGCCCACTAAGCTGTATCGACTGGGCCTGTCCCACACTGGGTAGTACTGTTTATTAATTTAGAGACAGGCGGTCGATAATGGACAGACACACTGGGGGTGGAGTGTGTGTGTGTGTGTGTGTGTGTGTGTGTGTGTGTAGGGAGAGGTCTATGGTCAAATATGCTGAGTAATAGGAGGAAAACACTTGCATGTAAGCAATGTGAAAATATTTGTTTTGAGTGAGAAAAAAAACATCATTAATCATCTGAACCATGTAACACCTGCATATCATATCAAATATGCATTGTTGAAGTGCTTGAAGAATGTGAGCCTATTTTTACATATCCGGTTATCCATAACTGGGTTACTGTTTTTCTATATTGGTCTACATGTGACAAGGCCTATATTGTGATATAGCTGGTAGGCCTAGATACAGTAACTCTCTGTCTTGGCTCTACCATGATACATAGGGGGACATTTTCATGGTTCAAAATAGTGCACGAATACAATAAAATTCATTATAATCTGACAGTGTGATTTAATTAGAAACTTTTGTTTAACAATGTGCGCTATAATTATTAAGTATTTAACCAGAGTTTAGGAAACTGAGCGATGCATGAAGGGGCCTTTTTATAACTCACATTGATGAAGAAAAGTTTTAAATTAAATCACACTGCCAGATTATACTGAGTTTTACGGTGTTGGAACTATTTTGCACCATGAAAATGTCTCCCATAGCTCTACATCCCCTGGGAGGACTCTGGGAGAATCCCAATAGCATACTCCTCACATCCTCTCTCCGCTCTCCTCCCCTCCTTCTCAAAAACCATTGGAGGAGAAGGTCAGAGGGGAGGGACCTCTGGCTTTTTCATCCAATGGGTTTTGAGAAGGAGACGAGGAGCGAGGACGCAAGGAGTATGCAATTGAGATCTTCCCTCTGTTGGTTTAAACCGACAGGCAGTTGAAAAGGTCTTAGGCTATATAAGCTGCTGTCACAAGCACGGTGCATATTGAGTCCTACTGAGGAGTGTAGGACTGAAAGTCTTTCTTTTTGTGGATAGTTCGTTATTTATTTTTGAAAACGCATTCTCACTTAAATATTCCTGTCAACAAACTGATATGAGGTTAATGTAATTTAGTGTTTTCTAATGATACAGTAAGAATTACACGGTTATTAGAACCCATCTTTTATTGGGTATCGTTAGGGGCATTTCTATCGAAAAGGACTCATGAGCACCAACGTGATGTTTTATAGGAGCATATCAAATTGGGTGTCAAATGAAAGCTAAGAGTCAATATTGTTGGGAAATTAAGGCATAAATACATTTTTCAACCGTTTTTCCATCTTAAAATTAGGCATAAGTAAAGGCTTTGATTTCTGGATAAACAGATGGAAAGGGGGTCTTAGAAAACATCTACCAGAAAAAGTCTTAAAAGGTATCAGAAATAAATCAAAACACAATCATGTTGATGTAAAGATCCCTGCCAACTAATATCAACACGTACAGGGCATTCAGAAAGTATTCAGACCCCTTCCCCTTTTCCACATTTTGTTACAGACTTATTCTAAAATGGATGACATAAAAAAAAGTCCTCATCAATCTACACACAATACTCCATGATGACAAAGTGAAAACAGGTTTTCAGAAATTTTAGCAAATCTATTAAAAATAAAAATAGAAATACCTTATTTACACAAGTATTCAGACCCTTTGCTATGAGACTCAAAATTGAGCTCAGGTGCATCCTGTTTCCATTGATCATCCTTGAGATGTTTCTACAACTTGATTGGAGTTCACCTGTGGTAAATTCAATTGATTTGACATTATTTGGAAAGGCACACACCTGTCTATATAAGGTCCCACAGTTGACAGTGCATGTCAGAGCAAAAACCAAGTCATGAGGTCGAAGGAATTGCTCCGAGACAGGATTGTGTCGAGGCACAGATCTGGGAAGGGATACCAAAAAATGTCTGCAGCATTGAAGGTCCGCAAGAACACAGTGGCCTCCATCATTCTTAAATGGAAGAAATTTGGAACCACCAAGACTCTTCCTAGAGCTGGCCACCTGGCCAAACTGAGCAATCGGGGTAGAAGGGCCTTGGTCAGGGAGGTGACCAAGAACCCGATGGTCACTCTGAGAGAGCTCCAGAGTTCCTCTGTGGAGATGGGAGAATCTTCCAGAAGGACAACCATCTCTGCAGCACTCCACCAATCAGGCTATGGTAGAGTAGCCAGATGGAAGCCACTCCTCAGTAAAAGGCAGATGACAACCCGCTTGGAGTTTGCCAAAAGGCACCTAAAGGACTCTCAGACCATGAGAAATAAGATTCTCTGGTCTGATGAAACCAAGATTGAACTCTTTGGCCTGAATGCCAAGCGTCACGTCTGGAGGAAACCTGGCACCATCCCTAAGTTGAAGCATGGTGGTGGCAGCATCATGCTGTGGGGATGTTTTTCAGCGGCAGGGACTGGGAGACTAGTCAGGATCGAGGGAAAGATGAACGGAGCAAAGTACAGAGAGATCCATGATGTGAACCTGCTCCAGAGCGCTCAGGACCTCAGACTGGGGGCGAA
Organism: Coregonus lavaretus; assembly: GCF_964263955.1. Lineage (NCBI taxonomy): Eukaryota > Metazoa > Chordata > Actinopteri > Salmoniformes > Salmonidae > Coregonus > Coregonus lavaretus. Next base: position 55,729,755 of record NC_139989.1, on the reverse strand, counting down.
AGTTCACCTTCCAACAGGACAACGACCCTAAGCACACAGCCAAGACAACGCAGGAGTGTCTTCGGGACACGTCTCTGAATGTCCTTGAGTGGCCCAGCCAGAGCCTGGACTTGAACCCGATCTAACATCTCTGGAGAGACCTGAAAATAGCTGTGCAGCGACGCTCCCCATCCAACCTGACAGAGCTTGATAGGATCTGCGGAGAAGAATGGGAGAAACTCCCCAAATACAGGTGTGCCAAGCTTGTAGCGTCATACCCAAGAAGACTCAAGGCTGTAATTGCTGCCAATGGTGCTTCAACTAAGTACTGAGTAAAGGGTCTGAATACTTATGTAAATTTGATATTTCAGTTTTTTTTATTATATACATTTGCAAACATTTCTGAAAACCTGTTTTTGCTTATTCATTATGGGGTATTGTGTGTAGATTGATGAGGGGGAAAAAAACAATTTAATCCATTTTAGAATAAGGCTGTAATGTAACAAAATGTGGAAAAAGTCAAGGGGTCTGAATATTTTCCAAATGCACTGTATATTTAGTTTTGGAGAAATTGTTTACCTTCTGTAAGTTTAATATATATTGCCTTGTGCCTTGTAATTCCGTTACCAAAAACCCACATACAGGGTATCTTTAAGATTTTTCACATTTATCTCCTTAATGAGGAGGGAGGAGAAGGAAAGTTCACAGAAGTAAATAGTAATAGCAGACCTACCAATTAGTTATAGTGATTGTAAAATTTAGTTTATTAATTATTAAGTGATTAAAACTTGTAATTCAGTTACCAAACTGATAATTGAATTACCAAAAAATCAGTAACGGAATTACTACAAATGAAATTGGCTACAATGGGAAATCATAGTAGTCACAAACCAGTTGGGTCACCTGCTACTGTCCTCCCTTCCACTGGCATACTGTTAATGTTCGGCTCATAACTGTTTTCTTTGTCTTTCTGTCATCTGGTGGTCAAACCAAGAGTGTTAAAACTTAGTCTGGACAACCCCTCCCTCCCTCCCACTCCCCAGTTAATGTCACCTCTCCCACCTCTTACGAACACCTACCAATGAGACCCCTCTCTTTCCATTTACTGTAACCAGCATCCTCACCCACTGACACCGGACATTGAAAAGTAGTTGACATTTTGTCAGTCCACCCTGGCCTTGATGTTTTTAAAAATATATTTTAATGTTGTACTTTTTACCCCAATTAGTAGTAACAGTCTTGTCCCATCGCTGCAACTCCCGTACGGACTTGGGAGAGAGCCATGCGTCCTCCGAAACACGACCCTGCCAAGCCGAACTGCTTCTTGACACACTGCTCGCTTAACCCGGAAGCCAGCCGCACCAATGTGTCAGAGGAAACACCGTACAACTGGCGACAGAAGTCAGCGTTCATTCGCCCGGCCCGCCACAAGGAGTCGCTAGAGCGCGATGGGACAAGGACATCCTGGCCGGCCAAACCCTCCCCTAACCCGGACGACGCTGGGCCAATTGTGCGCCGCCTCATGGGTCTCCTGGTCACAGCCGGCTGCGACCCAGCCTGGGATCAAACCCTCTAGCACTGCGATGCAGTGCCTTAGACCGCTGCGCCACTCGGGAGGCCCTAGCCTTGGGTTTGACTGGACTGGACCAAATCTGAACCTATCATAGACGTATGTTTCACAAATTTGGATAGCACAGCACAGTACAGTACAGTGAGTAGAGCAGAGTAGAGTACAGTACAGTCCAATACAATACGGTAGTATCATTTGAATCATTTGAAAATAAATTGGATGACTTAAGATTAAGGTTATCCTACCAACGGGACATTAAAAGCTGTAATATCTTATGTTTCACCGAGTCATGGCTGAACGACGACATGGATAACATACAGCTGGCGGGATATACGCTACATCGGCAGGATAGAACGGCTGACTCTGGTAAGACAAGTGGTGGCAGTCTGTGTATATTTGTAAACAACAGCTGGTGCATAAAATCTAATACTAAGGAACTCTCAAGGTTTTGCTCGCCGGAGGTAGAATATCTCATGATAAGCTGTAGACCACACTATTTACCAAGAGAGTTTTCATCTATATTTTTTGTAGCTGTCTATTTACCACCACAATCCGATGCTGGCACTAAGATTGCACTCAATGAGCTGTATAAGGCCATAAGTAAACAGGAAAACACTCATCCAGAGGCAGCGCTCCTAGTGGCCGGGGACTTTAATGCAGGGAAACTTAAATCCGTTCTACCTCATTTCTACCAGCATGTTAAATGTGCAACCAGAGAAAAAAAACTCTAGACCACCTTTACTCCACACACAGAGACGCGTACAAAGCTCTCCCTCGCCCTCCATTTGGCAAATCTAACCATAACTCTATCCTCCATATTCCTGCTTATAAGCGAAAACTAAAGCAGGAAGCACCAGGGACTCGGTTTTTAAAAAAGTGGTCAGATGATGCAGATGCTAAGCTACAGGACTGTTTTGCTAGCACAGACTGGAACATGTTCCGGGATTCTTCAGATAGCATTGAGGAGTACACCACATCAGTCACTGGCTTCATCAATAAGTGCATCGATGACGTCGTCCCCACAGTGACCGTACGTACATACCCCAACCAGAAGCCATGGATTACAGGCAACATCCGCACTGAGCTAAAGGGTAGAGCTGCCGCTTTCAAGGAGCGGGACTCTAACCCGGACGCTTATAAGAAATCCCGCTATGCCATCCAATGAACCATCAAACAGGCAAAGAGTCAATACAGGACTAAGATTGAATCGTACTACACCGGCTCTGACGCTCGTCGGATGTGGCAGGGCTTGAAAACTATTACAGACTACAAAGGGAAGCACAGCTGCGAGCTTCCCAGTGACACAAGCATACCAGACGAGCTAAATCACTTCTATGCTCGCTTCGAGGCAAGCAACACTGAAGCATGCATGAGAGCATCAGCTGTTCCGGATGACTATGTGATCACGCTCTCTGTAGCCGATGTGAGTAAGACTTTTAAGCAGGTCAACATTCACAAGGCCGCAGGGCCAGACGGATTACCAGGACGTGTACTCCGAGCATGCGCTGACCAACTGGCAAGTGTCTTCACTGACATTTTCAACATGTCCCTGACTGAGTTTGTAATACTAACATGTTTCAAGCAGACCACCATAGTCCCTGTGCCCAAGGACACTAAGATAACCTGCCTAAATGACTACCGACCTGTAGCACTCACATCTGTAGCCATGAAGTTCTTTGAAAGGCTGGTCATGGCTCACATCAACACCATTATCCCAGAAACCCTAGACCCACCCACAAACCCTAGACCCAGATCCACACTGCCCTTTCCCACCTGGACAAGAGGAACACCTACGTGAGAATGCTATTCATTGACTACAGCTCAGCGTTCAACACCATAGTGCCCTCAAAGCTCATCACTAAGCTAAGGACCCTGGGACTAAACACCTCCCTCTGCATCTAAATCCTGGACTTCCTGACGGGCCGCCCCCAGGTGGTAAGGGTAGGTAACAACACATCTGCCACGCTGATCCTCAACACGGGGGCCCCTCAGGGGTGTGTGCTCAGTCCCCTCCTGTACTCCCTGTTCACCCATGACTGCATGGCCAGGCACAACTCCAACACCATCATTAAGTTTGCCGACGACACAACAGTGGTAGGCCTGATCACCGACAACGATGAGACAGCCTGTAGGGAGGAGGACAGAGCACACCCCCATTCTCATCGACGGGGCTGTAGTGGAACAGGTTGAGAGCTTCAAGTTCCTTCGTGTCCACATCACCAACAAACTATCATGGTCCAAACACACCAAGACAGTTGTGAAGAGGGCACGACAAAGCCTACTCCCCCTCAGGAGACTGAAAATATTTGGCATGGGTCCTCAGATCCTCAAAAGGTTCTACAGCTGCACCATCGAGAGCATCCTGACTGATTGCATCACCACCTGGTATGGCAACTGCTCGGCCTCCAACCGCAAGGCACTACAGAGAGTAGTGCGTAGGGCCCACTACATCACTGGGGCCAAGCTTCCTGCCATTCAGGACCTCTATACCAGGCGGTGTCAGAGGAAGGCCCTAAAAATTGTCAAAGACTCCAGCCACCCTAGTCATAGACTGTTCTCTCTGCTACCGCACGGCAAGCGGTACCGGAGCACCAAGTCTAGGTCCAAAGGGCTTCATAACAGCTTCTACCCCCAAGCCATAAGACTCCTGAGCAGCTAATCATGGCTACCCGGACTATTTGCACTGCCCCCCCCCCCCCCCCCCCCACCCCCCCACCCCATCCCCCTCTTTTACGCTGCTGCTACTCTGTTTATTATTTATGTATAGTCACTTTAACTCTGCCCACATGTACATATTACCTCAATTACCTCGACTAACCTGTGCCCCCGCACATTGACTCTGTACCGGTACCCCCTTTATATAGCCTCCCTACTGTTCTTTTATTTTACTGCTGCTCTTTAATTATTTGCTTTAATTTTTTACTTATCTATCTAAACTGCATTGTTGGTTAAGGGCTTGTAAGTAAGCATTTCACTGTAATGTCAACACCTGTTGTACTTGCATGTGGCAAGTAACATTTGATTTGATTAGTACAGTATAGTAAAGAAAAGTAGAGCATACAGTTGTGTAGATGTCACGGTTTCGGCCGAGACTGCTCCTCCTCCTGGTTCGGGCAGGCTTCGGCGTTCGCCGTCCCCGGAGTACTAGCTGCCACCGTTGAATGTTTCGTGGTGTGATTGCTTTGGTCTGTCTTGTACACCTGTGTCTGTTTGTGTTCTGATTACGTGTCCTATAAGTTCCCTGTTTTGTATTGGTTAGATTGTGTGTTGTTGTCTGCCTGTATTTCGGAGCTGCGTGTTGACGCTCTGTTTGTTTGTTTAGTGTTTACGCATGGTTTACGTATTCACTCGCCTCTGTTTGTTTTCGAGGCCGTGTATTGTATTTTTGCACTTTTGACTAGTAAAGTCTGTTGGACGAAGCCTCTGTGTCCTGCGCCTGACTCCTCCACCACATCCACATCGGTTCATCTGACAGTAGAGTACAGTATATTTTCCTGTACTGTACTGTACAGAACTATACTCTACTGCACTGTGCTGAACTCTACTCTGCTCTGCTCTACTGATCTATGCTGTGCTGCACTGTGGTGTCCAAACTTGTGAAACATGAGTAGAATGACATTCATATTCATAATTATGCATTTATGTGTAGGACAGATCAGGGGCCCATGATGTAATTCTGTTACCGTAATTCTGTTACCGGGTGTAAATCCACTTCATTTACTGTAATTCATTAACCAAAATAGATTTTTTCAAACTGAAAGTGACACCCCATTCTTTCTGCAGACATCTTTGAATCTTAATTCGGAGCAGGTAGTTAAGATTGTAACTGCATTTTATCCACTAAATTTGTTTTTGTACAATTTTCAGTGGAAATTGTTGTAAGTAGTCCTTGTGCATATAGCTGTATGGTTTGTTAAACTTTGAAATCATTTATTTTGTTTGGCATACATTTTAAAGTATAATTCTGTTACCGTGAAATTGCCCATAAAGGTGCTGCATGGTCAATCCGACCTCTGCATTGGCCGTGCAGCAGTTACAGGGATACGGCCTCAGGACAGTCATGCTTCTTGCACTTCGAGGAGCAGCGCAGAGCTGTAGTGAAGGAAGTTGTCAAGGAAGTGAGTTTGTGTTTATACAGGATCTCCCGCCCCCACCTACTGTCAACCAATCATGTCAATGCGGAGCTATACGAAGCCCTCCGCATTGTTTCAACATTTGAGAGGCGCACAGCGATGCGGTACGAAGCTCAGTTTGGCCTCTGCGTGCCTCCGGAGGCTCTGCAATTGCGTCACACCATCCATACGGTGCCTCCGACCACATTTTCGGATCAAGCATAAATTGGCTTTTAGGCTATAAAGTATCATTTATCTTTCATCCAGGGACCTAATGTTAACGCATATATTCACTGGCCTATATTTTATGCACCATTAACAACCACAGCTATTATGTCACAGCTGTATATATCATGTGAGCTGGGCTTTTTTATATCTGAGTTTCAGTGTAGGTTTTCTTTGCCATGAGTATTCACATGAAGTATTTGGCCTAGATGTCTTTGTGACCTGCTATCTCTGGCTGTGCACTGTGTCCAGAACAGCTCTATTCTCTCCTCTCATATCCTCTCATCTCTACTTCCCTCATATCCTTTCCGCTCTACTCCTCTATTCTCCTCTCCTCTCCTCTCCTCTCCTCTCCTCTCCTCTCCTCTCCTCTCCTCTCCTCTCCTCTCCTCTCCTCTCCTCTCCTCTCCTCTCCTCTCCTCTCCTCTCCTCTCCTCTCCTCTCCTCTCCTCTCATATCCTCTATTCTCTCTACTCCTATCCTCCAACGGTGTCTGTTTTTTCACTCTGAAAAAGAAAGAACCTGAGGTCTCAGCTCACACACAGTGCATCTGTTCCACCATCTGGCATGAAAAAACAGGATTGAGAGCGTATCTAAGCACAGATACAAGAGCAGACTCACAGCAAAGTACTGTAATGTACAGTCAGCAAGCTCTGTCTCTTATGTAAGTTCTAATCCAGGCTAACAACACCTCTAGGCTTTCATCTACAGTGTAGAGGCTGCTGTAGGGAGTTGTGTTACTGTAGGGGGGTTGTTATGGTAATGCATATCCTACTAGGATGGGAACATGCTCTCTCAGTCCTGTGTGTGTGTGTGTGTGTGCTCCTGTGTGGCTGTGTGTGTGGTACAGTTTACAGTCTAAGCATCCTTAGATAGATGATATGGAGGTTCTTATTGGCCTATAATAACATGGGGTTCTTATATGATCGCTTGGTTGATAACGAGCTATCACTGTTTATCTAAACAGAGCAGGAAATCTTCCATCACCTTGTCTCATCAGGAACAAACAATGGCTGCTTTAAATAGAACAGGACTGACACGTTAGTGTCTGTGTTAGGGTTAGGGCCAAGTCTATCACAGCCAGATGAATGGGAGAGAGAGACAGGGTGCAGCTGGAAGCACCATACTAATGGGTGTGATGTAGGTTAGTGTAAGGGTCTGTAATACTGGGTGTGTTGTAGGTTAGTGTAAGGGTCTGTAATACTGGGGTGATGTAGGTTAGTGTAAGGGTCTGTAATACTGGGTGTGATGTAGGTTAGTGTAAGGGTGATGTAGGTTAGTGTAAGGGTCTGTAATGAGGATGAATGAGACCTGTTATCGGACATGTTTTGTACAGAATGGAGTCGCTCCATTAAACTGTTGATTGGTGCTCATTCACACAAACAGGAGGACGTACAGTATGTGTATACACACCAGAGGGTGCATGCAGCCACACACACGGACACACATCACGACTTCCTCTCACACTCTTCTGAAGGTGTGCATCAGGTCTGCTGTGGTTTGAACCCTGTGAACTGAGCTCCCACTTCACCATCAGTGAGCCAATTAACCATTCCCCATCACCTCTATGAACCATCAGTCTAATTATAGATACAAGCTACACAGTGTCTGAAGGCCAACCATAGAGAATCATAGAGATCTCTCTCCACACACATCAAAATGAGCTGAGATTGCAGTCTGTTATCTGTCCACACGCATAGTACATACTCTGCCTCAGGCCAGAGGTAAAGTAGGGGGTAATGTAGGCTGTAGCATTGGGCGAGAGATAGCGATATCGTAGACAAGTAGAAAAAAACCCGCGTTCACACACACAAGGAAAAAAACGGAGAATTTCCTGGACCACAGAGGCAAGAGAGTATCCCTGGTTGCCATGGGAATGTGTGCAGCGACACCACTGATTTAATAGTCTCTTTGAAGATGAAGTGATGTGTGTGTTCTCCTAGGACCGCTTGAGTCTAATAATAATAATAATAATAATAATATAATAATATGCCATTTAGCAGACGCTTTTATCCAAAGCGACTTACAGTCATGCGTGCATACATTTTTTTTTTTGTGTATGGGTGGTCCCGGGGATCGAACCCACTACCTTGGCGTTACAAGCGCCGTGCTCTACCAGCTGAGCTACAGAGTCTAGCTGAACCATGGCCTCTATCCATACAGTAGCAGTCATTAAAGTATGTTTACACACCCACACACAGACACACACACACACACACACACACACACACACAAACAAATGGCACCCTATTCCCTATGGGCCCTGGTCAAAAGTAGTGCACTATATTAGAAATAGGGTCCCATCTGATACACAAAAAATGACTGACTCACAGGCATCCAGGGCTGGCATGCAGCCTGCTCAGCCCTCACATGAACTTTATCGTTTTTATAGGCTGTCAAGCCTAATACTAGACAACTAGGATCCACGCTGCTTCTGAAATAGTTTGACCCCTGGCCAGGGGAGCTGCTTGTCTGAATAAATCCTGGAGTGCCAACGCAACGCAAGCTAGTCGATGACAATGTGTGTCAGTGTTTGTGACTGGCATGTGGGTGTGTGTGTGAACATCTTACTTACTTACTTACTTACTTACTTACTTTATTGTCCCCATGGGGAAATTTTGTTGCAGTGTCATGTACACATTTGAAGTGGCGTTAAATACAAAACAAGATTGACAATACAACTTTCAATAACAGTCACGCACCAATAAAAGTAAGAAATAAGAAATAAAACATTTAAAACATTTAAAACAAAGACTAGCCTGCTGGCCTTACGGGGTCAATGGGAACATTTGCCCGAGCTATTTAAGAGGGATATCACACCTGGCACAAATGATTGTCACATCTACATAGAGGTGTGTGTGTGTGTACGTGTATGAATGCTCTATGTACATGGCGATGCATGATAAAACCTTGGCACACTCTACAGAGGACAAGGTCAGGTTGGCCTTGACCAGATCTGTTTGTTGGGTCTGCTGGGACGGACAGACACAAGCAACAGATGTCAGAGGGAGGGGGACCCAGCTCCATGCAGGCAGCACCACCTGTGCCCCATCCTGACTGGCAGTGAGTGGAGAGGCCTTGCTATAGCATGCTGAGCAGATGAGGTGGCCGGAAACAACAAAAACAACAACAACAACAACACACAACCACTCACACACTCTACCACACACTCTACATACACTCTAGCACACACTCTATACACACACTCTAGCACACAGTCTACACACACTTTACACACACTCTACACACACACTCTACACACACTCTACACACACTCTACACACACTCTACACACACACTCTACACACACTCTAGCACACACTCTAGCACACACTCTACACACACATTCTACACACACACTCTACACACACTCTACACACACTCTTCACACAGTCTACACACACACTCTACACACACTCTAGCACACACTCTACACACACACTCTACACACACTCTAGCACACACTCTACACACAGTCTACACACACACTCTACACACACTCTAGCACACATTCTACACACACACTCTACACACACACTCTACACACACTCTACACACACACTCTAGCACACACTCTACACACACTTACACACACTACACACACTCTACACACACACTCTACACATACACTCTACACACACTCTACACACACACTCTAGCACACACTCTACACACACTCTACACACACTACACACACACACTCTACACACACACACTCTACACACACTCTACACACACACTCTACACACACTCTACACACACTCTACACACACACTCTACACACACTCTAGCACACACTCTACACACACTCTACACACACACTCTACACACACACTCTACACACGCTCTACACACACTCTACACACACACTCTAGCACACACTCTACACACACTTACACACACTACACACACTCTACACACACTCTACACATACACTCTACACACACTCTACACACACACTCTAGCACACACTCTACACACACTCTACACACACTACACACACACACTCTACACACACACACTCTACACACACTCTACACACACACTCTACACACACTCTACACACACACTCTACACACACTCTAGCACACACTCTACACACACTCTACACACACACTCTACACACACACTCTACACACGCTCTACACACACTCTACACACACACTCTAGCACACACTCTACACACACTCTACACACAGTCTACACACACACTCTACAAACACTCTATACACACACTCTACACACACACTCTAGCACACACTCTACACACACTCTACACACACACACACTCTACACACACTCTACACACACACTCTACACACGCTCTACACACACTCTACACACACACTCTACACACACTCTAGCACACACTCTATACACACACTCTAGCACACAGTCTACACACACTTTACACACACTCTACACACACACTCTACACACACACTCTACACACACTCTACACACACTCTACACACACTCTACACACAGTCTACACACAGTCTACACACACACTCTACACACACTCTAGCACACACTCTACACACACATTCTACACACACACTCTACACACACACTCTACACACACTCTACACACAGTCTACACACACACTCTACACACACTCTAGCACACACTCTACACACACACTCTACACACACACTCTACACACACTCTAGCACACACTCTACACACACTCTACACACAGTCTACACACACACTCTACACACACTCTAGCACACACTCTACACACACATTCTACACACACACTCTACACACACACTCTACACACACTCTACACACACACTCTAGCACACACTCTACACACACTTACACACACTACACACACTCTACACACACACTCTACACATACACTCTACACACACTCTACACACACACTCTACACATACACTCTACACACACTCTACACACACACTCTAGCACACACTCTACACACACACACTCTACACACACTCTACACACACACTCTACACACACTCTACACACACACTCTACACACACTCTAGCACACACTCTACACACACTCTACACACACACTCTACACACACACTCTACACACGCTCTACACACACTCTACACACACACTCTAGCACACACTCTACACACACTCTACACACAGTCTACACACACACTCTACAAACACTCTATACACACACTCTACACACACACTCTAGCACACACTCTACACACACTCTACACACACACACACTCTACACACACTCTACACACACACTCTACACACGCTCTACACACACTCTACACACACACTCTACACACACTCTAGCACACACTCTATACACACACTCTAGCACACAGTCTACACACACTTTACACACACTCTACACACACACTCTACACACACACTCTACACACACTCTACACACACTCTACACACACTCTACACACAGTCTACACACAGTCTACACACACACTCTACACACACTCTAGCACACACTCTACACACACATTCTACACACACACTCTACACACACACTCTACACACACTCTACACACAGTCTACACACACACTCTACACACACTCTAGCACACACTCTACACACACACTCTACACACACACTCTACACACACTCTAGCACACACTCTACACACACTCTACACACAGTCTACACACACACTCTACACACACTCTAGCACACACTCTACACACACATTCTACACACACACTCTACACACACACTCTACACACACACTCTAGCACACACTCTACACACACTTACACACACTACACACACTCTACACACACACTCTACACATACACTCTACACACACTCTACACACACACTCTAGCACACACTCTACACACACTCTACACACACTACACACACACACTCTACACACACACACTCCACACACACTCTACACACACTCTACACACACTCTACACACACACTCTACACACACTCTAGCACACACTCTACACACACTCTACACACACACTCTACACACACTCTACACACACTCTACACACACACTCTAGCACACACTCTACACACACACTCTAGCACACACTCTACACACACTCTACACACAGTCTACACACACACTCTACAAACACTCTATACACACACTCTACACACACACTCTAGCACACACTCTACACACACTCTACACACACACACTCTACACACACTCTACACACACGCTCTACACACACTCTACACACACACTCTACACACACACTCTAGCACACACTCTACACACAGTCTACACACACACTCTACACACACTCTACACCAGGGGTGTCAAACGTACGGCCCGCGGGCCGGATCAGGCCCGCAAACGGGTTTAATCCGGCCCGCGAGATGATTTCGAGAAAAAAAAAAAAAAAAAATATTTTTTATTTTTTATTTTTTTTAAGTATAAAAATGCGCTGCAATTTTTCAATAAAATAAACTGCTGTTCCAATTACGTCCACTGGATGGCGCAATAGCAATTGTGTTAAGCAAGCAAACTGTTTATACCGGGGCAGAGCAAGTAGGTCAAGCACGTGCAGCCAATGAGCTACTTTGTTTTGCCCGCGATATTTATTACGGCTTCTACTTTTAACATTATGTGCTTTGGCACCCTCATTGCCCCAATATGTCTCTGTCAAAAAAGAGAAAAGTGGACGCAGAGTGCAGAGTGTTCCAAGAAAAATGGTCATCCTATTTAATCACGGAATTGAATGGGAAAGCTGTATGTTTGGTGTGTTCAGAGCATGTTGCAGTGCTGAAAGAATATAACCTTCGTCGCCACTATGTGAGTCTTCATGCCAACAAATATGACAACTTTCAAGGACAGCGGAGATGAGAGAAGGTGAATGAACTGTTGGCGGGTCTGAAGAAACAGCAGTCTGTGTTTACTCACAGCCGAGACATCAGTGACGCTGCAGTGAAAGCTAGCTACCTCATTGCTAATGAAATCGCAGTGGCTTCAAAACCATTTAGTGAGGGTGAATTTGTAAAAACATGCATGATGAAGGCAGCGGAGATTGTGTGCCCTGAAAAGCGGCAGGCTTTTGCAAATATCAGCCTGACAAGAAACACAGTTGCAGACAGGATTTCCGATCTTTCAGTGGATTTGGACAGCCAGTTGAAGCAAAAAGTAAAGTCATTTATTGCGTTTTCGGTTGCAATTGATGAAAGCACGGACATTACAGATGTTGCACAACTGGCCATTTTTTCATCCGCGGAGTTGATGACACATTGACCGTCACTGAGGAGTTCGTGGAGTTGGTGCCGATGACAGATACAACGACAGCAGCTGATATTTTTACCGCACTCGTCGGCGCGCTGGATAGGGTCGGAGTGGACTGGTCCCGCGCTGTCAGCCTGGCTACAGATGGTGCGCCCTCAATGATCGGGAAAAAAGCAGGCGTTGTGACAAAGTGCAGAGAGAAAGTGCAATCTGCAAATGGAGGTCGTGACTTTTTGACTTTTCACTGTATTTTGCACCAGGAGGCTTTGTGTTGCAAGTCATTAAAGATGGATAACGTCATGAAGGTGGTCATCCAAACTGTTAATTTCATCCGATCCAGAAGCCTGAATCACCGTCAGTTTGACAGCCTTCTCAGAGAGAAAGACCACATCTATGGCCTGCCATACCACACTGAGGTAAGATGGTTAAGCCGAGGTGCTGAGGCGTTTCTTTGATTTACGAGAAGAAATTGAACAGTTCATGGAAGAAAAGGGCAAACCAGTGTTAGAATTTCATTCCGCAGAATGGATGCCGGACCTTGCATTTATGGTGGATGTTACAGAGCACCTGAATAACTTGAACAAACAGCTGCAAGAGCGCAACAAAGTTGTCACGCAGTATTATGACAGCATACGTTCTTTCAAGTTGAAGCTGTCATTGTGGGAGACGCAACTTGCCGGTGGTGATGCAGCTCACTTCCCCTGTCTGAAAAATGTGTGTGCGACCCAACATGTGGCAGACATGAAGCGGTTCAAAGATAAAATAACTGGACTGTTACGGGAGTTTGAGCAACGCTTTCAGATTTATGTTTATATGTTTTTATGTTGATGTGCTATTGTTTTTAATTTATTTTATTTTATTTGTATATTTAACCTATTCTTGACTCTGTGGTTCTTGCACTTGTTTGGGGAACAGGATTTCATTATTTGTATCTACATTTCTGCCTGGAAATGACACCCTGATATAGTTCTGTGATCTGTGAAACAGTTCTGTTAATCACTGAGGCATTGTGTGTTTGTGTGTTCTTTTTCTTTAGAATTTTCAAATAAACTTGACGTGTTTTATGATTAATAGTGATGTTGTGCTTGTACTATTTTGGACACACTGTCCTCAGGCTCCAGCTTTATGTTGTATGTTGATCGTATTAAAACAAAGAAAACAATCTGAAGTTGTTGTTTTTAAGTTATATATACCATGATTTTTCCGGTCCGGCCCACTTGGGAATAGATTTTCCTCCATGTGGCCCCTGAGCTAAAATGAGTTTGACACCCCTGCTCTACACACACTCTAGCACACACTCTACACACACTCTACACACACACTCTACACACACTCTACACACACACACTCTAGCACACACTCTACACACACTACACACACACACTCTACACACACACACTATACACACACACTCTACACACACACTCTAGCACACACTCTACACACACACTCTAGCACACACTCTACACACACTCTACACACACACTCTACACATACACTCTACACACACTCTACACACACTCTACACACACACTACACACACACTCTACACATACACTCTACACACACTACACACACACTCTACACACACACTCTACACACACTCTACAAACACTCTATACACACACACTACACACACACTCTACACACACACTCTAGCACACACTCTACACACACTCTACACACACACACACACTCTACACACACTCTACACACACACTCTACACACACACTCTACACACACTCTACACCCACACTCTACACACACACTCTACACACACACTCTACACACACTCTACACACACTCTAGCACACACTCTACACACACACACTCTACACACAGTCTACACACACACTCTACACACACTCTACACACACTCTAGCACACACTCTACACACACACTCTACACACAGTCTACACACACACTAGCACACACTCTACACACACACTCTACACACACTCTACACACACTCTAGCCACACTCTACACACACTACACACACACTCTACACACACTTTAGCCACACTCTACACACACTACACACACACACTCTACACACACTCTAGCACACACTCTAGCACACACTCTACACACACACTCTACACACACACTCTACACACACTCTAGCACACACACTACACACGCACTCTACACACACTCTAGCACACACTCTAGCACACACTCTAGCACACACTCTACACACACACTCTAGCACACACTCTACACACACTCTACACACACACTCTAGCACACACTCTACACACGCACTCTACACACACTCTAGCACACACTCTACACACACTCTAGCACACACTCTAGCACACACTCTACACACACTCTACACACACACTCTACACACACTCTAGCACACACACTACACACGCACTCTACACACACTCTAGCACACACTCTAGCACACACTCTAGCACACACTCTACACACACTCTACACACACACTCTAGCACACACTCTACACACACTCTACACACACACTCTAGCACACACTCTACACACGCACTCTACACACACTCTAGCACACACTCTAGCACACACTCTACACACACTCTACACATGATGTTATATGATGTACTGTTTTATTAAATGTTTTGTTTGTTTATTTATTTTGTGATGTGCCTTAATGTGTTTGGACCCCAGAAAGAGTAAGAAGACTTGGCAGCAGCTAATGGGGATCCCTAATAAAATACAATACAAAAATACATACACTCACACAGGTCTGCAGTATAGTCTCTGTCAGGTCTGCAGTATAGTCTCTGTCAGGTCTACAGTATAGTCTCTGTCAGGTCTACAGTATAGTCTCTGTCAGGTCTGCAGTATAGTCTCTGTCAGGTCTACAGTATAGTCTCTGTCAGGTATGCAGTATAGTCTCTGTCAGGTCTACAGTATAGTCTCTGTCAGGTCTACAGTATAGTCTCTGTCAGGTCTGCAGTATAGTCTCTGTCAGGTCTACAGTATAGTCTCTGTCAGGTCTGCAGTATAGTCTCTGTCAGGTCTACAGTATAGTCTCTGTCAGGTCTACAGTATAGTCTCTGTCAGGTCTACAGTATAGTCTCTGTCAGGTCTACAGTATAGTCTCTGTCAGGTCTACAGTATAGTCTCTGTCAGGTCTACAGTATAGTCTCTGTCAGGTCTGCAGTATAGTCTCTGTCAGGTCTACAGTATAGTCTCTGTCAGGTCTACAGTATAGTCTCTGTCAGGTCTACAGTATAGTCTCTGTCAGGTCTACAGTATAGTCTCTGTCAGGTCTACAGTATAGTCTCTGTCAGGTCTGCAGTATAGTCTCTGTCAGGTCTACAGTATAGTCTCTGTCAAGTCTGCAGTATAGTCTCTGTCAAGTCAAATTAGCTGCAGTTCAGTTCCGAGGCTGACCTTCAACGAAACGTGTGGGCTTCAAAGTGAGGCTCTCTCTCAGTGTCTGTGCTCAGAGGATCTGTAGATCTGTAGCTAATGTGCTGCATGTGTTTGTGCTGATCTATTATCTGCTGGTGTGATTGTGTGTGTCTATTCTGTAAGGACACTGTCTGATGGAGCTGTGTGAAGAACAGCCTCATGCTGCCAGGGACCCACGCAGTGTGTCTGTGTGTGTGTCTGTGTGTATCTGTGTGTGTGCGTGCGTGCGTATGTGTGCTGTTTCCCACTCCTGTCCTGTGTGTTCACACCTTGTCTGCCAGCTCAGTGGGTGAGTGGAGATTACTGGGATATCTCATCTTCTCCTGCAGGGCCATGAATAACTGGACCTCACCCCACTGACCCTCTGGCAGCACACACACACACACACACACACTGTTGAATCCTATCAACCATAGTTTGATGATTCACAGTTCACATGAACTATACAGCTCCAAGTTCCAACTCTTACCATTTTGTTCCAGTTTGTTTAACTCTGCCGCTGTTACCATCCAGCCCTCAGTAACAAGTCAAAACAGTGTAACTTCTATCAGAATATTTCATATCATTAGAGAGTTGTTTCTTAAACTGTCTCTCAGACGGTCTCAGAAGTCGTTTGCGGTGGCTGCACTAGTTTGACTTCTTTGATCATCTGCTGACGAGCTAAAGCTTAGCCCCCTAATAGGACTCATCACTGCTGTCTTCTGACTGACGTTAAACTGGACTAATAGGCTACATCTACTACAGGGACAGGTAAATAGTTAGAACATTTAGGAACTGAGTTTGTCAAACAAACACCCAAGCTGAAACAAGATCATTAGGGCTCACCAAAGGGCCTGCAGCTTAATTGACTATGGCCGTGATTGAAACAAACAGCAGTACGCCGACATCGCAATGCGTTCGACTTTAAAATATAATGTATGTTTGTGTCGACATTCACAGCGTTTACCGGTAAATCTGGTAAATCACCTGTAAATCACCTGTTACTGTCAGGGCCCTCCACAGAGACAGACAGACAGACCCAGTCAGGCAGGCAGGGAATCACGATGTCCGCCCACTCGCTGCACTTCAACACGCTGTTGATTTATCCTGATTTATCAGACGCCTCTTTTCTGCCCCCCTCAGCCAATCAGAGCTCCTAATGAATCCTCTCCCGACTACATAGTCACTGTGTTGTTCATCTATTCCATCCAGTCCCGTAAGCACCACTCTATCACAAGCTTATTTGTACCTGATTGAACACTGAGGGGCCGCTGATGAATATTTATCTTGATCTGTGTGTGCGTAGGTTGTGTGTGTGGGGTGTGTGTGTGTGTGGTCTGTGTGTGTGATTGTGGGTGTGCCTCCTTTGGGTTCTCCTCCCCTGGTTTCTCCAGCTGTGTTGTACCACGTTCCCCCTGAGCGTCTCCTTGTCATTACTGCTGATTGGGCCATATATGTTGCCACCCAATTAGTCAGTCCATATGCTGCTGGGAGGGGAGACAGAGTGTGTCGTTCAGATGTGACCATTAGATATGTGGCAGGAATTGGATCTGTGAAATTTACAACAAAAATTTGGATTTTGTGGAATTCGAAACACTCCACACTCACGTTCACAGCAGTGGAGGCTGCTGAGGGGAGGACAGCTCACAGTAATGGCTGGAATGGAGTCAATGGAATGGTATCGACCACATGGAAACCAGGTGTTTGATGTGTTTGATACCTTTCCATTGACTCCATTCCAGCCATTATTATGCAGTATTATGTGTCTGTGAACCAGCAGCCTCCACTGGTTCAGAGACACCTACAGATACCTGGATGGTATTTATTAAGGACAAAACAGGCGATGATGAATTGTCTTATTGGGCTCTGGTCAAATGTAGTGAAATATATGCAATAGGGTGCCACTTCTCTGTTGTACTGCTAACCCTGTGTACACAACATCAGGATATTACTGTCAATGACACACCATCATTTTCAAAGGTAATTGTTTAGTTTCCATGACAACAAGAACCCTGTTCCTATACTGTACATAGGTCCTTGTCCATAGAAGTGGAATGTAAAGAATACATTGACCGATCATTGACCCTTGTGTATGATATGAAAAGCAGATATATTTCTGTATATGAAAAACTGACAAAAGACCCAGAATCAATTGTTGCTTGTGAATGAAATTAACTAGCTTTATTCTGTGTAGACATCTTGACTCTGCCGCTGTCTAGGCTAGTTGGCGTCTGTATTCACTCTGTGTGGAGTGAGTGTAGCCACCCCCGAACTCAATAGAGCATATTATATTAGCTATGTCTGTGCTTCTCAAATGGCACCATATTCCCTGCATTGTGCACTACTTTTCACCAGAGAACTATGGGCCCAGGTAGAAAGCATGGGGCTCTGGTCAAAAGTAGTGCACTATATGGGGTTTAGGGTGACATTTGGCACGTATTCTATCTCTATAGGAGCCACACTCAATGAGCCTCAACAAAGATCTCAACCCACTGATTGGTTTGGCATAAAGGTCAACACTGTGATTCCTGGAACTCCCCTCCTGTCACCCAGTGAATAATCATCCTGATAATTATCCTGATAGTCATCCACTATCCTCCCAGTCAATGACCTGTAATAGCTCCATCTCACTGGTGTTAATGGTCTGTAATTCTCACTGTGATTGAGTGAGAGCTGTGTGTGTGTGTGTGTTTGTGTGTGTATGTGTATGTGTGTGTTTAAACAGTGCAGGTCAGACAGCCATGACCCAGGGGCATCGTGGGGATTGGAGTTTTCCTTCCCAGTGGCAGGATTCCCATATGGGATACAGTGGCCCTACTTTAATCTTCACCTGTCCCCCGGTTTTCCATCGGTCATCACTCTCATGGACCGTGGGGAATGTCTGGGGGCTAACAAAAGCTGGGAAGTGTGTGTGTGTGTGTGTTTTTGTCACGAGCCTGACAAGGTCTCACAGAGGTCGATTTATATTTATTATGTGTGTGTATGTGTGTGTGTGTGTGTGTGTGTGTGTGTGTGTGTGTGTGTGTCTGGCTACATTCATGATCTGATTTCCAGCCTGTCCACTGTGCCACTGTTTAGGAAATGCGAGCACAATATTAGCCTCAGTTTCCCTAATAAACTGGCACTAATGTCAAACACACTGGCACGTACACACACACATAGCCATATAGCCTACACTGCCAAGAACCCTGCTCAGCATTGTCAGGCAGCTACCCCCCTCCCCCATACAGTATATGGTCCATGTCACACACACATGCCAGTCACAAACACTGACAAACATTGTCATCGACTGGCTTGCATTGCGTTGGCACTGTGATTTATTCAGACAAGCAGCGCCCCTGGCTAGGGGTCAAACTATTTGGAGGCGACACAGATAGGAGTCCCTCTGGGGCTGTGTTATACTGATTGAGTCAAGAAACAAAGAAAACAACAACACACAAACACTGGGCCTTTATTTAATTAAGACAAAAATAGGACACATGGGTTTCAAGGACAGATCAGGACAGAGGGAGGTGATAATAGAAAAGAGTAGAGAGAATATGCTTCACAGTGTGCTTAGCTATATGTTGCGTCCGAAATGACACCCTATTCCCTATAAAGTGCACTGCTAAATCTCTGGTGAGTTATCTTGTATTAGGATCTTCCTCTGGCCTTCAGCACCAATCTGTCATGCTTTATTAGCCCAGCACCCGCTCAGCCCAGTTCATAATGAAGGGAGAGGAGAAGAGATGAAAGAAAGAAAGAAAGAAAGAAAGAAAGAAAGAAAGAAAGAAAGAAAGAAAGAAAGAAAGAAAGAAAGAAAGAAAGAAAGAAAGAAAGAAAGAAAGAAAGAAAGAAAGAAAGAAAGAAAGAAAGAAAGAAAGAGGCTAAGAACTGAGGTGGGAGGCAGTCATCATTCGGCTTGTTTTTCATGTTGCTTGTCTTTGATTATACTTATTAGTGATGGGGTAAAAAATCGATACGGTTACATATCACAATATTATTTTTGAGCTAGTTGGCTGTACCTGCACCATCTTCTTTTTAAATAGGGAGCCCATTAGTTTTCAGCACTTTTGTTTCAATGACAAAACTTGTTTTCTCATGGCTCACGCTTTGTTTGTAACATCGAATCGCAATAAAATCACAGTATTGAACTGCAATACATATAGAGTCGTGGGAATCGCAATACATGTCGTATCGGCACCAAAGTATCGTGATAATATCGTATCGTGAGGTCCCTGGCAATTCCCAGCCCTAATGCTTATTGTTCTTGATTAGGTTTTTCTTTGTACTGTGTTGTGCTATTCAAGGGTTAGGCCATACATAACCTGTGTTGTGCTGTCCAAGGGTTAGGCCATACATAACCTGTGTTGTGCTGTCCAAGGGTTAGGCCATACATAACCTGTGTTGTGTTGTCCAAGGATTAGGCCATACATAACCTGTGTTGTGCTGTCCAAGGGTTAGGCCATACATAACCTGTGTTGTGCTGTCCAAGGGTTAGGCCATACATAACCTGTGTTGTGCTGTCCAAGGGTTAGTCCATACATAACCTGTGTTGTGCTGTCCAAGGGTTAGGCCATACATAACCTGTGTTGTGCTGTCCAAGAGTTAAGCCATACATAACCTGTGTTGTGCTGTCTAAGGGTTAGGCCATACAGTGGGGAAAAAAAGTATTTAGTCAGCCACCAATTGTGCAAGTTCTCCCACTTAAAAAGATGAGAGAGGCCTGTAATTTTCATCATAGGTACACGTCAACTATGACAGACAAAATGAGAAAAAATAAATCCAGAAAATCACATTGTAGGATTTTTTATGCATTTATTTGCAAATTATGGTGGAAAATAAGTATTTGGTCAATAACAAAAGTTTCTCAATACTTTGTTATATACCCTTTGTTGGCAATAACACAGGTCAAACGTTTTCTGTAAGTCTTCACAAGGTTTTCACACACTGTTGCTGGTATTTTGGCCCATTCCTCCATGCAGATCTCCTCTAGAGCAGTGATGTTTTGGGGCTGTCGCTGGGCAACACAGACTTTCAACTCCCTCCAAAGATTTTCTATGGGGTTGAGATCTGGAGACTGGCTAGGCCACTCCAGGACCTTGAAATGCTTCTTACGAAGCCACTCCTTCGTTGCCCGGGCGGTGTGTTTGGGATCATTGTCATGCTGAAAGACCCAGCCACGTTTCATCTTCAATGCCCTTGCTGATGGAAGGAGGTTTTCACTCAAAATCTCACGATACATGGCCCCATTCATTCTTTCCTTTACACGGATCAGTTGTCCTGGTCCCTTTGCAGAAAAACAGCCCCAAAGCATGATGTTTCCACCCCCATGCTTCACAGTAGGTATGGTGTTCTTTGGATGCAACTCAGCAATCTTTGTCCTCCAAACACGACGAGTTGAGTTTTTACCAAAAAGTTCTATTTTGGTTTCATCTGACCATATGACATTCTCCCAATCCTCTTCTGGATCATCCAAATGCACTCTAGCAAACTTCAGACGGGCCTGGACATGTACTGGCTTAAGCAGGGGGACACGTCTGGCACTGCAGGATTTGAGTCCCTGGCGGGGTAGTGTGTTACTGATGGTAGGCTTTGTTACTTTGGTCCCAGCTCTCTGCAGGTCATTCACTAGGTCCCCCCGTGTGGTTCTGGGATTTTTGCTCACCGTTCTTGTGATAATTTTGACCCCACGGGGTGAGATCTTGCGTGGAGCCCCAGATCGAGGGAGATTATCAGTGGTCTTGTATGTCTTCCATTTCCTAATAATTGCTCCCACAGTTGATTTCTTCAAACCAAGCTGCTTACCTATTGCAGATTCAGTCTTCCCAGCCTGGTGCAGGTCTACAATTTTGTTTCTGGTGTCCTTTGACAGCTCTTTGGTCTTGGCCATAGTGGAGTTTGGAGTGTGACTGTTTGAGGTTGTGGACAGGTATCTTTTATACTGATAACAAGTTCAAACAGGTGCCATTAATACAGGTAACGAGTGGAGGACAGAGGAGCCTCTTAAAGAAGAAGTTACAGGTCTGTGAGAGCCAGAAATCTTGCTTGTTTGTAGGTGACCAAATACTTATTTTCCACCATAATTTGCAAATAAATTCATTAAAAATCCTACAATGTGATTTTCTGGAGAAAATAAATCTCAATTTGTCTGTCATAGTTGACGTGTACCTATGATGAAAATTACAGGCCTCTCTCATCTTTTTAAGTGGGAGAACTTGCACAATTGGTGGCTGACTAAATACTTTTTTTCCCCACTATACATAACCTGTGTTGTTCTGTCCAAGGGTTAGGCCATACATAACCTGTGTTGTGTTATCCAAGGGTTAGGCCATACATAACCTGTGTTGTGCTGTCCAAGGGTTAAGCCATACATAACCTGTGTTGTGCTGTCCAAGGGTTAACCCATACATAACCTGTGTTGTGCTGTCCAAGGGTTAAGCCATACATAACCTGTGTTGTGTTATCCAAGGGTTAGGCCATACATAACCTGTGTTGTGCTGTCCAAGAGTTAAGCCATACATTTACATTTACATTTTAGTCATTTAGCAGACGCTCTTATCCAGAGCGACTTACAGGAGCAATTAGGGTTAAGTGCCTTGCTCAAGGGCACATTAACGTCATTTAGCAGACGCTCTTAGCCAGAGCGACTCGCAAATTGGTGCGTTCACCCTATAGCCAGTGGGATAACCACTTTACAATTTGGGGGGGGGGGGTTAGAAGGAACACTTTATCCTATCCCAGGTATTCCTTAAAGAGGTGGGGTTTCAAATGTCTCCGGAAGGTGGTGAGTGACTCCGCTGTCCTGGCGTCGTGAGGGAGCTTGTTCCACCATTGGGGTGCCAGAGCAGCGAACAGTTTTGACACATAACCTGTGTTGTGCTGTCCAAGGGTTAAGCCATACATAACCTGTGTTGTGCTGTCCAAGGGTTAAGCCATACATAACCTGTGTTGTGCTGTCCAAGGGTTAAGCCATACATAACCTGTGTTGTGCTGTCCAAGGGTTAAGCCATACATAACCTCCAGTGGGCAGATTCTGTGTGTAGACTGAAGACCAGGACTACCAGGACTGATGCATGGGATAACAAGCAGCGTTAGTTCTGTTTGTTGTGTTTTCATCACTGGTTATTTGGGCGTATCAGGACTGGGCGAAGGCGGCGCTTAAACTGCTTCGCCTCGAGTGCTTCGCGCATGTTCCCACACGGATCAGAAGGGGGAGGGGATTGGCTGAGAGTTTCCTTTTGCGAGGGTAGAGACTTCGTTTTTGATTGAACTCTCAATTTCTAACACGAATGAGCACAGACGTTAATCACGCAGCTAACCAAATTACGCAATATTTTACTTCTGGGTTAACAGATTAGGCCATACAGTACCAGTGGCTGTGTGTGTGTGTGTGTGTGTGTGTGTGTGTGTGTATCCCAGGTTACCCAGAGAGACATACTATACAGTAAGAGGACCCTGTAGGCAGGGCTACTGTAGGGTGAGGGTCAGCTCTTACACGACATTCTTTCCACTCAAAGTCTTGTGACAAACCACCTGTGTTGAGGGTAATGCGTTAAAAGTAATGTGTTACATAATCAGATTACTTTTATGAGTAACGGAGTAAAGTAACATGTTACTTTTTCAAATTGGGTAATATTATTACAGTTACTTTGTCAAACAACGCGTGTATTACTTTCAGAATCATATTTCTACCGGGCGTGTATTTCCATGATCCGATCTTGATTTGTTTCCACATTTAGTTCTCGAGCGAGCTAAGAAAGGCTGTTTGGAGAAATGTCATGACAGCTGCTGTCCATAGAAATGTATAGAGGGCACACCTCTGATCTTTGCCATTGTGGCTCAGTTGGTAGAGCATTGTGCTAGTGTTCGATTCCCATGGGAGACCAGTAAGAAAACGTACTACTGTAAGTCGCTCTGGATAAGAGCGTCTGCTAAATGACTAAAATGTCAAATGTACAAAAAAAACATAGGGTCCATAGGGGCTTGGTCAAAAGTAGTGCACTATGTAAGGAATAGGGTGCCATTTGGGACACCCCCTCAGCCACTGCATAGCCTTGCCAGTGAGAAGAAAACATCCAGTCAGAGGCAAACTCTCACCCTGTGGTTCAGTCATCTGAGTCTACCGTTGAATGTTTACTCACAACCGGCCAGTGGGTGGTCTGATGGATGCAATAGAAAGAGAGAGGGATAGAGAGAGAGAGAAATAAAGAGCGAGAGAGGGACGAAGAAAGAGAGCGAGAGAGAGAGAGGGAGGGAGAGGGCGAGAAAGAGAGTTGAGCCTGTCAAGCTGCACCCTGGATCTCCTTAACCCCGTAGCCCAGGGTCCCCCACACCAAAGCTCCCCTCCACCTACACTGACCTTTCAATGGTCACAATTCAGTCAAAACCCCTCCCACCTGTCTCCCTCCTCTGTTGTTACCATTCAGTCAACAACCCTCCCACGTGTCTTCCTCCTTTGTTATCTCTTACATGTCTGTCTATCTCTTCCCCTACTCTCCTCTCCTCTCTACTTGTCTTTCTATTCTGCGTTTCTCCTCTCTACTTCCATCTGTCTATCATTCCTTCTCCTTCTTTCTCTCTCATAGCATGTATTTCTCTCTCTCTGCCTGTCTCTCTCCATCTCCCTTTTCATTTGTTTCTCTCTGTATCTCTCTCCATTTCTCTGTCCCTCTGTCTCTGCCATGTGGCATTGATCTGTTTGTAAGCAGCTCTCTGTGACTATCTTGCATTTATACTCCAACATGGCCCCAGTGACCCCAGAGACTATAGCAGCAACTCTTTAAAGCCCCCCCCCCCCCCCAGTAGTGAGAGAGAACTCACCAGTTCACTATGTCCTAACACACACACAGCACTCTCAGCAGAGAGAGAGAGAGAGAGAGAGAGAGAGAGAGAGAGAGAGAGAGAGAGAGAGAGAGAGAGAGAGAGAGAGAGAGAGAGAGAAGAGAGAGAGAGAGAGAGAGAGAGAGAGAGAGAGAGAGAGAGAGAGAGAGAGAGAGAGAGAGAGAGAGAGAGAGAGAGAGGAGAGAGAGAGAGAGAGAGAGAGAGAGAGAGATGAGAGATGAGAGAGAGAGGAGAGAGGAGAGAGAGAGAGAGAGAGAGAGAGGAGAGAGAGAGAGAGAGAGAGGAAAGGGGAGAGAATAAGAGGGTGAGAGAGAGAGAGAAAGAGAGAGAGAGAGTGTTAACATCTAAGGTTTATGAACAGTAATTGTACAAATCAGGGCAGCAGTAGTGAGATGGGACCAGCCCTCACTACCTCTCCCCCACTGTGTGGACTAGAGAGGGTTATACAGTACAGATATCTCCCTGCCTGTCTCACTACCTCTCGCTCTCTCTCTCTCACTCTCTCTCTGCTATCCCATTTTTTCCTCCCCCTCCCTCTCTGTCCCTCTCCCCCTTTCATCTCCTCCAGTACAGCACAGTACTATGCAGTACAGTACACTCCTCAGCTCATTCATAATGGATTAGGTTCCCACAGCAGCCCAGACAGGGATTGACATTGCTGCACCACAGCCTATTCCAATAGAGACAAACAGTTGAATTTGAAAGTTTACATACACCTTAGCCAAATACATTTAAACTCAGCTTTTCACAATTCCTGACATTTAATCCTAGTAAAAAATCCCTGTCTTAGGTCAGTTAGGATCACCACTTTATTTTAAGAATGTGAAATGTCAGAATAATAGTAGAGAGAATTATTTATTTCAGCTTTTATTTATTTCATCACATTCCCAGTGGGTCAGAAATGTACATACACTCAATTAGTATTTGGTAGCATTGCCTTTAAATTGTTTAACTTGGGTCAAACGTTTCGGGTGTCCTTCCACAAGCTTCCCACAATAAGTTGGGTGAATTTTGGCCCAATCCTCTTGACAGAGCTGGTGTAACTGAGTCAGGTTTGTAGGCCTCCTTGCTCAAACATGCTTTTTCAGTTCTGCCCACAGATTTTCTATAGGATTGAGGTCAGGGCTTTGTGATGGCCACTCCAATACCTTGACTTTGTTGTCCTTAAGCCATTTTGCCACAACTTTGGAAGTATGCTTGGGGTCATTGTCCATTTGGAAGACCCATTTGCGACCAAGCATTAACTTCCTGACTGATGTCTTGAGATGTTGCGTCAATATATCCACATAATTTTCCTTCCTCATGATGCCATCTATTTTGTGAAGTGCACCAGTCCCTCCTGCAGCAAAGCACCCCCACAGCATGATGCTGCCACCCCCGTGCTTCACGGTTGAGATGGTGTTCTTCGGCTTGCAAGCACCCCCCTTTTTCCTCCAAACATAACGATGGTCATTATGGCTAAACAGTTCTATTTTTGTTTCATCAGACCAGAGGACATTTCTCCAAAAAGTACGATCTTTGTCCCCATGTGCAGTTGCAAACTGTAGTCTGGGTTTTTTATGGCGGTTTTGGAGCAGTGGCTTCTTCCTTGCTGAGCGACCTTTCAGGTTATGTCGATATAGGACTTGTTTTACTGTGGATATAGATACTTTTGTACCTGTTTCCTCCAGCATCTTCACAAGGTCCTTTGCTATTGTTCTGGGATTGATTTGCACTTTTCGCACCAAAGTATGTTCATCTCTAGGAGACAGAACGCCTCTCCTTCCTGAGCAGTATGACGGCTGTGTGGTCCCAAGGTGTTTATACTTGCGTACTATTGTTGTTGTTTTTTTGTTTTTTTTTGGGGGGGGGGGGGTAGATCAGCTTAATATTGCAGATAGATTGTAACTTCTATCAACTTCTGCATCACTTCCAATCCCCCATGTTTTTATATATATATACTCCCCTTTATTACTTTTCAACCCCGCCATCCTTTCCCTACTTGGGTCAAACTAGTGAACAACAACACCCAGGCCTCCACTCCCAGCCCATACCCACCACCTACACCTCATGGACACAGTCAACCTTACAATAATTATATTTTATCTGTTTCTGCTCCTGAACTTCTTCTACTCTCAACCTCTCCGATCATTTTCATGATGTCCATCCGGTTTGCTTCTATATGCCATATCTTTCTAACTGTGCTCTTTCCCAAAAGCTCCCAACATTATCTTGTTATTATTTGTTATTAGTCCCATCCTTCAACTCCATTCAATACCTCCCATCTATCTCTTAACACCATCCATATAGGATTTCTATTTGCCATATATATTTCAACCGTACTGTGATGTTTTATCTGCAGAGCTGGGATAGTACTTGCGTACTATTGTTTGTACAGATGAACATGGTACCTTCAGGCGTTTGGAAATTTCTCCCAAGGATGAACCAGACTTGTGGAGGTCTACAAAAACAAATCTGAGGTCTTGGCTGATTTCTTTTGATTTTCCCATGACGTCAAGCAAAGAGGCACTGAGTTTGAAGGTAGGCCTTGTAATACATCCACAGGTACACCTCCAATTACATTTACATTTTACATTTTAGTCATTTAGCAGACGCTCTTATCCAGAGCGACTTACAGGAGCAATTAGGGTTAAGTGCCTTGCTCAAGGGCACATTTACGTCATTTAGCAGACGCTCTTATCCAGAGCGACTACAAATTGGTGCATTCACCCTATAGCCAGTGGGATAACCACTTTACAATTATACTTTTTTTTTTTTTGGGGGGGGTGGAAGGATTACTTTATCCTATCCCAGGTGTTCCTTAAAGAGGTGGGGTTTCAAATGTCTCCGGAAGGTGGTGAGTGACTCCGCCGTCCTGGCGTCGTGAGGGAGCTTGTTCCACCATTGGGGTGCCAGAGCAGCGAACAGTTTTGACTGGGCTGAGCGGGAACTATGCTTCCGCAGAGGAAGGGGAGCCAGCAGGCCAGAGGTGGATGAACGCAATGCCCTCGTTTGGGTGTAGGGACTGATCAGAGCCCGAAGGTACGGAGGTGCCGTTCCCCATAGGCAAGCACCATGGTCTTGTAACGGATGCGAGCCTCAACTGGAAGCCAGTGGAGTGTGCGGAGGAGGGGGGTGACGTGAGAGAACTTGGGAAGGTTGAACACCAGACGGGCTGCGGCATTCTGGATGAGTTGTAGGGGTTTAATGGCACAGGCAGGGAGCCCAGCCAACAGCGAGTTGCAGTAATCCAGACGGGAGACGAC
Organism: Coregonus lavaretus; assembly: GCF_964263955.1. Taxonomy (NCBI): domain Eukaryota; kingdom Metazoa; phylum Chordata; class Actinopteri; order Salmoniformes; family Salmonidae; genus Coregonus; species Coregonus lavaretus. The sequence goes on along the minus strand of NC_139989.1, from coordinate 55,701,200 downwards.
AAGTGCCTGGATTAGGACCTGTGCCGCTTCCTGTGTAAGGCAGGGTCGTACTCTCCGAATGTTGTAGAGCATGAACCTGCAGGATCGAGTCACCGCCTTGATGTTAGCGGAGAACGACAGGGTGTTGTCCAGGGTCACGCCAAGGCTCTTCGCACTCTGGGAGGAGGACACAACGGAGTTGTCAACCGTGATGGCGAGATCATGGAACGGGCAGTCCTTCCCCGGGAGGAAGAGCAGCTCCATCTTGCCAGGGTTCAGCTTGAGGTGGTGATCCGTCATCCATACTGATATGTCGGCCAGACATGCAGAGATGCGATTCGCCACCTGGTTATCAGAAGGGGGAAAGGAGAAGATTAGTTGTGTATCGTCAGCGTAGCAATGATAGGAGAGGCCATGTGAGGATATGACAGAGCCAAGTGACTTGGTGTATAGGGAGAAAAGGAGAGGGCCTAGAACTGAGCCCTGGGGGACACCAGTGGTGAGAGCACGTGGTGCGGAGACAGCTTCTCGCCACGCCACTTGGTAGGAGCGACCGGTCAGGTAGGACGCAATCCAGGAGTGAGCCGCGCCGGAGATGCCCAGCTCGGAGAGGGTGGAGAGGAGGATCTGATGGTTCACTGTATCAAAGGCAGCAGACAGGTCTAGAAGGACAAGAGCAGAGGAGAGAGAGTTAGCTTTAGCAGTGCGGAGAGCCTCCGTGACACAGAGAAGAGCAGTCTCAGTTGAATGACCAGTCCTGAAACCTGACTGGTTTGGATCAAGAAGGTCATTCTGAGAGAGATAGCAAGAGAGTTGGCTAAAGACGGCACGCTCAATAGTTTTGGAAAGAAAAGAAAGAAGGGATACTGGTCTGTAGTTGTTGACATTAGTGGGATCGAGTGTTGGTTTTTTGAGAAGGGGTGCAACTCTCGCTCTCTTGAAGACGGAAGGGACATGGCCAGCGGTCAAGGATGAATTGATCAGCGAGGTGAGGTAGGGGAGAAGGTCACCGGAGATGGTCTGGAGAAGAGAGGAGGGGATGGGGTCAAGCGGGCAGGTTGTTGGGCGGCCTGCAGTCACTAGTCGCAAGATTTTATCTGGAGAGAGAGGGGAGAAAGAAGTCAAAGCATAGGGTAGGGCAGTGTGAGCAGGACCAGCAGTGTCATTAGACTTAACAAACGAGGATCGGATGTCATCAACCTTCTTTTCAAAGTGGTTGACGAAGTCATCCACAGAGAGGGAGGGGGGGGGGGAGGATTCAGCAGTGAGGAGAATGTGGCAAAGAGCTTCCTAGGGTTAGAGGCAGATGCTTGGAATTTAGAGTGGTAGAAAGTGGCCTTAGCAGCAGAAACAGATGAAGAAATGTAGAGAGGAGGGAGTGAAAAGATGCCAGGTCGGCAGGGAGTTTAGTTTTCTTCCATTTCCGCTCAGCTGCCCTGAGCTCTGTTCTGTGAGCTCGCAATGAGTCATCAAGCCACGGAGCTGGAGGGGAGGACCGAGCCGGCCGGGAGGATAGGGGACACAGGGAGTCAAAGGATGCAGAAAGGGAGGAGAGGAGGGTTGAGGAGGCAGAATCAGGAGATTGGAGGGAGAAGGATTGAGCAGAGGGAAGAGATGATAGGATGGAAGAGGAGAGAGTAGTGGGAGAAAGAGAGCGAAGGTTGCGGCGGCGCGTTACCATCTGTGTAGGGGCAGAGTGAGTAGTGTTGGAGGAGAGCGAGAGAGAAAAGGATACAAAGTAGTGGTCGGAGACATGGAGGGGAGTTGCAGTGAGATTAGTAGAAGAGCAACATCTAGTAAAGATGAAGTCAAGCGTATTGCCTGCCTTGTGAGTGGGGGGGGATGGTGAGAGGGTGAGGTTGACTTATGTCAATTAGCCTATCAGAAGCTTCTAAAGCCATGACATCATTTTCTGGAATTTTCCAAGCTGTTTAAAGGCACAGTCAACTTAGTGTATGTAAACTTCTGACACACTGGAATTGTGATACAGTGAATTATAAGTTAAATAATCTGTCTGTAAACAATTGTTGGAAAAATTACTTGTGTCATGCACAAAGTAGATGTCCTAACTGACTTGCCAAAACTATAGTTTGTTAACAAGACATTTGTGAAGTGGTTGAAAAACGAGTTTTAATGACTCCAACCTAAGTGTATGTAAACTTCCGACTTCAACTGTATAGCCTTGCTTATGTAACATGAAAGCAGAGGCTGATTTTGTCGGCTGAAATTATGTCAGCTGATGTGGAAAGACTTTCGAGGGTTGTGTTTACAGGAAATGTATGGCACATACCTTTGACAAATAGCTAATCTTCCTTCTATGATGTACACAGTTTCTATTTGGATTCCAATTGATAACAAGTTGTGATGATTGCCATTAATTCAAAGCCAACGCTGGAATGTCGGACGACCTTGGGTTGAGAGGAAGGGGATAAAAGAGAGAGGGAGAGATAGAAAGGAGACCAAAAGAGAGACAGAAATCAATAGAACTTCACATTTTAGCTATCAAGCTGCAGCACACTTGATGTTGTGTGATGGTTGTGTAAGGGTTTGGAGGTTGGGCTAATGATCCAGAGAGGAAGAGCGAGGGAGAGAGGGGGGTGGGTGGGTGGGGGGGGGAGATGCCATCAGAATATATATATATATATATTTTTTTATGTCCTTGTGTTTGTTTATAAATTGAAATTGATGAACAATTGATCATAAAAAAGTTAATTGACTCATGTATTCTCTAAGTCAGCCTTTAACCATAGGGATGAGAAAGAGATATGTAGGCAGAGAGAGAGCGGTACAAAAGGAGAATAAATAAGGTAAATATGAAAAGGGAGACAGACAAGCAGATGGACAGTGAGAGAGGGAGAGAGAGAGTAAGATTGTGTGTGTTTTTGACTTCGATACCGATACCAGGTTTAGTATCATGATACACGATACCATCACGATACTCAATACCAAAACGATACCACAGCAAAAAAAGAAGGTCTCCTATATTAGCGAAAGTCACAGAATGGCACTTGATCCAGACAGATAAACTCAGCTACTGCCCTGTTCAATCGTTGGGCATCTTTGGAGTTCAATATCGCTACATTTGAATTGTTTTACATCAACATTTTTCAGAGACAGCATTAATGAATTAATTATCCAATCAATTTGACTTTGTTTTTACCAATCAACATAACAACATAATGGTAATCATTTATTTGAATGGTAAATCTCTATTGATAAACTAGGTAAATCAAGATGTAGACTAACCCTATTTACAATACAGGTGAATGCATATTCAATAGGAGTGTTTGCATGCATTGAGTTATTGAGCTTGTTTTGGCTGATTTCATGGGGCTACAGATACAATAACAAACGATCTGCTTCCGTTCCATTTGGGACATATTTTATTGTACTTATCAACAACATATGCATAGAAGTAGCTTATTTTATAAAAGTGAGCGCTGTCTCTTTAACCAGTAATGAGGTAAGTCACGACACCCTGCTATACACACACATACTGAGGCAATAGATCGTCTTTGGCTGATGGAGAGACGTAACGGAGAGACCTATTAAGTGAATGAGTAAAGTTTTTGGTGGCAATCAGCTTTGAAATCAGCATATTTTGCATATGGACATTGTTTTGCGATCAGTAATTAACAGTTTCAACATTTCTACATGCCGTGTCGCATTATTCAAGTATGTTAGCTTCTGTTCAGCATGAGTGGGGAGCTACCATGATGCAGCCCAGACTCCCAGGGCAGGCTAGCAATGAGTAAGTGGAGCGGAGCACGATGCGCGCCTGATGGAGTATGAGAGTTGATCTGTGAGACACATTTGACAGAAGTATCAAAAGTAACAGAAATTGTAGTACCAAACCATTTTCATGTTCTAGTATCGAAAAAGTGATGTATTTGATACCATTCCACTTATTTCGCTCCAGCCATTACGACGAGCCTGTCCTCCCCAATTAAGGTGCCACCAACCTCCTGTGCTGTAAATCTCCCTCTGCCTCTCCATCCCTCCCCCTCTCTCTCCATCTCCTTCCCTACCTACCTCCCTCCCTCCCTCCCTGTCCATCCCTCCCTCCCTCCGTTCTCCTTCTCCCGCTCTTTCCTCCTCCCCCTCTCCATCTCCCTCCATCTCTCCCCCTTTCATCTCCTCTCCCACCATCTCTCTCTAGTGAGCGTGCAAATGAAAACAGGCTTCCACAAGAACACCCACTGGCAGGTTGCAGTGTAAACCAGCTGAGTGAACCGTAGTGATCTATCAATTATGTAATCTCTATTCAGACGATCTCTAAACACATGTTAGTGGAGACAGGTATCAAGGAGGTGGAGAAAGGGGGAAGAGGGGTGGAGAGCGAGAGGGGAGAGCGAGAGGGGAGAGAGAGAGCAGGAAGGGGGCTGGGGAGTGGGAGAGAAGGAGAGACAGAGAGAGAGGGATAGCAGTCTTTCCCTCTACAATCTACATCATTAGTATCACTGACATTACCACAGCATGTTTGTATGTAATGACAGTCGTGTAGCTTTCACATTATTAATGCTAGCTAGACAGATGCCGTGCTGACCCAAAGGTTGGGAAGAGAACCATTGGAAGGTTCAAGTGATTTGAACTTTGAGTGCCGGAACATCAGAGATGCATCATTTGATGAGGGAGCCTCCATTGTGCTCCTCCACCCTCATTGGAAAACAGTTAAATGGCTTGTACAGTGGGAAGCCATTTTAGCATATAGTATATATTGTACAGTTTGGTTTAGGCTTTGACACAATGTATAATGAAATAAACTGGTAAAACTTGGTGGTGGACAGTGTGTCATTGTCCAAAGGAAAGAGTCCTTGTCTGTTGCATAGGGGCAGAACATGATGTAGATATGCGTCAGACTACAGGCCTCAGTGTCTATGCTGATACTCGCATACACACACCTAATGACACATGTTCATGTAATCACTCACCTGTACAGTATACACACACACACATGAATGTTCTAGCACACAGATACAGTAGACCTGCTCACACACATATCAAATAATTTTCTGCTGAAGCAGCATAGGCACACATGCTGTATGTGCACACACACACACACTGTACACACACACACACTGCACACGCACACACACTGTACACACACACACATACACACACAGTGTTATTAGTGCTGAAGCAGCACTCTCCAGGCTGTAGTAGCAGTGATAGATGTAGGGCTCTCCACTCAGCCCGCTGCCGCCGGTAACAGCCAATCACCACGGGGACAGGCCTCACTACACTCTGAGTAAGGGCACCTTGCCAGCAAACACACACACACACACACACACTGTCCTGTCTTATTTATGGCAACAGTTCCCATGACAGAGACTCTCCTCTGCAGTCCTACTGCAGTACTGTATCATCACTACTACTGACATTATACCTCCCACAGGCTCTCTCTCTCTCTCTTTCTCTCTCACTCACTCACTCACTCACTCACTCACTCACTCACTCACTCACTCACTCACTCACTCACTCACTCACTCACTCACTCACTCACTCACTCACTCACTCACTCACTCACTCACTCACTCACTCACTCACTCACTCACTCACTCACTCACTCACTCACACACACACACATACACTCAGGCCAATAACACATCAAGCAGTGACTATTCTCTCTTTAAAAACAACAGGAGATGAAACAACACAAATTGTGTTCCAGAGCAACTGCTGGAATAATGAGTGAAGCTGTGCTGTGTGTGTGTGTGTGTGTGTGTGTGTTTGGAGCTTCATGCAGTTTCATTTCTAACTGCCATTGATCAAACTAATGGATAGAAGGGAGAAAATAGATGGATGAGAAAAGGAGATGGAGAGGCTCAACAGAGAGGGGGAAAGTGGGAATGAGATTAAGAGAAAGGAGGAAGAGAGAACGAGGGGATAGAGAGAGGAAGAGAGAATGAGGGGATAGAGAGAGAGGAAGAGAGAACGAGGGGATAGAGAGAGAGGAAGAGAGAACGAGGGGATAGAGAGAGAGGAAGAGAGAACGAGGGGATAGAGAGAGAGGAAGAGAGAACGAGGGGATAGAGAGAGAGGAAGAGAGAACGAGGGGATAGAGAGAGAGGAAGAGAGAGAAAGGTGTAATAGAGAGGAAAGAAGGGAGATTAGATAGGGATAGCTAGAAAGTGAGAAACCGATAAAGAAAGAGAAATATAGGGTATAATGCACACACACACACACTGGAGCATCTTTCACAACACAACAGTCACATCCGATCTGATATCAGCCACTCCAGGGATACACCACACACACACGGGTAAACAAACAAGCAAAAACAATCCTCTGATACGACAAATAGAAATGTTATGCTAGCTAGCTACATCAGCCTTGAGCTAGCCTCTTTACCTTGTATTCAGTGTAAGTTCCATTGTATATATGCGTTAGCATCGAGCTAAGCACCCCAACATGTACCTTTGTGTTGAGACAGGAGCCTGCTTTTTACAAGGTTTACGTCCCAAATCACACACCTTTCCTTATGGCTATTCCCTATATGGTGAACTACTTCTGGTAGTGCACATTGTAGGCAATAGGGTGCCATTTTGGATGCAGCCCAGAGAGCTGTTTGATTAATGAGATGTATGTTTCATTGTTGTCTCTTTAGAAAGGCAACTAAAAAAGCTGAATACAGGTAGCTGGTTAGAAAAGGCTCTTTGGTTAAAGTGCCTGTAAATCATTCATTATTCTCCCCCTCCTTTCTTCTCGCTCCCTCGCCTTTTCTCTCCGGTGGCTGGACAGGTGTGCATAGAGATGAGTGGAGCGGGAGCCACAGGGATGGAGGGATGGAGAGATGGAGAGATGGAGGGAGAGATGGAGGGATGGAGAGTTGGCTAAGAGGTGAAAAACAAGGGGATGAATAATAACAGAAAATTCTCTTTCTCCTCTACCTCCCTCCTCTTCCTCATCTCTCTCTTTCTCTTTATACACTAGCACCCCCCTCTTCCCTCTCTTCACCCTATGTATCAGCACCCGTTCTCTCTGCCCCAAATGTGTCCTTGGTTGTCTCTGTGGGTGTTACTACACCGGGTAATGGCCAAAACTCAGACACCATTATTATAGAGTCAGAGGACATCTGTCAGAGGTAAAGCTACAAAGGACCTGTTTTCACGGGTCCATCACAAATGACACCCTATTTATTGCACTACTTTGTATACTATATAGGGAATAGGGTGTCATTTGGGACACAACCATAGAGCTCTTTCTGCTTTGAGTTTAATGGTCTGCTATTTCAAAGATTACAGTGGGCTACAGTGTTCTCTGGCTCCTTAGACCGACACTGATGTGACTAAATCTAAAAAACAGACTTGCTAAAGTTTTACTCTGTCCCTATCCACTCTATCATAGTCCCTATGCAGAATATATTTGCATGTTAGCTAACTGGGGCTGAAGCCACTCTATCATAGTCCCTATGCAGAATATACTAGCATGTTAGCTAACTGAGGCTAAATCCACTTGTTCACATCATGTGGAGCTCACAGTGAACTAGACCCTGCATGGTATGGCTCTGTTTATTCTCTAAGCTTTTCATACTGAGGAAGGAGGGGGAAATATTTATTTCTGTGAGGCAGGGGTAGGGTTGTAAAGGGAGGGTATATTACTGGCATGAAATATCCTTTTACACACTTATTCATTTATGTCAATATGTATTTGTTGTCAATGTTTTGGCGTCAAACTAGTAGTAGTTGTGAAGAAAATTCTGTAGTTAATTGAAAATAATGTAATTGTTGATTAGATGCTTTTTTCATTAATTTGGCTATTTTCTCTTGAACCATATGGTCTATCTACTAGACAATATGGACACGGATATAAAAAATGTATATTAATACATTTTTTAAAAGTTATTCAATTATAAATCCCCAAAGTTACCATAGATTGCCATAGATGTTCTGTTAATTAATCAAAATTACTGAAGATTCCGGTAACTTTGGTAAATTACCAGTAACTTTACAACCCTAGGCAGGGGTTGCATCCAAAATGACACCCAATTACCTGGACTAACCTGTGCCCCCGCACATTGACTCTGTACCAGTACCCCCTGTATATAGCCTCCCTACTGTTATTTTATTTTACTGCTGCTCTTTAATTATTTGTTATTTAAATTTTTTACTTATCTATTTCTTTACTTAACACTTATTTTTCTCAAAACTGCATTGTTGGTTAAGGGCTTGTAAGTAAGCATTTCACTGTAAGGTCTACACCTGTTGTATTCGGCGCATGTGGCAAATAACATTTGATTTTATTTCCCTTTATAGTGCATTACTTTTGACCAGGGCCCATATGACTCTGGTCAAATATAGCGCATTATATATGGGAATTGGGTGCCATTAGCATTTGAGACTTGGAGTACAACAATGTAATGATTATTTATTGTTTACTTTGAAATATGCTTGAAATGTGTTTCCGCACACAATGGCTGCATTCCTGCAGAAATATTAATTCTGTTTATTCTTTCCCTCCTTCATCTGTCATTTCTGTGTAAAGCAGGGACCGTCTCTTTCAAATAAAATAAAATCAAATTGTATTCGTCACATGCGCCGAATACAACAGGTGTAGACCTTACCATGAAATGCTTACTTACAAGCCCTTAACCAACAATGCAGTTCAAGAAATAGTTAAGAAAATATTTACTAAATAAACTAAAGTAAAACATTTAATAAAAAGTAACACAATAAAATAACAATAACGTGGCTATATACAGGGGGTACCGGTACCGAGTCAATGTGCGGGGGTACAGGTTAGTCTAAGTAATTTGTACATGTAAGTAGGGGTAAAGTGACTATGCATAGATAATAAACAGCGAGTAGCAGCAGTGTAAAAACAAAAGGGGGGGGGGTCAATGTAAATAGTCTGGGTGGCCATTTGATTAATTGTTCAGCAGTCGTATTTACATTTTAGTCATTTAGCAGATGCTCTTATCCAGAGCGACTTACAGTTAGTGAGTGCATACATTTTCATACTGGCCCCCCCTGTGGGAAACGAACCCACAACCCTGCCGTTGCAAGCGCCATGCTCTACCAACTGAGCTACAGGGGACTATGGCTTGGGGGTAGAAGCTGTTAATGTGCCTTTTGGACCTAGACTTGGCGTTCCGGTACCGCTTGCCGTGCAGTAGCAGAGAGAACAGTTATGACTTGGGTGACTGGAGTCATTGACAATTTTTTGGGTCTTCCTCTGACACCGCCTAGTATATAGGTCCTGGATGGCAAGAAGCTTGGCCCCAGTGATGTACTGGGCCCTACGCACTACCCTCTGTAGCGCCTTACGGTCGATTGCCGAGCAGTTGCCATACCAGGCGGTGATGCAACCGGTCAGGATGCTCTCGATGTTGCAGCTGTAGAACTTCTTGAGGATCTGGGGACCCATACCAAATCTTTTCAGTTTCCTGAGGGGGAAAAGGTGTTGTCGTGCCCTCTTCACGACTGTCTTGGTGTGTTTGGACCATGATAGTTTGTTGGTGATGTGGACACCAAGGAACTTGAAACTCTCGACCCGCCCCACTACAGCCCCGTCGATGTGAATAGGGGCGTGTTCTGCCCTCCTTTTCCTGTAGTCCACGATCAGATCCTTTGTCTTGCTCACATTGAAGGAGAGGTTGTTGTCCTGGCACCACACTGCCAGGTCTCTGACCTCCTCCCTATAGGCTGTCTCATCGTTGTTGGTGATCAGGCCTACCACTGTTGTGTCGTCAGCAAACTTAATGATGGTGTTGGAGTCGTGCCTGGCCACACAGTCGTGGGTGAACAGGGAGTACAGGAGGGGACTAAGCACACCCCTGAGGAGCCCCCGTGTTGTGGATCAGCGTGGCAGATGTGTTGTTGCCTACCCTTACCACCTGGGGGCGGCCTGTCAGGAAGTCCAGGATCCAGTTGCAGAGGGAGGTGTTTATTCCCAGAGTCCTTAGCTTAGTGATGAGCTTTGTGGGTACTATGGCGTTGAATGCTGAGCTGTAGTCAATTAACAGCATTCTCACATAGGTGTTCCTTTTGTCCAGGTGGGAAAGGGCTGTGTGGAGTGCGATTGAGAATGCGTCATCTGTGGGTCTGTTGGGGTGGTATGCGAATTGGAGTGGGTCTAGGGTTCCCTCCTTCATCTGTCGTTTCTCTGTAAAGCAGGAAGCGTCTTAGGGCTGTCCTCGACAAAAAAAAATATTGGTCGACTGAGAGTCGTCCTGTTCTTTCGACCAATCGATTGGTCTAAATGTTTTTAACTTATTTTTCCATATATAGACATACACACCCTATGTGTTTGAATAAAACCAACTACATATGCACTGAGCTTGGCTGATGCTTTAAGCACACTGTTTGATTAAATAATTAAGACTCACAAATGACTCAAGATGGTCACATTGTGTTAAAAAAAAATGACAGCAGTGCCTGTGTGACTGGTGCACGTTGTCTCGCTCTCCTCCCTACTGCAGTGAAAAGGCACCGCAGCACAGCAAGTGTTTATTGCGCTATCCGTGCTGAAGCTGCAACATAATTTCTGCCATTTAGTTTCTTACCTGTTTCTGACTGAAAAGTTCTGTTACCGAAATTCCTAATTTGTTTAGGAAAAACATTCCCTATTCCCTCAACCCTTGCTCTCTTTACGTGAAACATGTAAGCATCGCATGCATGTGAACAATAGGGCCTGACATATAGCCTATCATAATCACATCAATAAATTGGTTATAACAAACTCTGAACACAGTAATTTTGACAGCAAAATGGATGCGGAGGACGTGAAAAATACATTCTAAACCTGTGAATGTTTAGTGGTTGCTCAGGAGGGAAAGGGGAAGTCAGATATGTGGAAGACATTTGACTTAGTTGTGGAAACTACTGGAGATCAAGAAAAAGGATGGTATAGGAGCAAGCATTGCGTGAGTATTATGTGTGCCAAACAGTTGCTGTTAGGTTACAATATTATACTTTTTTTCTGACCATTTGGAACAGTGTAAACAACATAAAAATAAATACGTGTACCAGAGAGTCTGTTCTAACGGAAAAAATATATATATATAAAGACTTTATTACAGCAGACTAAAAACAGTTGCATGCATCTGTGAATTGCGGTTTATTTATTGTTTAGGCTTGTTATTCAAAGATCCCTTTGTTATTTAATTGTAAAAATAAAGTTGTTGATTGCATTTCAAAGCATGAATGTCTCGTATGCTGTGTGATGACATGTACGAATGAATGATTGATTGATTGATACACTAGCCTATATATTGAAATATAGGCCTAAGTAAGTTACGGTATTAAGACTAAACAGGACACGCTCTTAGGCCTACAGCTTGATGGATGTTATACAAGGCTACTATACAAAGCCTAGTAATGATAACAACATTACTTATTATTATAATGATGATCATAATACTAATTGTAATACTAACAATAAGAAGGAGATCTAGAAAAAGGAGGCTATAGGAGCGAGAGCTGCATGTATATTATGTGTGACAAACAGGTGCTGTTAGATTACAATATTATTTTTGGAACAGTGTAAACAACACTATATAAATTATAAGTAATACCAGTTTGTTAAAAAAAAAAAAATTAAGCCTTTATTACAGCATAGCAAAGATTAAAAACAGCCAAATCTGTGAAATTGCTTTATCAGACATATTGCCGTTGCATGAGGCTTGGTGCTCATGGAATCAGTAGGCTATTAACGAACACTCAAACTGGCAACAGAAGCAGGATCTGTCTTATTTCTGTAGATATGGATGATTTATAAAGGCAGGCACATTTAACATTTAGGATATTGATTATATCCCTAATTAAGTTGGGGTTTGCTCTCTCAGAGTCTCTCCTCAATTTTCTTACACAATTAGGCTAAGGCCTATTCGCACAGGACTAGTATTACTAGAGAACGTTGGTTATGTAATTATTACCCCAGAATGTCCATTATTCCAGAGAACAATTCGGATGGGATTTGTTTTTTCCAAACTGCCCCCTGTAATTCTTTATTTTTTCCAATAAATTGACAGTTATGACGGAAGCCTGGAGGTTTTTTTCAAGGCGTGAAGATATTTCAACAAGTCCATGTGATAACAGGCTACACTGATAACTCGAGCTTGGTTCCGATGTTTCTAAACCATACCAAACCATCTTTGGTATAGTGTCACCATAATATTTTAATTGAGGAAGTGTGATCATAATCATTAGGATATTTTAGCGATCCGCAGTAGACGTCCTAAATGCCCCTCAGCCTTCAGATGTGAGCTAATGTCACGGATTCAGCCGAGGCTGCTCCTCCTCCTTGCGCGGGCAGGCTTTGGCGTTCGTCGTCACCGGAGTACTAGCTGCTAGCGATCTATGTTTCTGTGTTCTACTTGTTTTGTCTTCATTGTACACACCTGGTTCCCATTATGTCTATGATTTGTTCCCTATTTAACCCTCTGGCTCCCACTGTGTTGTGTGCGTGTTTGTTCTATGTTTGGTGTTATCGACTGGTGAGCGGGATTGTCTTCCCTGCGTGGAGGTTATGTTCATTTGATATTTACGAGTAAAGTATGTTGTCGACTAGCTCTGTGTCCTGCACCTGACTCCGTCCTACCGCTGCACACTGACGCCTGACAGCTAAACAGTGCACTTGCACTTGAGATGTGTTTTAAGGCTATGGATGCGAAAGTGAACTTATCATTTCCAAACGTTTAGGTCAGTTGTATGCTGCTTTGCGATCTATTAACAGAAAACATAGAAACAAAAGCTTTCACTGTGAAAGTTGATACATGTAGGCCCTTCATATACAGGCTAAGCGCAGCACTTCGTTCAATTTATTGAATCAGTTATTGTTTTCTTGCTCAAACAGTGAGCAACACCTGAAAAACTCAGACATTTCTCTCAAAACACAGGGATGTCGATTCTCACAGGACTAGTATTATCAGAGGACCTTGGAGTTCTGGCTGGAATTGTCACTCTCCTGCCATAAACAAATGACTGACATGGCAGATTCAGACAGGACAAAAATGAGAGATGTGCTGTTTTGTGCTTGTGCACATAATTACATTACCCAACCATCCCCAGTAAAACTAATCCTGTCTGATTAGGGTTTAAGGCAAGGGCTGTTTCCTCATCTCTGCTGCTGCTGCCTCATTGTTCTCAATCCCAATATGCTGGTTAATTTTGCTATTAGCTATTAGCTATTTGCTATTATGCACATAGCAAAATAGGGAAAGGTGCCAATTCTACAGGGCACTGAATATGTTTCAGAACCGCGGACACGGTTCCAACTTGGGAGAAAGCGCATTTCTTATAAAATAATATTCAATTTATTAGTGTTGCACCATTATATTTACATAATATAACCATATACAATTTCTGTATCACATGTCTTAGAGTGATGGACTGTGCCATCCCCGTGGGCACCGCAATGGATTAGTCCACTGAGACAGGCGCAAATCAGTCAGGTGTCTTGTGCAGGATGAAAAAATGAAAAAATTGCGACTGCTCGACTAAAGAAATCTCGGTCGACCAAACAATGGACCAGTCGACTAAATGGGGTCAACCCTAGAGCGTCTCTTTCCCTTATGACCTACTTGTTGTGTGTATGTACTGACATGTATGTGTAATTGATAGATGCACACACACACTACATGTTAATGTTTTTAAATGTATGTAAATTGTAAAGTATTTTGTCTGTAATGTCTTTTTCGTTATGTGTCGGACCCCAGTAAGACTAGCTGTCGCCATTGACATCGGATAATGGGGATCCTAATAAATCACATCAAAATCAAATCCTTCATCTGTAGTTTCTCTGTAAAGCAGGGAGCCTCTCTTTCCCCCTTCACATATCGTTTCTCTGTAAAGCAGGGCGCGAGGATGGATAAAGACACTACACAGGGTCAAATAGATAACCACAGGCCTGCTCCATGCTAATAATCCACAGCTACTGCTTTTAGTATTGATACTAGGGCTGTGACGATACCAGTATTGCGATATTTTTTCCATGACAAGAAAGAAAACACCCTGCTGTATGTAAAATGTTGTGTGCTATAGCTTTGAAAATAAATAAATGTGACTCTGGATGACAACATAATGATATTGGTTTCCAACATTAGGGCTGTTTTCCTAAAGAAGTTAAACCTGTTTCGTGTTTAGTTTACTTGCCACGACAATAACAAGCATGGTGATACTGGTGTCGTCCCAGTCCTACTAAATACACCACTGGTTACCAGTGATGGTTGGATGACAATCCTGTCTTCTGTTGAACACATGCACACGTGAGCATGCACACACATATATGCACCATGCATGTGCGCGGCTGCATACACTCTCACATGCACGTGCACACGCACAGACAGACACACACACACACACACACACACACTCTCACACACACAAACACACACCGTCTTCCCAGAAAAGCAGGTGGAGGTTTGATTTTTTTACGTGTGGGCTACAAACCGGCAACCCAGAGCCAGCTAACAGACAATGGTCCGCTCAGCACAACGATGTAATCAAAATGCTAACATAGACAGACTAATTACAGCTTTCCATGTCTCTTAGTTACAGGCTAAATGACTGGGCTTCTGTGTGAGGAGAGACAGTTGAGGCTTAAATACATCTCATCCATACCAAGAGGACCAAAGGAGGTCATTATTATTGTAAACCTAGTATCTTCTCTATGTGTTTCGCTCTGAGAGGATGGATGCAGCAGACTGTCTCTATGTAATGCCAGTTTACACTGCCTCTGCCAAACAACAGTGATTTGATGCTTCCAAAATGGCTCCCTACATAGTGCTCTCCTATGGGCACTGGTCAAAATTAGTGCACTATATAGAGAATAGGGTGCCATTTGGAATGAAGCCATTGACTATGACAGTTGACAATGTATTTGCTAGTCTTTGCAATTGGCGTGTAGGCAGTCTACATTTGAATGAGATCTTGCGTATATTTTGAGCCCTATGAAAACGTGTATAAGACAGAATATAAGTCTGTGGTAGAGCCTCTGCGGGCTGGGGCGCTGCAATTTGGCACAGAGAGGAAAGAGAGAGAGCGAGAGAGAGAGAGAGCTAGAGAGAGTGAGAGAGAGAGAACGCGAGAGAGAGATATGGAGAGAGAGAGATAGGGAGAGAGAAATAGATGCATAGAGAGAGAGAGGTGGAGTGAGAGAGAGAGAGATTATTAATATAATTAATATTGTTGTTGCTGTTAATGGTAATATCATTTCCACTACTACTACTACTACTACTACTACTACTACTATTATTATTATGATTGATGCCTTATTGCTTTTGGTCCCACCATTGTTGTTATAAGTGTACTTTGACAACGTAAGTAATTTAACTTGCCATGTCAATAAAGTCTACTGAATTTAATTTCATTGAGAGAGAACACCATTTAATTTAGCGTCTGTACTTCTGTCTTCAGTTTGATAAATCACCTCCGCGAGAGGCCCTGTAAACAGAGGCAGCACTAAACATCACATATCAGATCATATAATTCCATTAAAAGTGTCACCTAGCCCTAATGCGCAGCTGCGTCAGGGAGCCCATTGTGATAAACAGGATTGGGAGTCCCTCGGTGGAGCTGCACCACCAAGCCTACTGTATTAATAAAGGATACTGCATTAGGTTACCATTGTGACACAAACCTAATTTGTTGTGACAGCAAAAAGGTAATTATTGTTGACCAGAACATAAAGCATATTCCCCCCTTTTCTTTAGTGGACCAGCCATTACCCCAGTCTAAAAGTTCCAACACGATTGGATGGTTGTGCATAATATAAGTCTTTCTAATTTAACTTGCACTCACACCCCCACATGTTGTTTCTTCCTGCTACTGGTTCTGCTGATAGCGCTATTTCTAAGAAGGGTCTTCTTTTTTCCTAATCCTCCATACCTTACTCTTGGACGTCATGGAAGGACATCATCAAAAGAGGTGTCAGCCACAAGTCAGAGCCCCATGGCCTGTTTCTGTTCCCTCCCCTAGATTAGTCCAAGTATCTCTGGAACTCTATAGGGAGCTACAAGCTGAGCCACTGGCTGGGTCCCAAATGGCACCCTATTCCCTATATAGTATACTAGTTTTGACCAGAGCCTTATGGGCCCTGGTCAAAAGTAGTGCACTATGTAGGGATTTGGGATGCAGCCACTGAGCCCCTGTGGCCCTGAGAGGACTACCAGGGTCGTATATGTTAGTCACAGTTCAGTATTGATTTCCTGGACTGGGAATGGGAATGCCAGCGGTCGGAAAACCTCACTCCCAAAGCTGTCGAGATCCCCCCTCCTGCCCTCCCTACTAATTTTTTCCACCCGAGTTGAAAATTGTTACTGTATGACACTATCCCTGTTGCTCACAGCAACACGGTCGTACGCCCTCACGGTCCAAGTGGGTCAGTGTGCGATGAGAGAAGGATTGTGAGTGTTGACTAGACTGGAGGCCTCTGGGATATGGTATCACCTAGCGCGGGCGGCTGTTGCTATTGTTCTGTTGTTTAGAGCTAGCTCGGGGGTTGGGCTAATATGGACCTTTCTGTTGCTATGGTGTGGATGACTCTTTTAAACCATGTGTTTGGTTGTTATGGAGATGGTTGCCAGGTGTGAATCTGCTGTGGTTGTTGTAACTCTGGTATTTATGATCTTGGGATAGCACCTGATCTGGGCTTAGATGTTTTATGATGGTCATGAAGTTATAGTACAGTATCGTTCTGCTGCCTAACATAAAATGGGAGATTTACAAGTGGTTATATTTTACCATCATCCTTCAACAACCTTAGATTTTCACTCGATAATATTCCTGATTATACTCAACTAATCTTAACTTATTAATGATCTTTATATGGCCTCATGCTAAAGCGGTCATCTTACTCAATATGCATTCCTGCAAACAATGAACATTCCTTCAACATTTGGAAACGTTCCAATTTGTTGTCCCAATTTGTTGTACAGCTAACATTATCATGGTGGATCTAAAACCACGTCTGTCCGTCTGTCTGTCTCTCTGTCTTCCAGTACAGGATTGGCCAGCTGTATATGATCAGCAAGCACAGCCATGAGCAGAGTGAGCGTGGAGAAGGAGTGGAGGTGGTGCAGAACAAACCCTATGAGGACCCCACACATGGACAGGGACAGTTCACAGAGAAACGGGTCTACCTCAACAAGTAAGTGTGTACTTACCAACTGTGGTGGAAAAGGACTCAATTGTCATACTCGGACCTCTGGAGTGGCGCAGCAGTCTAAGGCACTGCATCGCAGTGCTTGAGGTGTCACTACAGATCCGGGTTCGATCCCGGACTGTGTCGCAGCCGGCCGCGACCGGGAAACCCATGAGGCGGCGCACAATTGGCCCAGCATCGTCCGGGTTAGGGGAGGGTTTGTCCCTTATTTGAAAATGACTTAAGTAAAAGTGAAAGTTTCCCAGTATAATACTACTTGAGTAAAAGTCTAAAAGTTTCTGGATTTAAATGTACGGTGGTGGGGAAAGTACTCAAATGTCATACTTGAGTAAAAGTTAAATTAAATGCTATACATCAAATTCCTTATATTAGGCAAACCAGACGTCACTGTGTTCTTGTTTCTTTTGTATTTCCGGAGAGCAGGGGCAAAGCCATGGTCCTGCCAGATTGAATACTGGCCCACAAAAGATACACACAGAAGTCACATACTGTATACTCCGAAGGATCCTTTCAAATGATTTAAGGAGTGTAGTTTATTCCCATTAGTAGGCTACACCAGGACTAATCTCTTGGCCCTAGCGGAGGGCGTCGGCCGTATCCCTGGTGAGTGCCTTATTCACTGTCTTCATTGGGTGAGTCAGTGCCACTGGAAAGTTTAGGACAATAATTTTAGACTCCAGGCTAGATGGATGTCATATTGTACAGTATCTGTCTCCCCTTTTCGTAGGCCTAGATTAGATGGTTTGCATTCAAGACCAGGTTGTTTTTGTTGATCTCAGTTTGTCAGTGTCATTTTTGTAGTATCCTATCCTGAAATGTGTTTATAAATTATTCTTTTTGGTGGGGATGCTCCTTAAAAATGTTCCTCCAGTTGGGGCTAAACTGCTACCCCAAACATGAAACTCACGCGCCACCTATGATGTTGTATATTTCATCATGTTTGTTTACTGTCTGACTCAGATAGTCTGCCTGTTTTGTCAGCAGTGTTGTTGTAAGCGGTTGTAACTTGTGTAGCTGCGTGAATTGGGCCATATTGCTGTCCTGCCTGAGCATTCAAAATGTAACGAGTACTTTTTGGTGTCAGGGAAAATGTATGGAGTAAAAAGTACATATTTTCTTTAGGAATGTACTGGAGTAAAAGTAAAAGTTGTCAAAAAATATATTAATATTAAAGTATAGATACCCCAAAAAATCTACTTGAGTAGTACTTTAAAGTATGTTTACTTAATTACTTTACACCACTACTTACCAACATGTCTAACATAACATAGCCTCTAACATAGCATCTACAGTACTACAATACAATTATTTACTTGGTATACTTCAACTGGTAACCCTCTATTTATCTATGACTATCTGTTTCTGTCTCAGTGTGCTGCTATTTCTTGAATCACATCACACTAGGGCCTGGAGTTTTTCCCTCTAGCTATAGGTTATAATAACTAATGCCCAGCATTTTTCCTGGTAGGTTCACATGGTCGGGAAAACCTCAGGGCCCACTGATCTAGGATCAGGTCCACCCTGTCCATATAATCATATTCATTATAATCTAATAGGCAAAACTGATCCTAGATCAGATCTCATACTCTGAAACGCTTTATGAATACGGGCCCTATAGGCTATAGCCATACCATATCCATCAGTCTAGCATAGAATGATGTGTACGTGTAAATAGCCAGTTTTTTGTATTTATTTTATATTTTTCGTACATATTTCCCTTTCACACTTTTCATCCTTCTACTAAATATACTTTCCTGCAACCCGCCTCACTCAATGTGGAACGGATTCTATTATTGACTTAACTTTTATCTAGAATCTCCAGTTAAAACTAACTAGCCAGCTAACTAGCTACTTGCTATTAGCCACCGTTAGCGGTTTTCACCCAGAACATCGGATTTTCTGCCGGAATAACTGAATCACTGGACATTAGCACCGGATCGCAACTAGCTAGCCGCAACCGAATGGATGTTGCTGTTGGCTAATCACCACTGCCCCCGAAGCAAGCACCAGTTAGCCTTGAGCTAGCTTCGAGCCAGGCCCAAATCTATCTCTCTGTCTACCGGACGGGAGTAGCCAGCTAACTAGCTACTTGCTATTAGCCACCGTTAGCGGTTTTTCACCATTGTCCGTGGCCTGCACTACCTACCAGCCAGCTCTAGCCTGGACTATTATCGGGCAGTCTGCACTGTCTGCACAGCGCGTTATCGACCCAGAACATATCGGTTTTTCTGCCGGAATCACTGAATCACTGGACCTTTAACTCCGGATCATCGCAACTAGCTAGCTGCAACCAAATGGATGTTGTTGTTGGCTAATCAGCCTTGAGCTAGCCTTGAGTCAGGCCCATCTCCCGGCTATCTACCTCTCTGTCAACTGGACGGGAGCTCCTAGAGTCGACACGGAGCCCCGCCGATCCATCACGACTGGTCTGCCGACGTAATCGTCTGTGGTTTCAACAGGCTTCCCGTTGCGACGACCACGAAGATCCATCTGCTAGCCCGGCCCGCTAGCACACGCAAACAACAGCCATGCTTCCTGCTAGCCTGTGCTGTAGCACCAATTCGAACTGCACTCGGACTCACATATTGCTGTTCACTGGACCTTATGATCACTCAGCTGCACAGCTGATGCCTGCTGGACTGTTCCTTTACACGGTATCCTGTCCTGTTTATCTGTTTAGCCTCAACCCAAACTTTCATCGCCATTATCAGTTGTTGTCTTAGCTCTCTCGAATAACACCTGTGATTGCTTTATGCCTCTCTCCCATGTCAATATGCCTTGCCTATTGCTGTTCCAGTTAGTTGTTATTATACAAGTTCACTGTAAAGCCCCAAGTCCCTCTCAAACTGCCTCAAATAGCTCCTTTGTTCCACCCCCCATACCCGCAGAGACCGGCTCAATCGGTGCCTCCAGCGATGCTATCTCTTTCATTGTTACCCAACGCTTAGGTTTACCTCCACTGTACTCATATCCTTCTATATCCTTGTCTGTACATAATGCCCTGAATCTATTCTACAACGCCCGGAAATCTGCCCCCTTTACTCTCTGTACCCATCGCACTAGAAGACCAGGGCCCGTATCTCTAAAGAATTTTTGTGCAAAAAGTGGCTCCTAGCGGCCAAATTCTAAGAAAATTCTCAGAGGCATGACGTTTTCTTAGAATTTCCCCTAAAAGTGACACGAAAATCCCAGTTAATATAAAAGCTATTCCTCAAGAGTCCTAGCGCTTAAAAGGGCTCCTAAGGCGAGATCTGCTAAGAGCAGGGAAGAGGACTTTTAGTGGCTTAGGAGTTACCCTAAGCAGCTGCACAAAATGGCCAACAGAGGAGGCAGGAGAGATGTCCTGCAAACACTGGATGACAGGGAATTATTGAGACGCTACAGATTGGATCGTGCAGGAATCATGTTTGTGGTGGATCTCCTTAGAGATGCAATTACTTCACCAACTCGACGCCACAACGCTATTACACCGGAGAAGAAAGTAATCACAACCCTGAGGTATTTGGCAACAGGGAAAATGCAACAATGCAGCAGTGATGACTTGGGTCTGTCCCAATCCTCCGTCAGCAGAGTCATCACCCAAACACTGACAGCTTTGTCACAACCTAATATTGTGACACAATTTGTTTCATTCCCGCTGGATGCCCGCACTTTACACACACATAAAAGGGCATTTATGGACATTGCAGGATTCCCTGGCGTTGTGGGTGTAATTGATGGAACACATGTGAGAATAATTGCGCCATCAGAGGACGAGGCTGTCTTTGTTAACAGGAAGAATTTCCACAGCATCAATGTGCAAATAGTGTTCAATGCGGCCTGGAAGATTTTGGACATTGTGGCTAAATGGCCAGGCTCCACACATGATGCGAGAATGCTCTCCGAGAGTGGCATCAGACAGCTTTTTGAGAGACGCTATGTGCCAGCTAATTGCCACTTGTTAGGGGACAGTGGCTACCCATGCAAACCATGGCTCCTTACACCTTACCTCCAGCCACGCCAAGGGCCCCAACTAAACTATAACAGGTAAGCCAAACAATACAAAAATCATGGAAATGAAATGCAAGCAATATGTTAGAGCATCCAAGTAGTGCAATATTTCCATCAAATAATTAAAGGTCTGTATTCTATTGTAGGGCCCACAAGACAACAAGAGCGGTGGTGGAGCGTGGCATAGGCCAGCTTAAGAGGCGCTTTCATGTTCTCCACGGAGAGGTGCGGCTGAGGCCTGAAAAAGTCAGCAAACTCATCTTTTGCCTTGGACTGCAGCACATACCACCTTTTCTCACAATCGTCGCCTGTCCGCACCACCAGTGGAAAAGAGGCATTGATTGTTTGGGATATTGTGTCCCAGGCGCGCCTCTTGCCTTGGCTAGTGACAGTTGGGCCAAATTTTCCTCGTAACATACCTTTATGTTCGTTCACCAACTGGGCCAGCAACAAACCTTGCTCCTCAGTCCAGTTCGGCTTGCGATTCCTTTTTTTCTCCATTTTCTGTGTTTGTAGGATATTTGTTAACAAGCCTTCATAAATAGACCAGCCAGCAATCACAGACATTGTTAAAAGCTGAGCTGTGTTACCCTCGTTAAGTTCACACTGAGTTGTAACGTTGCAATTTCTACTTCCCTTGAGATAGGCCATCTTGTTTTCAATGGGGTCCATATGGAAGTGAAAGTACAAAATATGCCAGCTAGGATATTAATATGAGCAAATGAGACACAAATCATTATTTGAACAGGGTGTAATGAGCTTAAGTTTTCACATATTTTAGATTCTAATGTTAGGCTATAACCCCTACAGCTTACTATTCATTTTCCAGATATTTTCTTGAATGTGAAATATTATTTACAATTATAGTCTGCATAAGATTAGAGTGTATAATTATGTTTATTGATTTGAGGGTACATCCTTTGCTCATTATCACCAAAAGTTCATTTTCATCAAACTTGTAGGATCAACCAATCACGGCTTTTGAAATGATGACTCATACCTAGCAACGGGGTCAACCACACCTCCTCACTAAGATAGGATTTTTCATCCATTCCTGGCTCAGAGTTCACTGAAAATGTTCTGGAATCACTTCTAAGCTAAAACTCCTGGCAAGGAATTTTTAGGTTAAGTTAGGAGCTCTCTGAGAGGATTCTCAGAATCTTTAAGGATACGGGCCCAGTTCTTAAAGCCTTTAGCCGTATCCTTATTCTAGTCCTCCTCTGTTCCTCTGGTGATGTAGAGGTTAACCCAGGCCCTGCAGCCCCCAGTATCACTCCTATTCCCAAGGAGCTATCATTTGTTGACTTCTGTAACCGTAAAAGCATTGGTTTTTTGCATGTTAACATCAGAAGCCTCCTCCCTAAATTTGAGTTATTCACTGCGTTAGCACACTCCGCCAACCCTGATGTTCTAGCAGTGTCTGAATCCTGGCTTAGGAAGGCCACCAAAAATTCAGAAATGTCCATCCCCAACTACAACATTTCCGTCTAGATAGAACTGCCAAAGGGGGTGGAGTTGCAATCTACTGTAGAGATAGCCTGCAGAGCTCTATCATACTATCCAGGTCTGTGCCCAAACATTTTGAGCTCCTACTTCTAAAAATCCACCTTTCCAAAAATAAGTCTCTCACTGTTGCCGCTTGCTACAGACCCCCCTCAGCCCCCAACTGTGCCCTGGACACCATATGTCCAGGGCACAGTTGGGGGCTGAGTGGCGCAGTGTACTCCTGAGTGGCGCAGTGGTCTAAGGCACTGCATCGCAGTGCTAACTGTGCCACTAGAGATCCTGGTTCGAATCCAGGCTCTGTCGCCGCCGGCCGCGACCGGGAGACTCATGGGCGGCGCACAATTGGCCCAGCGTCGTCCAGGGTAGGGGAGGGAATGGCCGGCAGGGATGTAGCTCAGTTGATAGAGCATGGCGTTTGCAACGCCAGGGTTGTGGGTTCGATTCCCACGGGGGGCCAGTATAAAAAATATAAATAAAAAATGTATTCACTAACTGTAAGTCGCTCTGGATAAGAGCGTCTGCTAAATGACTAAAAATGTAAATGTAAAAAAAATATGTGAATTGATTGCCCCCCATTTATCCTCAGAGTTCGTACTGCTTGGTGACCTAAACTGGGATATGCTTAACACCCCGGCCATCCTATAATCCAAACTAGATGCCCTCAATCTCACACAAATTATCAACAAACCTACCAGGTACAACCCTAAATCCGTAAACATGGGCACCCATATAGATATCATCCTGACTGACTTACCCTCTAAATACACCTCCGCTGTCTTCAACCAGGATCTCAGCGATCACTGCCTTATTGCCTGCGTCTGTAACGGGTCTGCGGTCAAACGACCACCCCTCATCACTGTCAAACGCTCCCTAAAACACTTTAGCGAGCAGGCCTTCCTAATTGACCTGGCCCAGGTATCCTGGATGGATATCGATCTCATTCCGTCAGTAGAGGATGCCTGGTTGTTCTTTAAAAGTGCTTTCCTCTCAATCTTAAATAAGCATGCCCCATTCAAAATATTCAGAACTAAGAACAGATATAGCCCCTGGTTCTCCTCAGACTTGACTGCCCTTGACCAGCACAAAAACATCCTGTGGCGTACTGCATTAGCATCGAATAGCCCCCGCGATATGCAACTTTTCAGGGAAGTTAGGAACCAATATACACAAGCAGTTAGGAAAGCAAAGGCTCGCTTTTTCAAACAGAAATTTGCATCCTGTAGCA
Source organism: Coregonus lavaretus (assembly GCF_964263955.1). Classification (NCBI taxonomy): domain Eukaryota; kingdom Metazoa; phylum Chordata; class Actinopteri; order Salmoniformes; family Salmonidae; genus Coregonus; species Coregonus lavaretus. Next base: position 55,677,397 of record NC_139989.1, on the reverse strand, counting down.
CTAACTCCAAAATGTTTTGGGACACTGTAAAGTCCATGGAGAATAAGAGCACCTCCTCCCAGCTGCCCACTGCACTGAGGCTAGGAAACACTATCACAACCGATAAATCTACAATAATCGAGAATTTCAACAAGTATTTTGCTATGGCTGGCCATGCTTTCCACCTGGCTACCACTACCCCGGCCACCAAATCTGCACCCTCCGCTGCAACTTGCCCATGCCCCCCCCCCGCTTCTCCTTCACACAAATTCAGACAGCTGAAGTTCTGAAAGAGCTGCAAAATCTGGACCGCTACAAATCATCTGGGCTAGACAATCTGGACTCTTTCTTTCTAAAAATTAGCCGCCGAAATTGTCGCAACCCCTATTACTAGCCTGTTCAACCTCTCTTTCGTAACGTCTGAGATCCCCAGAGATTGGAAAGCTGCCGCGGTCATCCCCCTCTTCAAAGGGGGTGACACTCTAGATCCAAACTGTTACAGACCTATATCCATTCTGCCCTGCCTTTCTAAAGTTTTTGAAAGCCAAGTTAACAAACAGATCACCGACCATTTCGAATCACACCGTACCTTCTCCGCTATGCAATCCGGTTTCCGAGCTGGTCATGGGTGCACCTCAGCCACGCTCAAGGTCCTAAACGATATTATAACCGCAATCGATAATAGACAGTACTGTGCAGCCGTCTTCATCGACCTGGCCAAGGCTTTCGACTCTGTCAACCACCGCATTCTTATTGGCAGACTAAATAGCCTTGGTTTCTCAAATGACTGCCTCGCCTGATTCACCAACTACTTCTCAGATAGAGTTCAATGTGTCAAATCGGAGGGCCTGTTGTCTGGACCTATGGCAGTCTTTATGGGGGTGCCACAGAGTTCAATTCTTGGGCCGACTCTTTTCTCTGTGTATATCAATGATGTTGCTCTTGCTGCTGGTGATTCTCAGATCCACCTCTACGCAGACGATACCATTTTGTATACATCTGGCCCTTCATTGGACACTGTGTTAACAAACCTCCAAACTTAAATGCCATACAACACTCCTTCCGTAGCCTCCAACTCCTCTTAAACACAAGTAAAACTAAATGCATGCTCTTCAATCGAACGCTGCTGGCACCCGCCCACCCAACTAGAATCACTACTCTCGACGGGTCTGACCTAGAGTATGTGGACAACTACAAATACCTAGGTGTCTGGTTAGACTGTAAATTATCCTTCCAGACTCACATTAATCATCTCCAATCCAAAGTTAAATCCAGAATTGGCTTCCTATTTCGCAACAAAGCCTCCTTCACTCATGCTGCCAAACATGCCCTCGTAAAACTGACTATCCTACCGATCCTTGACTTCGGCGATGTCATTTACAAAATAGCCTCCAACACTCTACTCAGCAAATTGGATGTAGTCTATCACAGTGCCATCTGTTTTGTCACCAAAGCCCCATATACTACCCACCACTGTGACCTGTACGCTCTTGTTGGCTGGTCCTCACTACATATTCGTCGCCAAACCCACTGGCTCCAGGCCATCTATAAATCACTGCTAGGCAAATCCCTGCCTTATCTTAGCTCATTGGTCACCATAGCAACACCCACCCGTAGTATGCGCTCCAGCAGGTATATCTCACTGGTCATCCCCAAAGCCAACACCTCCTTTGGCCGCCATTCCTTCCAGTTCTCTCCTGCCAATGACTGGAATGAACTGCAAAAATCTCTGAAGCTGGAGACTCTTATCTCCCTCACTAACTTTAAGCATCAGTTGTCAGAGCACCTTACCGATCACTGCACCTGTACACAGCCCATCTGAAATTAGCCCACCCAACTACCTCATCCCCATATTGTTAATTATTTTGCTCATTTGCACCCCAGTATCTCTATTTGCACATCATCTCTTGCACATCTATCATTCCAGTGTTAATACTAATTGTAATTATTTTGCACTATGGCCTATTTATTGCCTTACCTCCATAACTTGCTACATTTGCACACACTGTATATATATTTTCTATTTTCTGTTGTATTTTTGACTTTATGTTTTGTTTTATCCCATATGTAACTCTGTGTTGTTGTTTTTTATCGCACTGCTTTGCTTTATCTTGGCCAGGTCGCAGTTGTAAATGAGAACTTGTTCTCAACTGGCTTACCTGGTTAAATAAAGGTGAAATAAAATAAAATAAAAATAAAATAGATGGTGCTGTCATGGGGGATCAGCCAGGGGCTCTGCTGGTGACAGTAGACAGTAGATACAGGGACAGGTGACGCCATTCATCACATCTCCTATATCCATCATTGTAGCTGTCATTGGCATATCCACAGGTTAAGGTGTAGATAGTACTGTGATATCCTCATATCATTATGGGTCACTAAATAGAATAGAATGGAATAGAATAGAATGGAATAGAATAGAATAGATTGGAATGGAATAGAATAGAATGGAAAAGAATAGAACAGAATGGAAGGGAAGGGAATGGAATAAAATTGAATAGAATAGAATTGAATGGAATAGATTAGAACAGAATATAATAGAAAATAACAGAATAGAATGGAACAGAAAAGAATTGAACAGAATAGAATGGAATAGAATATAACAGAATGGAATAGAATAGAATAGAATAGAACACCAGCACTGAGGTCAGTGATATACTGTACACAGTATGGGCTGCCGTCTGGACATAGAGGTGCCATAAAACCCTCATAAGGGGACATAAAGGATTATAAGACATTATAAGACTATTAAGTGTCATAAGTTCTAGCCATAAGAGAGCAGTCTATTTTATTGCATGTGTCATTTCAGTCACATGTTCTCTGTTAGTTCCATCTCCACACTCTGTTGAACATGATTACTGTGCGAAATTGAATGTTTGATTCTCCATTATGTAGATTTAGATCACAATTGAATTTGCTGTTAAACGCACTGGTGAGTCTGAAATACTCTTGCTGCTTTACTAATGGCTTTTCTGTGAGTTTGCCCTGAATTTGAACCAATCAGTCACACGCTTTCACACACAGAGACGCATGATAACATACACACTGCATGCTCAAGCAAGCCCGCTTGCACTTTCATACTCAAACATGCATACTGTATACCTCTGTCTCTCTTTCTTTGTCTCTGTCTCTCACTCACTCTTTTCCCTCTGTTTTTTATTCTTTCTTTCTTTCTTTCTTTCTTTCTTTCTTTCTTTCTTTCTTTCTTTCTTTCTTTCTTTCTTTCTTTCTTTCTTTCTTTCTTTCTTTCTTTCTTTCTTTCTTTCTTTCTTTCTTTCTTTCTTTCTTTCTTTCTTTCTTTCTTTCTTTCTTTCTTTCTTTCTTTCTTTCTTTCTTTCTTTCTTTCTTTGTCTCAAACACACACTGTCTGTCTGTCTGTCTGTCTCTCTCTCTCTCTCGCTCTCTCTCGCTCTCTCTCGCTCTCTCTCGCTCTCTCATAGTAATACTGACAAACCAGTGGGTTTGGGAAACGGTCAAGACGTGGTCGCCAATGGAAACCTCCCAGATCCAAATTTAGCCAAAACCGCCACCAGCCAGGCAACCATCTCAACCCAAGGGGTTCTTCATGCACAGACAGTCACGGCCCTGGCCCTGCAGTCGCTGCTCTGGGAAATCCATCAGGTCTAACTGTGTTCCGGACTGTTTCATTCTGCTCACAGCAGACCTGCCTGCCTGGCGGAAGGAACTGCTCTCTATTGATTCCATGAATCTGGTCCCTATGGAGCGTTATCTATCTCCCATTCACTGACTTCATTTGGTGTCTGGGACGTGAGGAGGCACTCTGATTGGTTTCCAGGTGGTCAGATAGGTACAAACCGGGTCAGCGATGGGCGACATCTTAAATGACACCCTATTCCCTTTATAATGCAATATTCCCTATGGTCAAATGTCCACTACTTTTAGGGTGCCATTTGGGGCGCAGGTCATGGTAATGGATGGTACCAGTAATGTATGGTATCTATGTGTGGTACCAGTAATGTATGGTATGTATGGTTGGTACTGAAATACTAGAGCGTCTAACCCTTCTGTCTCTAAGAGTGGGCTAAACTCTGATTTGTAAATTTTGCAGATTGACTCTGAAAATGGTAGTCAAGTTTTTGCATTTAGGCAATTAACAGAAAAATAAGTCCTTAATGCCTTACTTACTATAGATACCAAGAAATCCACAGGGGCTGACCATTTGGAGCCAGCTCTGCTCAAGTGTGCTTCCCCGCTCATTGCTGGCTCAGTAACCCATATCTTAAATCTAACATTATCAGGAAATATTCCAAAAGTATGGAAAACAGCTTATGTGCTGCCACTCCATAAGGGCTGGGATAGTAATTATCATCCCATCTCCAAGCTTCCATGTCTAGCCAATATTCTCAAATATTTGGTAAATAAGCAACTTTACTCTATTTTATCAGAGCATGGTATTTTGAATATAAATCAATCTGGGTTTAGGCCAGGGTACAGCACTATCACAGCAACCACATTAGTTGTTAATGATATTGTCAATGCTTTAGACGCTAAAATGAATTGTGCTGCCTTGTTTGTGGACCTGTCAAAAGCATGTTATACTGTTGATCATGCTATTTTAATTGAACAAGTTGTCCACGATTGGTCTGGGCTCTGACGCCTGCTCTTGGTTTCATGATTATCTTAACTCATTTATATAAATGCTATTGGTCAATCTGTTAAAACATTTCAATTTCATCTATATGAGGATGATACTATTATGAATGCATTTGCCCAAACTGCTGACCTGGCTGTGACAAGGCTACAGTCCCATTTTGCAGTTGTGCAGGAAGCCCTTACTGATTTAAAACTTGTGCTTAATACGGGCAAAACTAAATACATGTTGTTTGCAAGTTCTCGTAAGATTGTCTCAGATTGATTACATCTTCACTTATTGGATGGTTCTATATTCAAACAAGTCCCTGCATACAAATACATTGGTATTTGGATTGACAATGATGTATTGTTTAAAAAACATAAGAATGAGCTTGTTAAGAAACTAAGATTTAAAGTGGGCTTTTTTTTTCAGAAACAGATCTTGTCTCTCTCTAGTAAGCAGGAAACAGATTGTGCAGTCAATCTTTCTACCTGTTCTTGATTATGGTGATACTATTTATCAAAGTGCAGCTGCCTCTGGTCTTAAACCCCTATATGTCGTTTTTCATATCACACTTCGTTTTATCACAGGAGACAGTTAGATTACTCATCACTGTATTCTTTACTAAAAGGTTGGCTGGATCTCTTTCAAGTCACATAGATCACATAATGATGCTCTTTTTGTTTACAAAGACCTGTTCCCCAAGCTTCTGACTTACCTAACTTCACTGTTAACTTGTCATTTTAAATCTTATCAATCCCGATCACAGGGTTGGTTAACTTTGGAGACTCCTTCGGTATATACAGAGTTAGGGAAGTCCGCCTTTAGTTTTCTTGCTCCACATGATTGGAATGATCTCCAAAATACATTTTGAATAGATGCGGAAGTGTCCCTAGGGCAGTTCAGGCAGCGGACAGATAATTTTTATAATGAAGAATGTGTTTGTTTTAGTTGACTGTGTTTTGTGTATATTGTGTATACTTATGTTTGTCTGTGCAATATGTGTTGTGCTGTACTTTATTTAAAGTGCATTTGGAAAGTATTCAGACACCTTGACTTTTTCCACGTTTTGTTACGTTACAGCTTATTCTAAAATTGATTAAATAGTTTTTTCCCCTAATCAATCTACACACAATACCCCATAATTACAAAGCAAAAACAGGTTTTTAGAAATATTTGAAAATGTATGAGAAAACCCCCCTGGAAATATTACATTTACATAAGTATTCAGACCCTTTACTCAGTACTTTGTTGAGGCACCTTTCGCAGCGATTACAGCCTCGAGTCTTCTTGGGTATGACGCTACAAGCTTGGCACACCTGTATTTGGGGTGTTTTTCCTATTCTTCTCTGCAGATCCTCTCAATCTCTGTCAGGTTGGATGGGGAGCATCGCTACACAGCTATTTTCAGGTCTCTCCAGAGATGTTTGATCGGTTTCTGGCTGGGCCACTCAAGGACATTCAGAGCCACTCCAGCGTTGTCTTGGCTGTGTGCTTAGGGTCGTTGTCCTGTTGGAAGGTGGACCTTCGCCCCAGTCTGAGGTCCTGAGCGCTCTGGAGCAGGTTTTCATCAAGGATCTCTCTGTACTTTGCTCCGTTCATCTTTCCCTCGATTCTGAATAGTCTCCCAGTCCTTGCTGCTGAAAAACATCCCCACAGCATGATGCTGCCACCACCATGCTTCACCATAGGGATGATATTGGCCAGGTGATGAGTGGTGCCTCGTTTCCTCCAGACGTGATGTTTGGCATTCAGGCCAAAGAGTTCAATATTGGTTTTATCAGACCAGAGAATCTTGTTTCTCATGGTCTGAGAGTCCTTTAGGTGCCTTCTGACAAACTCCAAGCAGGCTGTCATATGCCTTTTACAGAGGAGTGGCTTCCGTCTGGCCACTCTACCATAAAGGCCTGATTGGTGGAGTGCTGCAGAGATGGTTGTCCTTCTGGAAGGTTCTCCCATCTCCACAGAGGAACTCTGGAGCTCTGTCAGAGTGACCATCAGGTTCTTGGTCACCTCCCAGACTAAGGCCCTTCTCCCCCGATTACTCAATTTAGCCAGGCGGCCAGCTCTAGGAAGAGTCTTGGTGGTTCAAAACTT